>NC_134353.1:559323365-559668294 GCF_048569485.1 Anomaloglossus baeobatrachus
TCATTGAATTAGAAGGTGTGTCCAAACTTTTGGTCTGTACTGTATATCATTGTGCACGGCAGTACGTAGAAGGACAAGTATAAGCTGTTGGAGGTTAAGTACTGGCGCAACAGATAAAACCATGTGTCCCAGTTGGGTTAAGATTACCTGTCAATCTGGCAACTTTAGATTCTGGACAGATTTACTTGGAGGTAGTTCAGGCATAGACATAAGTCGAGACATTTACGGTTATCAACCGAGCAACCCAAATGATGATAAGATGATAAGAGTAGAGTTGAGCGCGGTTCGTGGTTCGTGGTTCTCCAGTTCGCAGTTCGAGTGATTTTGGGGGCTGTTCTAGATTGAACTAGAACTCGAGCTTTTTGCTAAAAGCTCGATAGTTCTAGTTACGTTCGAGAACGGTTCTAGCAGCAAAAAACCAAGCTAATTACTAGCTGGCTTTTCGCTGTAATAGTGTAAGTCACTCTGTGACTCACACTATTATGAAATTTCAGCGTATAGTGTGCGGGGACTGCGCATTCAGATCACTGCTGCTGGGATAATGGCGATCGCCATTTTTTTTTCCCTTGTCTTCCTTCCCTAAGCGCGCGTGTAGTGGGTCGGGCTAGCATGTCAGCCAATCCCAGACACACACACATAGCTAAGTGGACTTTTAGCCAGAGAAGCAATGGCATGTGTGATAGGATGTCCATGTCACATGTCCCTGCATTATAAATATGGGCATCTGCCCATCTGGACGCCTTTATCTGCCTTCTGCGTCTGGGTGTCAGTCACCGCAGGTGCAGCTCCTGTCTCCAATACTGCTGTGTACGCGCTACACACAGCGCTATACAGAATAGGGATATAAGTTTCTTTCAGCCCTTGTAAGGGCTAATAACAGCAGGCTCAGAGCCAAAGGTGACAGTCAGGTCCGTGGAAAGAGGTTTTAACAGCTACAGATAAGAGCGTCTGTGTAGCTAAGGTCAGGGAGATCCTTGCTGCATTTCACCATTAGGAGGGATAGAAAGTGAGGCTTCCTTTCCTCTACACTGAACCACAACCCAGCCACTGTACCCTCCTGCCCTTTGCACACTCAAGCTCATTGTTACTAAGACATTATACTAGCAAACACTGATTAAACTTAGTGGCATCCTAAAAGTGGCTGTTGGACTTCCATTAGTGTCCCACTAGTGCAAATCTATTTGCAGCACCTCTGCATTGCACACTCAAGCTTATTGTTACTTAGCCATTATACTAGCAAACACTGAGGAAACTTAGTGGCATCCTAAAAGTGGCTGTTGGACTTCCATTAGTATCCTACTAGTGCAAATCTATTTGCAGCACCTCTGCATTGCACACTCAAGCTCATTGTTACTAAGCCATTATACTAGCAAACACTTAGGAAACTTAGTGGCATCCTAAAAGTGGCTGTTGGACTTCCATTAGTGTCCCACTAGGGCAAATCTATTTGCAGCACCTCTGCATTGCACACTCAAGCTCATTGTTACTAAGCCATTATACTAGCAAACACTGAGGAAACTTAGTGGCATCCTAAAAGTGGCTGTTGGACTTCCATTATAATCCTACTAGTGCAAATCTATTTGCAGCACCTCTGCATTGCACACTCAAGCTCATTTCTAGTATAATGGCTTAGTAACAATGAGCTTGAGTGTGCAATGCAGAGGTGCTGCAAATAGATTTGCACTAGTAGGATACTAATGGAAGTCCAACAGCCACTTTTAGGATGCCACCAAGTTTCCTCAGTGTTTGCTAGTATAATGGCTAAGTAACAATGAGCTTGAGTGTGCGATGCAGAGGTGCTGCAAATATCTTTGCACTAGTGGGACACTAATGGAAGTCCAACAGCCACTTTTAGGATGCCACTAAGTTTCCTCAGTGTTTGCTAGTTTAATGGCTTAGTAACAAACACTTAGGAAACTTAGTAGCATCCTAAAAGTGGCTGTTGGACTTCCATTAGTGTCCCACCAGGGCAAATCTATTTGCAGCACCTCTGCATTGCACACTCAAGCTCATTGTTACTAAGCCATTATACTAGCAAACACTGAGGAAACTTAGTGGCATCCTAAAAGTGGCTGTTGGACTTCCATTAGTGTCCCACTAGTGCAAATCTATTTGCAGCACCTCTGCATTGCACACTCAAACTCATTTTTACTAAGCTATTATACTAGCAAACACTGAGGAAACTTAGTGGCATCCTAAAAGTGGCTGTTGGACTTCCATTAGTGTCCCACTAGTGCAAATCTATTTGCAGCACCTCTGCATTGCACACTCAAGCTCATTGTCACTAAGCCATTATAGTAGCAAACACTGAGGAAACTTAGTGGCATCCTAAAAGTGGCAGTTGGACTTCATTATTGTCCCACTGGTGCAAAGATATTTGCGGCACCTCTGCATTGCACACTGAAACTCATTTATACTGAGCCATTATACTAGCAAACACTGAGGAAACTTAGTGGCATCCTAAAAGTGGCTGTTGGACTTCCATTAGTGTCCTACTAGTGCAAATCTATTTGCAGCCCCTCTGCATTGCACACTCAAGCTCATTGTTACTAAGCCATTATACTAGCAAACACTGAGGAAACTTAGTGGCATCCTAAAAGTGGCTGTTGGACTTCATTATTGTCCCACTGGTGCAAAGATATTGCAGCACCTCTGCATTGCACACTGAAACTCATTTTTACTAAGCCATTATACTAGCAAACACTTAGGAGACTTAGTGGCATCCTAAAAATGGCTGTTGGACTTCCATTAGTGTCCCACTAGTGCAAATCTATTTGCAGCACCTCTGCATTGCACAATCAAGCTCATTGTTACTAAGCCATTATACTAGCAAACACTGAGGAAACTTAGTGGCATCCTTAAAGTGGCTGTTGGACTTCCATTAGTGTCCCACTAGTGAAAATCTATTTGCAGCACCTCTGCATTGCACACTCAAGCTCATTGTTACTAAGCCATTATACTAGCAAACACTGAGGAAACTTAGTGGCATCCTAAAAGTGGCTGTTGGACTTCCATTTGTGTCCCACTAGTGCAAATCTATTTCCAGCACCTCTGCATTGCACACTCAAGCTCATTGTCACTAAGCCATTATAGTAGCAAACACTGAGGAAACTTAGTGGCATCCTAAAAGTGGCTGTTGGACTTCATTATTGTCCCACTGGTGCAAAGAAATTTGCGGCACCTCTGCATTGCACGCTGAAACTCTTTTTTACTAAGACCTTAGACTAGCAAACACTGAGGAAACTTAGTGACATCCTAAAAGTGGCTGTTGGACTTCATTATTGTCCCACTGGTGCAAAGATATTTGCAGCACCTCTGCATTGCACACTCAAGCTCATTGTTACTAAGCCATTCTAATAGCAAACTGTGCTGCCAGTTTAAGGGCCGTAGTTGCATTGTCAGGGATAGTTATTGTTGTTTTTTCTGCTGTCAATAAAGCTAGACCACCGCTGCAATCTACACAACTTCTCAATTTTTACTACCACATTTTAAGTGCACAATCTTGTTGCAATCAAAATGAGTGGAAAAATGACATATGCTGGTGGAAACTGGAACAGGCGTGTTGGAAAAGGAAAAAAAGGGTTTGTTCATGGGGAAGGTGGCAAAACTACATTAACATCTGCTGAAGATAGACCATCTTCCAGCAAAAGTAAGATGTTTACTACTTACCGTGGACAATCCGATGTGCTCCCTTTTTTACGGACACGAACAACTGGAACAAAGGTAGATGATGGTCAAAAAAAGAAAATACTTGAATGGATCTCAAGTGGTCCAACAAGTGCCCTCTCCGCCACATCAACTACCGCATCCAAAAAATACCAGTCCTCTGAGTTGTCATCCCAATCACATTTGCTTTCTCCCAGCTCTCAAGTCTCTATCCGCCCTGCACAGTATGGTGGAACAGAGATGGCTGAGTCTGCAGAGCTGTTCAGTCACACTATAGCCTGGAAATCAGAGGTCTGCTCCCAAGCTACAGTGAGTACAGACCAGGAAATGGTCTGTAGTGATGCCCAGAACCTTTGTGACTCAGATTCAGGCCGTGATGACCAAGTTCATGAGCATAATGTTGACCCTTACTCACAAACTAAAACACCTGTTGTAATAGACAATGAGGAACATACTGATGATGATGAGACGCAGATACCAGATTGGGATGACAACTTAAATATTCGTTGAGGGCAGGAAGAGGCTCGGTCTGAGGGGGAGGGGAGTGCAAACACAAAGCTTGATGAGGAACTTCTAGATCCCACCTACTGTCAACCCACAGTCAGGCACTCAAGGAGGTCAACAGAGGCGGTGGAGGAGGATGCAAATGACGACGAAGTTACCTTGCGCCTTCCTGGACAGAGGAGGAGTACTGGTAGCACGTCTACAACTGCATCCTCAGCGACCACTCTGCCTCTGAGCACTAGTCGGGGTGGCTCAGCAGGTCACATGGCCTCTAAGCCTTGCCTAGCCTGGTCCTTTTTTGACATAGCAAAAGATCGCCCAAATCATGTGATATGTAAAATTTGTCGTGATTCTGTTAGTAGAGGGCAAAACCTCAGCAGTTTGACAACTTCTTCCATGAATCGTCACATGAATAAATATCATATGTCCCAGTGGGAAGCTCACCGTGCTGCAATGCGGCCTAGCGGAGCGGACCATCCACCGCCTGCCCCTTCCAGTCCATCCGCGCGCTCTTCCTCTTCTAGGACTGTGGGGACAGCTGTCACACCTGGTTTTCCACGCACAACTTCCACCACTGTAACCGCAACAGGCAGTTTGCTTGGTAGGTTGTCAGTTGGTTTGGAAGGGGAAACAAGTGCATGTGTACAGGTCTCTCAGACATCGATAGCATCAACGTTGGATGAAGGCTATATCATGTCTATGCCTGCACTTTTCTCACAAACCTGCATTTTTTCAGGGACACCCTACTCACCACCGTCTACACACAGCAGCCAGATCTCTGTCCCTCAGATGTGGACAAATAAAAGGCCATTTCCTGCGACCCATGACAAAGCTAAGAGGTTTACTTTATCCCTCTGTAAGCTCTTGGCTACCGAAATGCTGCCTTTCCGCCTGGTGGACACACAGGATTTTAGAGACCTTATGTCTGTTGCTGTGCCCCAGTACCAGATGCCCAGTCACCACTACTTCTCTAAGAAAGGTGTGCCTGCGCTACACCAGCACACAACATCACCGCTTCCTTGAGAAACTGTGTGTGTGAATGGGTGCATTTCACCACCGATAATTGGACCAGTAAGCATGGACAGAGACGTTACATGTCGCTGACTGGGCACTGGGTTACTATGGTGATTGATGGTGAAGGGTCTGCTGCACAAGTCTTGCCGTCCCCACGACTTGTGTGTCAATCCTCTGTCTGTCCAAGTTCCTCCACTGCTTCTGCCCCCTCCACCTCGTCTGGGTCCTCCACCTCCACCTCAAGCCTGCCTGGTCAGGCCACCAGCGTTCTAACTGCGCAGAAGGAACCACGCACCCCTCATTACTATGCTGGCAGCAGAGCGCAACGGCATCAGGCGGTCTTTGTCTTGAAATGTCTTGGAACTAAGAGTCACACAGCGGCTGACTTGTGGGCAGCTCTGGAGACTGAGTTTGGTAATTGGTTGTCTCCACTCAACCTGCAGCCTGGTAAGGCCGTGTGCGACAATGCTGCAAACCTGGGTGCGGCCCTTCGCCTGGGCAAGGTAACACACGTGCCTTGTATGGCTCACGTGTTGAACCTTGTTGTCCAGCAATTTTTAACACACTATCCCGGCCTAGATGGCCTTCTGAACAGGGCACGAAAACTGTCTGCTCACTTCCGCCGTTCAACCACCGCAGCTGAGCGACTTGCATCGCTCCAGAAGTCTTTCAGCCTGCCGGTTCATCGCCTGAAATGCGATATGCCGACACGCAGGAATTTGACTCTCCACATGTTACAGCGACTGTGGCAGCACTGTCGAGCCCTGGTGCAATACGTCATGACGTATAGCCTGGGCCAACGAGATGCAGAGGTGGGGCAGATCACCCTGATGGAGTGGTCTCAGATCAAGGACCTATGCACCCTTCTGCACAGTTTTGACATGGCGACGAATATGTTTAGCGCTGACAATGCCATTATCAGCATGACAATTCCAGTCATGTACATGCTGGAGCACACGCTAAACACTATTCGGACTCAGGGGGTGGGTCAACAGGAAGGGGAGGAACTACAGGAGGATTCATATGTGCAAGAGACAACAACATCACCAAGGTCCAGATGTTCATCATCACCAAGGCAGCAGGCATGGGACCATGGGGCACAGGGATCAACAAGGGCGCATGGTAGCAGGCGAAATGTTGAGGAAGGTGCAGGAGAACATGAAGAAATGGAGGACGAACTGTCCATGGACATGGAAGACTCAGCGGATGAGGGAGACCTTGGTCAAATTTCAGTTGAAAGAGGTTGGGGGGAGATGTCAGAGGAAGAAAGAACGGGTAGCACCTCTATGCCACAAACACAGCGTTTACTTGGTCCGCATGGCTGCACAAGACACATGAGCGCCTTCCTGCTGCACTACCTCCAACATGACCCTCGTATTGTCAAAATTAGAAGTGATGATGAGTACTTGCTTGCCACACTATTAGATCCCCGGTACAAGTCCAAATTTTGTGACCTAATTCCAGCCATAGAAAGGGACGCACATATGCAGGAGTATCAGCAAAAGCTGTTACTCGTTCTTAACTCGGCTTTTCCACCAAACAACCGTGGCGCAGGGAGTGAAGCTCCCAGTTGTAACTTGACAAACATGGGACGGTCTCGTCATCTTCAACAATCTACCCGTACCAGCAGCACCGTATCTGGTGCTGGTAACAGCAATTTTATTGAATCTTTTCATAATTTTTTTAGACCATCCTTTGCAAGGCCACCAGAGACAACAAGTCTGACACATAGTCAACAGCTGGAGAGGATGATACAGGAGTATCTTCAAATGAACATCGATGCCATGATTTTGCAAATGGAGCCTTGCTCATTTTGGGCTTCAAATCTTGAAAAATGGCCAGAGCTCTCCACTTACGCCTTGGAGATTTTGTCGTGTCCAGCTGCCAGCGTTTTCTCTGAATGTGTCTTCAGTGCTGCTGGGTGTGTGCTGACAGATAAGCGCACGTGTCTGTCCAGTGACAATGTGGACAGACTAACGTTCATCAAAATGAACAAGTCATGGATCCACAAGGAATTTACTACCCCTGTGTCATCCTGGGGAGAGTAAATGCTTGTGGATTTGGAATGTGCTTGATGCAAATCTAAACATCCTGTTTGCAACTAGGGCACAAGTGCTGCCACTGAAGGGGTGTCTGTGTGGCCTAATTTTTGGAAAAAAGGGAGACTCCGCTTGGAGTAACCCTTGCTTGCTGTGTTTTTTTAAAGGAGCCAAGATGAACAATTCATGGTTCAGCAAAGACTTTGCTACCTACCCCGGTGTCATCCTGGGGACGGTTAAGTATGGCGTACTTTTGAATGTGCTTGATGCAAATCTACCTGTGAAGTGAACAACTGGGGCACAAGTGCTGCCACTGAAGGGGTGGGTGTCTGTGTGGCTTAATTTTTGGAAAAAAGGGAGACTCCGCTTAGAGTAACCCTTGCTGTGTTTTTTTAAAAGGAGCCAAGATGAACAGATCTGGGATCAGGAAAGACTTTGCTACCTACCCTGGGGTCATCCTGGGGACGGTTAAGGATGGCGTAATTTTGAGTGTGCTTGATGTATATCTACCTGTGAAGTGTACAACTGGGGCACAAGTGCTGTCACTAATGGGGTGGGTGTCTGTGTGGCCCAATTTTTGGAAAAAAGGGAGACTCCGCTTGGAGTCACCTTGCGGTGTTTTACATGATTTTAGAAGGGCATGCCATGCCTATATCTGTGTCTCATCCTCTTTTCCTTGTAACGCTGTTTTGTTTAAGCATGAGAATTTGTTCTTGTCACTTTCCCATGTGTTTGTGTTGTGTTGTGAGTTGTTTGTCATCTTTTGGACTGAGGGTGTTTTCCAGGTGTTTTTATGTGTTTGTGATTGCCTCCCATTGTTTCCTATGCGGTTCGAGCGGTTCGCCAAACCGAACTGGAACGAGACCTCCGTTCGGCGAACCGAACTCGAGCCGAACCACGACCAGTTCACTCATCTCTAGTTAAGAGACGCCTATGTACGTGAATCACCCTAGACATTTTAAGAGTGTCTTGTATGTGTAAGTTTATCGCCCCTGCAACAGTCGGACTGCTCGGATCCGGGGTTGCCGTGGCTCAAGGGTCTCCTGACCCGGGGGCTTGCGGCCACTCAAAAATAAAGGGGGTTATTTACAGGGGATACCATATTTTTCGGACTATAAGACGCACTTTATTCCCCGAAATGTTGGGGGAAAGTGGGGAGTGAGTCTTCTAGTCTGAATGTAGGGCTGTAGGGGGAATGAGGGTGCTGCGGTGGATCGGGTCATCGGGAGCACGAGCAGGCTGCAGCAGCGCCTGCCGTGACCATGCGGGCTCGCTCATTACATATGCACGCCCATCCTCCCGCCCATCTCTCAGCGCTGAAGCTGGCGCTGACAGGTGGGCGGGATGATGGGCGGGGGGTGCACGCTTACTAAACAGCCAGCCTGCATGATCACCCCTGGCAACTACAGCCTAGAGTGATTATGTGCGGCTGTATTCACTGCTCCCCGCACATCATCATCAGCGCACGGCGCATTAAATCAGTACACTCACCGTTCACCTGCAGCACCGCGATGTTCTCCTGTCTGCCGGCCACGCTGTGTGGAGACTAGCGGTGCTCACAACGATGACGTCATCACTGTGCGCATGTGTCCACACAGCCGCGCCGGCACAGATAGGAGGACATCGCGATACTGCAGGGATCGTGGCCGGCACCACACAGCGCTGCAAGCACAGACGGGAGGAGGAGTAATGCTGTGTGGAGCGAAGAAAGGTGAGTATAAATGTTTATTTTTATTTTTATTTTGTGTGTGTGCGACAGGATGCAGGACACATAGCTGGATGGAGGTATATGAGCAGGACCGGGGTATATGAGCAGTATGATGGCATATGAGCAGGAGGATAGCATATGAGCAGGAGGATGGCATATGAGCAGGATGATGGCATATAGCAGGATGATGGCATATAGCAGGAGGATAGCATATGAGCAGGATGATGGCATATAGCAGGATGATGGCATATGAGCAGGATGATGGCATATGAGCAGGATGATGGCATATGAGGAGGATGATGTCTTATAGTGGGATGATGACATATGAGCAGGATGATGGTATATGAGCAGGATGATCGCATATGAGCAGGATGATGGCGTATATAGCAGGATGATAGCATATATCAGGATGATGGCATATTGCAGGATGATGGCATATTGCAGGATGATGGCGTATATGGCAGGATGGGGGTATATAGCAGGATGGGAGCACATACCAGGATGGGGGTATATAGCAGGATGCGGCCATATGCCAGAATGGGGTATATAGCAGGACAGGATGTGGCCATATGCCAGGATGGGGTATATAGCATGATGCAGCCATATACCAGGATGAGGTATATAGCAGGATGGGAGTACATACCAGGATGGCAGTATAAAGGAAGATGGAGCTATACCAGGATGAAGGACATATATATATATATATAAATATATATATATACAATGCAGGAGGATCATTAACAGGATGGGGTACCTTAGTAGTGAATTTTGGTACATTACCCCCATAATAGTGTCAGCAACAGATCCTCGCCCCATAACAGTGTGTCATGACCACATTTTTTGCTTAAAATTTTATTTTCCTATTTTCCTTCTCTAAAACCAGGGTGCGTCTTATGGTCCGGTGTGTCTTATAGTCCAAAAAATATGATAAGTGTTCGTGACACCACCCGTGGTTCGCGGTAAGGGAGTACCACCGCTGCCGATGGGAGTATCCGGGGGAGATGGAGTGGGGCAGCCAGATGAAGGGTAGGGGAGGCCCCGGGACTCTGGATGGTGGACGTGTAGGGAAGCGTGGTGCAGGCTATGTGGCAGGCAGGACGCAGGGGAGAGCAGCATACTCACTCAGGTCGTATGGATGTTGGTGTGACCATTAGGTAGACTCTGATACAGGTGTAAACCAAGCCTCTGGTTGCCGCTGCCACTCTGGGGAGCTCGTCCGGGAACCCATCCCCGTTGGTATTGCTAGTGGTCCAGAGCCTGCCTCCATGCACTTGTGTTTAGATGTTTATGAGTGACCCCTCGGCCTGAAGCTGTTGGGGTCCCACTCCCTATAATTAAATAGAGGAGCTGTGCTCTCGATGGCTGACAGATGGGATTTCAGTGGGCCGCATAAGCTGGAAAGCCCTATCCCCCTCGTTGTGTTGGTGCCTTTGATCTCTGGGCTCTTGGGGAAAGTTCATAAAGAGACTATCCTCCACAGGTGAATTATCAGGTTGCGTGAAGCTACTCCCTGATCTAGTGTCCAGTACCCTGCCGTGCTCGGTACAGGTCCGGTTACTAGATTTTCTGGTGCTGAACATTCTCCAAAACTAAGTCTGGGCACCCTTCTCCAATACCCTGCGACCGGGTCTCCCACTCCTCCGGTCCCAGACCACCATCTGCGACCTAACCAAAGTCTCCCAGAGAGCTACAGCTCCCTCAGTCCTCAGTCTCTGAGGGCTACTCTCAACTCCCCATGTCCCTCCCACCGGTCTGCCTGACCCCTAGGCAGGTGACTCTTTTCTAGCTAGACCACCCACTGGTGTGCCTGACAGGGTGTGGTGTGAGGTGTGGCTAGGATTTGAATTCTGATGGAAGCAATACCAATAGTTAGGATCCCAGAACCATGGAGTTCTGCACCATAAGAGAAAGGAGTGCAGTTCCCTGTCACACCCTGATAAGGTCAGGGGCATCACATTTCCCCTTGGTTAAATGTAGCTTGTCCCCGAGATACAAGACACCCAGAGGATATTTTTTTTTTTTTATTTTTTTTTAACTGAAAGAAAGAATAACAGGTTATGCATACTCATTCATCCCACACAGGGGAGGCAATATACTTGAACGTTACTAAACTCTCAGAGTTCATTTACGAGAACAACGGGGAACGCTAACGGTTGTAGCGGTAGCCGGTGGCTCAGCCTGCTCCGCTGCAGCCCCTTCCTGCGATAGTCCATTCCCATTGTCCCTCTCCCTTCAACCCTCCACCCAAAACAACCTGGATCCCCTGGTTCCTTGTGGCATCCTTTGTGACGGCGTTGAACTCCTGGAGGTGTAAAAGATGACTCTGGTAGGCGCACGAGGTGCAACTATATTCAAGAGGCACAAGTTCGTGCTGGCTGCTGCCAGTCCTGCAGCCATGGTCCATTTTTAATACTAAAGAATAAAACAGGGTCCATGCACCGGGTGAAAACATTATAAACTTCTAAATCAGGTTAAGTATACAGGTAATTGGCATTTTCAACTTTTCACACTGACATGTAACATAACTTTTAAACATTAAAGTAGCCGGGTTCCGCTACCATTATTCTCTATGGTAGTCGAGGGCAGTGGCGGGAGCTGGCATGTCCCTGTCGCCCACCATCACGTGCTTTTTGACCTCTGAGGCATACCAGCCCCGCTCCCCGCAATGCTGGGTATAGGAAACCAGGACACCCGGTTCCAGGTTTCTGTTGGGGTGTCCAATAAGGAGGTACTCTGCCACATCCCTCCTTGAGACAAATCCCCCTATGGCAAGTCCCGACTCCGCAATGAACCCCCACCCCTTAATGGGGTCAAAGCGCTCTTGGCCACGGTACCGCAGACCTCTGCCCTTTATAGAGGCGTTTCGTAAATGTTGCTTCTCTTTGTTGGTGCGGGCGGCGATCTCCCACCAGGGCCGCTCTCTAGGGGCAATTTCGGTGTGCAGCCGTTACTGCTGTCTTTCCCAATAGGGGGCGCTGGCATCAGGCTCCGCCTCCTCTATGGGAACTGGCTGTAAATGGACTCCTGCGACCCTGGCAGATACCAGGAGGCCGCTCGGCAGTGGAACTGGCATCTTAACAGGCTCCGCCTCCGCTGTTGTAGATAAAGGAACCGGCTGTTTCGCAGCCAAGATAGTAGGGTCCGGGTGCTCCATACCGAGGTACGGGTCCGGTGATGTGACTGGGTCTGGTTGTGACGATGATGGTACTGGAGGTGTTGCGGCCTACTCGCTTTCTGCTGGGGCTGGAGGTTCTGCTGCCGGGGTTGGGGGTAGCGGCTCGGTGTCCGCCGAGGGCGAGGGTGACAGTGGTTGGGTAATCGCGATGGCTGGGGCAGACCGGATCCCGTGGCGAGGTAGGCTGGTTCAACTGGGACTAGGTAGCTGCTTACCCACTCAATGCACGGGGCCTCCATCTCACGGGCCCGCACCGCCACAGCCAGGCTCTTCATTTCCTCTCTCCAGTGATCCAGGATGTAGAGGAACTGCGTCCGCATCCTCCTGCAGAGCTGCTCAGTCTCTTCTTCGATCCAAGTTACGGTCCCGGGAGCAGCACGCTTCAGTGACCAGTCCCTTGCTGCCACCATCTTGCCTCTATGGGTTCCAGGAATTTTATGGGCAGAGTCCTGGCATCCCTGCTCCACTTCCACTGTTACATCCCGTTATGCCCCCTTGGTTTTCGGCAGCCAGCTCTCCAGCTTCCAGCTGCACTCTCTGGATGAGGGACGGAGCTTCGGCTTTGCGCTCTTTTGGTCGGGAAGATGGTGTTTAGGCACAAAAAATTGCGGAAAATGGCGGGAACCGAATTTTGACACTGAAGCTTGAATGTTTCAAGGTGCACATCACCCAGGTTAGTGGGCCCAGTCCGAATCCTGTTCGTGACGCCAAAGATTTCGAGGCGTACCGCCCCTGCAGCAGTCGGAATGCTCGAATCCGGAGTTGCCGTGGCTCATGGGTCTTTGGACCCGGGGGCTTGCAGCCACTCAAAAATAAAGGGGGTTAATTACAGGGGATAAGTGTTTGTGACGCCACCTGTGGTTCGCGGTAAGGGGAGTACCGCCGCTGCTGATGGGAGTACCCAGGGGAGATGAAGTGGGGCAGCCAGATGACATTCCCTCCACGGGTAGGGGAGGCCCCGGGACTCTGCATGGTGGACATGTAGGGAAGCCTGGTGCAGGTTATAGGGCAGGCAGGATGCAGGGGAGAGCAGCGTACTCACTTAGGTCATGTGGATGTTGGTGCAACCATACTCTGATACAGGAGTAAACCAAGTCTCTGGGTGTCGCTGCCACTCTGGGGAGCTCGTCCGGGAACCCATCCCTGTTGGTATTGCTAGTGGTCCAGAGCCTGCCTCCATGCACTTGTGTTTAGACGTTTCTGAGTGACGCCTCGGCCTGAAGCTGTCGGGGTCCCGCTCCCTATAATTAAATAGAGGAGCTGTGCTCTCGATGGCTGACACTTGGGATTTCAGTGGGCCGCATAAGCTGGAAAGCCCTATCCCCCTCGTTGTGTTGGTGCCTTCGATCTCTGAGCTCTTGGGGAAAGTTTATAAAGAGACTATCCTCCACAGGTGAATTATCAGGTTGCGTGAAGCTACTCCCTGATCTAGGGTCCAGTACCCTGCCGTGTTCGGTACCGGTCCGGTTACTAGATTTTCCAGTGATGACCGTTCTCCAAAACTAAGTCTGGGCACCCTTCTCCAATACCCTGCGACCGGGTCTCCGACTCCTCCGGTCCCAGACCACCATCTGCGACCTAACCAAAGCCTCCCAGGGAGCTACAACTCCCTCAGCTCCTCATTCTCTGAGGGCTACTCTCAACTCCCCATGTCCCTCCCACCGGTCTGCCTGACCCCGAGGCGGGTGGCCCTTTTCCAGCTAGACCACGTACTGGTGTGCCTGACAGGGTGTGGTGTGAGGTGTGGCTAGGATTTGAATGCTGATGGAAGCAATACCAACCATTAGGATCACAGAACCATGGAGGGTGAGTTCTGCACCATAAGAGAAAGGAGTGCAGTTCCCTGTGAAACCCTGATAAGGTCAGGGGCGTCACATAAGCACTGAATATGACAGTGTCAGGAATTTGTTGGTAGTCTATAGTGGAGGCAGGACGCATGACCCGACTCAAAAACTGTGAATGCTTTCTGTGTACAGAGATACCAAGGAAGAGGAATAGGCAGAGACAGATCCACCAACCAAGGGATTCAGAGTGATTGAAAAGTAAGCCGGCTGGCCAATGTGCAAGGAATTTCCATTAAAATACTGATACCTCTGTGCAGCTTGAAGCTAATTTCCAATTGGACATTGACAAACAGAGTGTACCCCTCTACCTTCATCTTTCAGATACCAAGAGACTAAAGCGGGCTTTACATGCTATGATATCGCTAGCAATTGCTAGCGATATCATACGCAAAAGCACCTGCCCCCGTCGTGCATGCAATTTCGTGTGATCGCTGCCGCAGTAAACATTTTCACTATGACAGCGTCACACGCACTTACCTGGTCGGCGGTGTCGCTGTGGCAGCTGAACAATCCCTCCCTCAAGGGGGAGGGACGTTCGGCATCACAGCGACGTCACCGCGACGTCACTAAGCGGCCGGCCAATCAAAGCGGAGGGGCGGAGATAAGCGGGACGTAACATCCCACCCAACTTCTTCCTTCCGCATTGCGGCCGGCGGCAGGTAAGGAGACGTTCCTCGTTCCTGCGGTGTCACACACAGCGATGTGTGCTGCCGCAGGAGCGATGAACCACATCGATAATCAATCATTACCGATTTTTGGTTTTGGGACGACCTCTCCATGGTGAACGATTTTCACCATTTTTTGAGGTCGCTTAAGGTCGCTGGTAAGTGTCCCACGCTGCGATATAGTCAATGACGCCGGATATGCGTCACTAACAACATGACCCCGACGATAAAACATTAACGATATCGTAACGTGTAAAGCCCCCTTAAGATCTTGAACTATAACCCAAATCCAAATGGAACGAGGCCTCCTATATATTACTTAGAGAACACTGGAACAGACAAATTAGTAAAACTCTCATCAGTGATTCCAGCAAACCTCATATCACATCAAGTAGCAGTGATTGTGGGGATGGAGGTCATACACACACAGAAAGAAACATTATTAATTCAGAACGAAGTTATGTAACATTCAACAGGTTAGGTGAGAGTTTGAGTATTTGATAGTTGTCTTTTCAATCTACTTGAATTATTTAATATGCTCCAAATAGGATGTGGGTGACCAATGAACTCACAGTTCTTATTGCAGTTTTAATACTTTCCGAACCAGGCCAGGAGAAACACAATTTGTTGGACATGGCACTCATGCATATTCCATCCACGTTGTGGGCATCTAAGATAGACATTTGATGTATTTCAGTTCCTCCTACTAACATGGAGTTTAAACCACACACTATACCCTCATGCCTTCATCAGTATCACCTCAGCTTCGGGCAGTCAGATGCCATATCACTGCAAATTACATAGTTTCCAAAGGCTGGGGCAGTCAGAAAACGTGTGTCCCCTTGACACAATTCTTTGTTTTTGGTAAAGAAAAAGACTGAGAATTGACAACAAGTTAACTGCAGGATGGTTCATGATTTGAGATCTTTTAATAAGGTCATGGTAATCATGTCTCTTATTGCCTTAAATCTACACAAACTCCTGTCATTAATACTTCACAACACTTTTTTCCCTGTCCAATTGCATGAAGATAGCCAAAACCCATTTGACTTCAGACATGAGGGGAAACAATATTGATGGACTGTCTTACCACAAGAAACTGCCAACTCACCCAGTCAGTATAGCACCGACATGTAGTCAGTATTGCAGCGTTGGCAGCTGAAATCACTGACTTATCTACTGCAGTATGTTAATGACTTACTGTTATGTTGCAAGACTGAACAAACCTACAATGATGGCACTATCTCAGTCCTACAACTCCTAGTGCAGGAACGATGCAAGACCTCATAAACCAATCTCTAGTTTTGTCACCCTACGATCACATTTCTTAGCCATTGCATCTCTCATGGCAGTCGCCACCTTTCTCCAGACAGGGTTACTGCCATACAGAATATTCCCCTGCCTAGGGTATTGTAGACAATGGATTTTCTGTGCATCATTACTCACCCAAACCCTATATGATGCACTAAAGATCCATTCACTCCCACTGAGGAAAAAGACATCAATTTCTGCAAGTTTTTACAAGCAGTATCCAATGCACTATCCACTGGCATACCAAAGTGTGCTATGAGACCAGCGATACAGATGAGCCACCCCCCTAGCATTCGAGTTCAGTTCGGTTCGGCGAACGTTCTACGAACGTTCGACGAAACCATTCGAACTCCATTGAAAACAATAACAGGCAAACACAAACACACTGAAAACACCTTCTAAGGTGTCCAAAAGGTGACCAACAACTCACAAGACACCACAAACCCATGGAAAAGTGACAAGGACATATACTTATGTGAAAACAAAAGAGCTGGACGAGTGAAAAGAGGAGGAGACACAGATATAGTCATGTCATGCCATTCTAAAATCATGAAAAACACAGCAAGGGGACTCCAAGCACTTCAGTGGCATTACTTGTGCCCCAGTTGCAAACTTGACATGTTAATTTGCATTAAGCACATTCAAAAATACGCCAGCCTTTACTCTCCCCAGGATGACACAGGGGTAGCAAAGTCCTTGCTGAACCATGACTTGTTCATCTTGGAACATTTTTAAAAACACAGCAAGGGGACTCCAAGCAGCGTCTCCCTTTGTTCCAAAAATTGGGCCACACACAC
The DNA here is from genome assembly GCF_048569485.1 of Anomaloglossus baeobatrachus. NCBI lineage: Eukaryota > Metazoa > Chordata > Amphibia > Anura > Aromobatidae > Anomaloglossus > Anomaloglossus baeobatrachus. The sequence goes on from NC_134353.1 coordinate 559,340,089, forward strand.
CACTTCAGTGGCATCACTTGGGCCCCAGTTGTAGTAAAGTTCTTGCTGATCCATGACTTGTTCATCTTGATAAACGTTAGTCTGTCCACATTGTCACTGGACAGACGCGTGCGATTATCTGTCAGCCCACACCCAGCAGCACTGAAGACACATTCCGAGACAATGCTGGCTGCGAGACACGACAAGATCTCCAAGGCTTAAGTGGCAATCTCAGGCCATTTTTCAAGATTGGAAGCCCAAAGTGAGCAAGGTTCCAGTTGCCCAGTCATGGCATCGATGTTCATTTGGAGATACTCCTGTATCATCCTCTCCAGCCGTTGACTGTGTCAGACTTCATGTCTCTTGTGGCCTTGCAAAGGATGGTCTAAAACAATTATGAAACGATACCATAAAATTGCTGTTACCACCAGATACGGTGTTGCTGGTACCATTTGACTGATGATAACTCAACAGTCCCATGCTTGGCAAGTTACAACTGGGAGATTTACTCTGTGCAACACTGGTGTTTGGTGGAAAAGCCGAGCTAATGCGGGTGTCACACGAGACGATCTATCGTGCGATATGTCGTCGGGGTCACGGTTTTCGTGACGCACATCCAGCATCGTTTACGACGTCGTCCCACGTGACACCTACGAGCGACACAGAATGTTCGCAAATCATGTATCGTTGACCCGTCGCTCATTTTTAAAAAGTCGTTTATTTTTCTTTGCGCCGGTTGTTCATCGTACCTGGGGCAGCACACATCGCTCCGTGTGACACCCTGGGAACAATGAACACAGCTGACCTGCGTCCCGCGGCTCCCGCCGACTATGCGGAAGGAAGGAGGTGGGAGGGATGTTTACGTCCCACTCATCTCCACCCCTCCGCTTCTATTGGCCGGCCGCTGTGTGACGTCGCTGTGACGCCGAACGTCCCACCCCCTTCAGGAAGTGGATGTTCGCCACCCACAGCCACGTCGCTCAGCAGGTAAGTACGTGTGACGGCGGTTCAACGACTTTGTGCGCCACGGGCAACTAATTGCCCATGACGCACAAATGACGGGGGCGGGTACGATCGCTCGTGCGATCGCACGATAGATCATATCGTGTGACGCCCGCATAAGATTGCATAACAGCTTCTGCTGATACTCCTGCATATGTGTGTCCCTTTCTATGGCTGGAATTATTTCAGCTAATTTTGGCTTGTACCAGGAATCTAAGAGTGTGGCAACCCAGTAGTCAGCATTACTTATAATTCAGACAATCCGAGGGTCATGTTGTAGGTAGTGCAGCAAGAAGGCGCTAATGTGTCTTGCACATCCATGCGGACAAAGTCCTTGCTGTGCTTTTGGCGGCGAGTTGATAACCATGCTTCCTTACTCTGACATCTCCCCCCAACCTCGAACAACCGAAATTTGACCACGGTCTGCCTCATCTGCTGAGTCTTCCATGCCCATCGACAGTTCGTCCTCCATTTCTTCCTGGGCTCCTGCACCTTCCTCAACAGTTTGGCTGCTACCATGCGCCCTTGTTAATCCCTCTCCCCCACCGTCCCATGCCTGCCGCCTTGGTGATGCTGAACAACTGTACCTTGTAGATCTTGGTATCCCTTCCGCATATGAATCCTCCTGTACTTCCTCCCCTTCCTCTTGTCCCACCACCTGACTCCAAATACTGTTTATAGTGTGCTCCAGCATGTAAATGACTGGAATTGTCATGCTGATAATGGCATTGTCAGCGCTAAACATATTCGTCGCCATGTCGAATCTGTGCAGAAGGGTGCATAGGTGCTTGATCTGAGACCACTCCATCAGCTTGATCTGCCCCACCTCTGCATCTCATTGGCCCAGGCTATACATCATAATGTATTGCACCAGGGCTCTGCGGTGCTGCCACAGTCGCTGCAACATCTGGAGAGTCGAATTCAAGCGTGTCGACACATCACATTTCAGGCGTTGAACCAGCAGGCCGAAAGACTTCTGGAGCGATGCAAGTCGGTCAGCTGTGCCGCTTGAACGGCGGAAGTGAGCAGAGAGTGACCATGCCCTGTACAGAAGTCCGTCTAGGCCGGGATAGTGGATTAAAAATTGATGGACAACAAGGTTCAACATGTGAGCCATACAAAGCACGTGTGTCACCTTGCCCAGGCGAAGGGCCGCACCCAGGTTTGCAGCATTGTCGCACACAGCCTTACCAGGCTGCAGATTGAGTGGAGACAACCATTTACCAAACTCAGTCTCCAGAGCTGCCCACAAGTCAGCCGCTGTGTGAATCTTAGTTCCAAGACATTTCAACGTAAAGACCGCCTTATGCCATTGAGCTCTGCTGCCAGCATAGTAAGGAGGTGTGCGGGATTCCTTGTGCGCAGTTACAACATGGGTGGCCTGACCAGACAGGCTTTGGGCAGAGGTGGAGGACCCAGATGAGGTTGAGGAGGCAAAAGCAGTGGAGGAACTTTCACATACAGAGGATTGACGCATAACTCGTGGGGATGGCAAGACTTGTATAGCAGACCCTTCTCCATCTATCACCATAGTTACCTATTACCCAGTCAGCGACATGTAACGCCCCTGTCCATGCTTACTGGTCCAAGTATCTGAGGTGAAATGCACCCTGTAACACACAGAGTTTCTCAAGGAAGCGGTGATGTTGTGTGCGACATGCTGGTGTAGCGCAGGCACGCCTTTCTTGGAGAAGTAGTGGCGACTAGGCATCTGGTACAGGGGCACTGCGATGGACATAAGGTCTCGAAAATCCTCTGTGGCCACCAGGCAGAAAGGCAGCATTTCTGTAGCCAACAGCTTGCAGAGGGTGAAAGTCAACCTCTTAGCTTTATCATGGCTAGGAGGAAATGGTCTTTTATTTGTCCACATCTGAGGGACCGAGATCAGGCTGCTGTGCGGAGATGGCGTTGAGTAGGGTGTCACTGGAAAACTGCTGGTCTGTGAGGAAAGTGCAGGCGGAGACATGATGTTGCCTTCATCCAAAGTTGGTGCACTTGATGTCTGAGAGAGCTCTATACCAGCACCTGTTTCCCCTTCCAAAACAACTGCCGACCTGCCAATCACACTGCTTGTTGTGGTTAAAGAGGTGGAAGGTCTGCGTCGCAAAGCATGTGTGACAGCTGTCCCCAAAGTCATAGAGGATGAAGAGCGTGCAAATGCACTTGAAGGGGCAGACGGTGGTTGGCCCGCTCCGCTAGGTCGCATTGTAGCACAGTGAGCTTCCCACTGGGACTTATGCTTGTCACTCATGTGACGGTTCATGGACGAAGTAGTCAAACTAGTGAGTTTTTGGCCTTTACTTACAGATTGGTGACAAATCTTACAGATGACATGAGTTGATAGATCCTTTGTGATGTCAAAAAAGGACCAGGCTAGGCAAGTATTAGAGCCCATGTGACTTGCAGAGCCACCACGACTTGTGCTCAGAGGTAGAGTTGTGGCTGAGGATGCAGTTGTTGACGTGCTTTCAGTACTCCGTCTGTGTCCAGGAAGGCGCATGCTAACCTCGTCGTCAGTCGCATCTTCCTCCACCGCCTCTGCTGACCTTCTCAAGTGCCTGACTGTGGGTTGACAGTAAGTGGGATCTACAACCTCATCATCAACCTGTGTGTTTGCACTCCCCTCGTCCTCAGGCCTAACCTCTTCCTACCCTGACTGAATAGTTAAGTTGTCATTCCAATCAGGTATCTGAGTCTCATCGTTATCAGTATGTTCCTCATTGTCTCCACCAAGAGGAGTTACAGTTTGGGAATGAGGGTCTACATTATGCTCAGAAACTTGGTCATCATGGCCTGAATCTGACTCACAAAGGTTCTGGGCATCACTGCAGATCATTTCCTGGTCTGTACTCACTGTAGCTTTGGAGCAGACCTCTGATTCCCAGGCTATAGTGTGACTGAACAGCTCTGCAGACTCACCCATCTCTGTTACACCATACTCTGCAGGGCGGGTGGAGACTTGAGGGCTGGTAGAAAGCAAGTGCGATTGGGGTGACAACTCAGAGGACTGGATTTTTTTGGATGTTTAAGTTGAGGCGGAGGAGAGGCCACTTGTTGGAGCACTTGAGATCCATTCAAGGATGTTATTTTTTTGTGCATCATCTACCTTTGTTAAGGCCCTGTCACACACAGAGATAAATCTTTGGCAGATCTGTGGTTGCAGTGAAATCATGGACATATTGTTCCATTTGTACACAGCCACAAACCTGGCACTGATTGTCCACAATTTCACTGCAACCACAGATCTGCCGCAGATTTATCTCTGTGTGTGACAGGGCCTTTAGAGTTGTTCAGTTCCGTAAAAAAAGGGATCACATCAGATTGTCCACAGAAAGTAGTAGACATCTTACTTTTGCTGGAAAATGGCCTTTCTTCAGCAGAGGTTACTGCAGCTTTACCACCTACCCCACGGACACAAACTTTTTTTCCATTTCCAACACTCCTGTTGCTCTTTCCACCAGCATCTGTCCTTTTGCCACTCATTTTGTTTGTGACCAAATTGGACACTTAAAATGTCGTAGCAAAAATGGAGAGGTGGTGTAGATTGCAGAGTTGGTCTAGCTTTTTGCCAGCTGAAGAACCAACACTGACTATCCCAGACAATTTTACTTTGCCCCTAAAAGTGTCAGCAATGTTTGCAATTAAAATTACATAGCAAAAATGGACAGGTGTGTGGAATGCAGAGGTGGTGTACCTTGCTTGGCAGCAGAGGAACACTAAGTTAGTATCCCAGACAATTTTACGATGCCCCTAAAAGTGTCAGCACTGTTTGCAATTAAAATTGCGTTGCAAAAATGGACAGGTGTGTAGAATGCACAGGTGCTGTAGCTTGCTTGGCACCAGAGGAACGCTATCTTAGTATCCCAGACAATTTTAGTATGCCCCTAAAAGTGTCAGCACTTTGTGCAATTAAAATTGCAAAGAAAAAATTGAGAGGTGTGTAGAATGCACAGGTGCTGAAGCTAGCTTGTCAGCAAAGGAAGCCTCACTTTCTATCCCTGCCAATGAAACAATGCCCCAAGGAATTGCCTGAGCTGATGTTGCCAGACGCTGTTATATAAACCTCTGCACAGCGTTGGCACAAACCTGCCTAGCAACAATGGCTATGAACGGCTGTAATGCAGCCCTGAAAAGGGCTGAAATTACAAGTAGTCCCTAATCCCTAAAGTGATTTGTAGATTGCACTGTATGTCTATAACACACACAGCAGGAGCAGCAACGGGAGCGGTGACTGTCACCCACCCGCAGCAGAGAGATAATGGTGGCGATGGGGAAAATGGCCAGGTCTTATAGGGCAAGGACATGTGACATGCACAGCCTATGACACATGCCCTTGCTTGTCTGGCAAAAATCCACTTTGCTTTGTGTGTATGCCTGTGATTGGCTGACAGCCTGGCCCGCCCCACTGTACGCGCAGGTTAGGAAAAAAAAAATGCCGATCGCCATTCTTTCAGCACTCAGCAGCAGCACTGATCTAAACCCTGTCCCCCCCGCACACTATACGCTGAATTTTGATAATATCATGATTCACAGTGACTCACACTATTACAGTTAAAAGCCAGCTAGTAACTAGCGATGCTTTTTGGTGATCGAACCGTTATCGAACGTAACTCAAACTGCCGAACTTGAAACAAATCGTTCGAGTTCGTCAAACATCGCCCAAAATCACTCGAACTTGAAATTGGCGAACCATTCGACTCAAACATCACTCAACTCTAACCAGCGGCGATACCAAAAGAGTGCATATGGGAGAAAGCAAAGGCCTTTTGCTTACTAATCATTACACCTAGACACTGTCTTCCAATGGGCACCATCATATGTCTATGCAGTAGCTGCCACAGCTATTCTACTGGACAAGGTCAGTGACATTGTATTAGACCACCCACTTACCATAATGTTCCCGCAGGGTCAGCAAAATTCTACAGAGGGTACAGACTAAACATAACTCAGCTTCTAGACTCACTGAGTAAACTGTCTACCCACTTTCACATGCACATATTACCCTCAATAGATACACATTTATAAACCCAGCCATTCTGCTTCCTATGGCATCAGAATAGAGGACAGAGTCGGAACTACTTGAAGCACATGATTGTCTTGAACTGATAAACAGGGTCTTGAAAAAGTGCCTATTTCCTGTAGGGGAAACTCTGTGGGTACTTCTTGCAAAACAATTAAGAATGTGAGGGCAGTTGCTGACCTTTTGTATATCCTTCACCAGCCAAAATGGTGGTCATCAATCATAAAAGTACAGGCTCATGCTGGAGAGACCACACTCAGGCAACTCGCAACTGAAGAACCATTCTCTCAATAGACCCTCAAATGCTGGTTACTGTCATTCATGAGCTGGAGATGGGTATGGATCTCCCTGCTGGTAATACTATAGACCCAAGCTCCTTATATGGAAAGGAATAAATGGTCAATAAAAGAAGCAGCCCAGGGCAAACATGGGATGTGGCATAGAAAGGAGACTATATTTGGCTCATCTGTCCCACAGTAAAGTGTATGCCTGAAGAGGCTTTGTGTGCTACTGTCTGCATGTCATGGGTTATCCCAAGGTTCAACAATCTTGCCACCAGGTTTATACAGAGCTGCATCATTTGTGCCTATAATAACCAAGTTGACAGAAATTCAATGGAAAAAAAAAGCGAATAACCTTGGTGCTGCAAAATCACAAATCTCGACACCATGTGATCAAGTTAACCCTTTTTGCAAAACGCATTTCTGTGACAGCCTGTTCCCTTCATCAGGTGTCAGAATACAGCAATTGATTACAGCCTTTCTTATAGCCAACATCATCACACAATTATTGATAACCGTAAGCTTGTGTAGGCTAATTCTTATCAGAGATAGACATTATTGATTGTGCATCAACAATCATTAACTATCAATGTTTATCAAACTTTATTTCCCAGTAATTTATTAATAAAATAAAGTAAAATTAGAATTAAGATATAGTATATATCATTGGGTATGTTCAATACTAGTATTAAGACCTTCTGGGATTAAGGGCGGCTTTGCACGTTGCGACATTGCACGTACGATGTCGATGGGGTCAAATCGAAAGTGACGCACAACCGGCGTCGCAGTCGATATCGCAACGTGTAAAACCTTTTTGATACGATGAACGAGCGCAAAAGCGTCGTTATCGTATCATCGCTGCAGTCTCCGACATTTCCATAATGCCGGTACAGCGACAGGTGCGATGTTGTTCCTCGCTCCTGCGGCAGCACACATCGCTGTGTGTGAAGCCGCAGGAGCGAGGAACATCTCCTTACCTGCCGCCGGCTGCAATGAGAAGGACGGAGGTGGGCGGGATGTTTACATCCTGCTCATCTCCGCCCCTCCACTTCAATTGGCCGCCTGCCGTGTGACGTCACTGTCATGTGACAGACAATGGCGGCGCCCACCGGCGTCTTCAGTTTGCATGGTTACTTCTCTCTCCCCCTCCTCCGGGTCCATGCTTGTAAGTAATTTTCTTTGATTAACATGCCTATTTAAGACACACTTACCATAGCCTGCCTCATTTCCCCTGAGGAAGCTACAACTTTTTGTAGCGATACGCGTGGGGTCATCACCCCACTCCTCTCATGCTATTGCTTTGCCATTCACCCCTTGCAAGATCTTTTTGGGTATGTGTTTTGCCTCTAATTTGTTCAGGCATATAGTTCAGGGTCAGGTTATCATCATGCTTTGAGGTATTTATATGCAGTATCATTCTCTGGTTGCTCTTGTCTTTATTAGCATGTCATGCTTACTGCTTGCTACTGACTGAGCTAAACCTTTTTTGGCTATTACATTTGCCCTGACCTATTATGTGGGGTTTGTCTGTGGCTCATTGAGAGGGTGGGGTGTATTTTGGTGGTATATACCATTGGCACCAAATGTTTGTATAAGCTTTTTTGCTTTTTAATTGTTTTTAATGTACATCTGTGTGTTTGTATGTCTTTTGGATATAATAAAATGTTATTGCATGGCAATTTTTGGTGATCCCACTTTGTGCACATTCTCTTTTTTCTTGTGGTTTCAATTGTTTGCTTAGAATGTGCTAGTGGTTTGTGATCCCACTTACATATCTACTCTCACCTTTGGTGCCCTCCCGCCTGTCTTGTTTAACACAAATTGTTAGTGAAGGCTTTCCCTTCAATTCTGGGAGTGTGGCACAGTATACGGATTTAGTTTTTATTGATTTCCATTTGTAGCATGGATTTGGAGGCTAGGGAGGCCGCATGGAGTAATCAGTCTGGTGACTTGTTTGGATCCGCCGCTGAGGTTGTGGTACAGGATTCTTTTCAACAGTTATCCACAGAGCTTACCAACTTGCATAAAGTTGTTACCAAAACATGGTGGAACATTAAAACTCTGGAGGAATATCTAAAAATGGGGATTGCACCGAGGGGCCTGAGGGTGCAGATTTTCCCAGCGTGGGAACCTGATGTTGAATTTAAAGCTGGTGTCACACATAACGACGACGACAACGACGTCGCTGCTACGTCACCATTTTCTGTGACGTTGCAGCGACGTCCCGTCGCTGTCGCTGTGTGTGACATCCAGCAACGACCTGGCCCCTGCTGTGAGGTCGCCGGTCGTTGCTGAATGTCCAGCTTCATTTTTTGGTCGTCACTCTCCCGCTGTGACACACACATCGCTGTGTGTGACAGCGAGAGAGCGACGAAATGAAGCGATCAGGAGCCGGCACTGGCAGCTGCGGTAAGCTGTAACCAGCGTAAACATCGGGTAACCAAGGGAAGACCTTTCCCTGGTTACCCGATGTTTACGCTGGTTACCAGCCTTCGCTCTTGCTGCCAGCGCCGGCTCCTGCACTGTGACATGTGGCTGCAGTATGCATGGGGTAATTAACCTGATGCATACTGTAGCAAGGAGAGCAAGGAGCCAGCGCTAAGCAGTGCGCGCGGCTCCCTGCTCTCTGCACTGTGACATGTAGCTGCAGCACACATCGGGTTAATTAACCCGATGTGTGCTGCAGGAGAGCAAGGAGCCAGCGCTAAGCGCGGCTCCCTGCTCTCTGAACTGTGACATGTAGCTGCAGCACACATCGGGTTAATTAACCCGATGTGTGCTGCAGGAGAGCAAGGAGCCAGCGCTAAGCGCGGCTCCCTGCTCTCTGAACTGTGACATGTAGCTGCAGCACACATCGGGTTAATTAACCCGATGTGTGCTGCAGGAGAGCAAGGAGCCAGCGCTAAGCGCGGCTCCCTGCTCTCTGAACATGTAGCACAGCGACCTTATGATCGCTGCTTCTGCTGTGTTTGACAGCTAAGCAGCGATCATAACAGCGACTTACAAGGTCGCTGTTACGTCACCGAAAATGGTGACGTAACAGCGACGTCGTTGTCGCTGTCGTTTAGTGTGACACCAGCTTAAGAGTGTTTGGGAAGCTGGCCTTCTGAAGTGCTCGGATATTATCTTAAACATGTTAATTGATCATGATAAGACCTTATTGAGTACGATCAAGGATAAAATTAGGGTTTGTGAATCTAAATTGAGAACTTTTGACCAGAATGACCAGGTTCTTCCCTTTCAACTTAAGCTCAAGGAGTCCATTGACAAATATGAGAAGGACATCATTAGGGGCAAAAAACAAAAATTTTTTAGGGACAAAAAAGACTTTGAAGGTGGTGTGGCATTTCGTTGGTCACATCATGGCAATCAGAGGTTCCGCAGAGCTGTCACGATGGGACAGACTGCACAGAATATCACGACCAGAGAGTTATCTTCCAGTGATTTTTTGTCATCGGACATCAGCGACAGAGAAGGCCCACCAGACAAGGGAGACGCAAATCCGCCAAGCGCAGCAGGGAGGTTGGTACATCAGACTCGTGGGAGGCAAGGGCCTACAACATCCAACAGAACCACAAGGAACAGGAAGAGGTGGTGACGGGGACTGATTGTGGTTCCAGGGACCTGGAGCAGGACTCACAAGGTAATTTACAAATAATAAATCTGACTGAATATTCCCTATCTAAGGATGAAGTGAGTCTCCTCTCTAAAGGTCTCTCTTTCTCACCCACTAAGGCATTGGACAAATTTGAGCTGACGAAGGATGTGTACCTATTCTGCAGGCAAATGGTTTTCAAACTGATGTATCATCAGCCTGGTGTTATCGACACCCTGCCTGCAGAGGATAGGCAGGTGTTTCGAGATCTAATGGAGCTTTTGGAGGAAGGAGACACCTTTGGAGGTAAGAAACTGCCGTTCACATCGAGGCTTCCCTCTCAGGCTACACCTTCATTTGCTCTGTTCCCGGCTATCCAGATTTTCTTTGAGGCCATGTGTCGTGACATTCAGGCCCTTAAGGTGGTACCTTTCCAACAAAATAACCTTAATAAGGCAGAACTGAGAGCTTTGTCTAATTTAAGAAAAAACAACTCATTTATTATCCGTGAGGCGGACAAGGGCGGCAACGTGGTGTTGTGGCCCGTTGAATTATATCTGAAAGAGGCCCATAGACAGTTGGGTAATCGAATCAACTATGTAATTCTTCCATCAGATCCCACTGCCGCCTTCAAGGGGAAATTGGACAAACTTCTGGTGCGTGCCTTTGAAATTGGTATAATCTCGAAACGTGAAAGGGATTTTCTCACCACACGCTACCCTACAACTCCGACGTTTTATATGCTCCCAAAGGTACACAAATCTTTGGTGGACCCTCCTGGGAGGCCTATAGTATCAGGCATAGGGGGCATATATGAACGTCCATGTATTTATGTGGATTTTTATTTGCAGCCTTATGTCCTCACTTTGGATTCGTATGTCAGGGATTCATCGCACTTGATCACCCAACTTGAGCAGGTGGAGGTACAGGCTGGCACGCTTTTGGTCACCATGGACATCGAGTCGTTGTATACGAGTATTGAACACAATCTGGGAATTCAAGCGGTCGCCTACTTTCTGGATCGTCGCTCTACAGGTGATAGAAAACACGATTCGTTTCTTCTTGAATTGTTAAATTTTGTTCTACAAAACAGTATTTTTGTGTTCGATCGTGTTTTCTACAAACAGGCGTCTGGGACCGCGATGGGCGCCCGCTGTGCCCCCTCTTACGCCAACCTTTTTCTGGGTTGGTGGGAGGAGACGCAGTTGGCGCTCATCGCTTCGTTCCAGAGGCATGTGACACACTGGTTTAGATACATCGACGATGTTCTATTTCTCTGGACAGGTGACCGTGCGTCCTGTGAGGAATTCATTGTCCAGCTGAATGAGAATCCATGGCACATTCGACTCTCGTCTAATATATCAACCACAATGGTGGAGTTCCTTGACTTGAAGGTTATTTTGGAGAACAATCACATCACAACATCTTTGTTCCGGAAACAGACGGCTACTAATAGTGTGTTACACTATTCTTCTTTCCATCCGAAACATGTGCGAGATGGGATACCTAAAGGTCAGTTTTTGCGGGTACGCCGCAACTGTACCGATGTTACCACCTTTAGGAACGAGGCACAAGATCTGACCTCACGATTCATTAAGAGAGGGTATCCACGCAAGATTGTTTCCAAAGCCTTTGAATATTCGGCCAACATTCCACGGTCTGACACGTTCCGCGGCAGACAAAGAACTGAGATGGGTACTATAAACCTGGTGACTACGTTTAACAACCATTGGGATAAGGTACGACAGGTCCTTACTAGTGATGAGCGAGTATGCTTGTTACTACTCGGTACTCACACGAGTATCACTGTACTCGGGCTACTCGGCGGGTACCGAGTAATTTTGCAATACTCGTGCTTTACTCGTGCTCTTCATCCCTGCATGTTGGCGCTCTTTTGAGAGCCAGCCCTCATGCAGGGATTGGCTGGCAGACCACTGCAATGCCACAGCCCTGTTAGTTGTGGAATTGCAGTGATTGGCCGGCCCGCACAGCGTGACCGAGCCTTTATACCGGCGGGCGCGCTGTGCTCTGTACACTGCCATCTCATATTCCCTGCTTTCCACGCCCACAGGCGCCTATGATTGGTTGCAGTGAGACACGCCCCCACGCTGAGTGACAGGTGTCACACTGCACCCAATCACAGCAGCCGGTGGGCGGGTCTATACTGTGCAGTAAAATAAATAAATAAATAATTAAAAAAACGGCGTGCGGTCCCCCCAATTTTAATACCAGCCAGATAAAGCCATACAGCTGAAGGCTGGTATTCTCAGGATGGGGAGCTCCACGTTATGGGGAGCCCCCCACCCTAACAATATCAGTCAGCAGCTGCCCAGAATTGCCGCATACATTATATGCGACAGTTCTGGGGCTGTACCCGGCTCTTCCCGATTTACCCTAGTGCGTTGGCAAATCGGGGTAATAAGGAGTTAATGGCAGCCCATAGCTGCCACTAAATCCTAGATTAATCATGTCAGGCGTCTCCCCGAGATTCCTTCCATGATTAATCTGTAAATTACAGTTAAAAAACACACACACCCGAAAAATCCTTTATTAGAAATAAAAAACACTAACAAAGTCCCTCATTACCAATTTATTAACCCCGACAAACCCTCCATGTCCGGCGTACTCCACGGACTCCGGCGTCGCGTCCAGCTCTGCTGCATGGAAGTGACAGGAGCTGCAGAAGACACCGCCGCTCCGGTCACCTCCACGCAGCTAATGAAGGGAATAGCGCGATCAGCTGCTGTCAGTCAGGTAACTCCCGGCCACCGCTGGATCCAGCGGTGGCCGCGATTAACCTCAGTGACAGCAGCTGATCGCTATACTCACCTCAGTTGGTGCATGGAGCTGACTGGAGCGGCGGTGAGTAGCGCGATCAGCTGAGCTGTCACTGAGGTTACCCGCGGCCACCGCTGCATCCACCACTGGATCCAGGTAACCTCAGTGACAGCTCAGCTGATCGCTATACTCATCTCATTAGCTGCGTGGAGGTGACCGGAGCGGCGGTGTATTCTGCAGCTCCTGTCACTTCCATGCAGCAGAGCTGGACGCGACGCTGGAGGACTGTGGAGTACGCCGGACATGGAGGGTTTGTCGGGGTTAATAAATTGGTAATGAGGGACTTTGTTAGTGTTTTTTATTTCTAATAAAGGATTTTTCGGGTGTGTGTGTTTTTTAACTGTAATTTACAGATTAATCATGGAAGGAATCTCGGGGAGACACCTGACATGATTAATCTAGGATTTAGTGGCAGCTATAGGCTGCCATTAACTCCTTATTACCCCGATTTGCCAACGCACTAGGGTAAATCGGGAAGAGCCGGGTACAGTCCCAGAACTGTCGCATATAATGTATGCGGCAATTCTGGGCGGCTGCTGACTGATATTGTTAGGGTGGGGGGCTCCCCATAACGTGGAGCTCCCCATCCTGAGAATACCAGCCTTCAGCCGTATGGCTTTATCTGGCTGGTATTAAAATTGGGGGGACCGCACGCCGTTTTTTTTAATTATTTAATTATTTATTTCACTGCACAGTATACACACACCGGCTGCTGTGATTGGGTGCAGTGAGACAGCTGTCACTCAGTGTGGGAGCGTGTCTCACTGCAACCAATCATAGGCGCCGAAAAGCAGGAAAGCAGAGAATACGAGATTGATTAATGAGCGGCCGGCTTTTTCAAAAGAGGAAAAGCCACCGGAGTTTGAACAGCTGTGCAGCGCCGCGGCAGTGATCGGGGAACGGTAAGTAAGAGAGAGGGGGGGGAACTGACCGACAGACTGTGAGAGGGGGACAGACAAGACAGAGAGAGACAGACCGACGGGAGATAGAATGGAAAAAAAAATGACCGACATCGTTAGTAAAAAGCACAAAACGTGCGTTTTGGACATCGGAGTGCCACACAAGGTTTTCACGTAAAATCTTTCATGTATTAATCTCAAAAAGTAACATACACCAGCTCTATCTCACTATTGGGTATGTGCCCTTAACATTTCCGCCATGAAAATTCATTTTGGTGTCATTTTGGAAGGTTTTCTGGTGAGTCCGTAAAAATGGCGTAAAACTTGGACAAAATTGTTCACAGCTGTGACTTTTGAGTGATAAATGCTTCAAGGGGTCTTCCCCATGCTGATGCCATGTCATTTGAGCACTCTTCTGAGACTTTTGTGACATTTTTAGGGTTTCTACATGCTGCCGGGGGGTCATTTCACAAAAATACTCGGGTCTCCCATAGGATAACATTGGGCTCGGTGCTCGGGCCGAGTACACGAGTATCTTGGGAGGCTCGGCCCGAGCTTCGAGCACCCGAGCTTTTTAGTACTCGCTCATCACTAGTCCTTACAAAGAATTGGAATATTCTTCTCAGTGAGCCTAGGTTGATTCCATTCATTAATACCCATCCCAAACTGACCGCTAAGCGTGCGAGGAATTTGAAAGATATGCTTTCTTCCAGCCACTTCAAGAGACCCACTATTTCTTTGGGTCGGGGTCACAAATTAGTCGGGTCTTTCCCGTGTGGTGATTGTACCATCTGCCCCTTTCTAGTCGCTGACAATTGTGTTCGTATTGATGTTTTTCCAGGAACCATCACAACTAAATTCTACTCAAATTGCCGAAGTAGGAATGTTGTATATCTTCTGGTTTGCGAGTGTCCGAAATTATATGTGGGACAGACCACACAGGAGCTCCGCCGCAGGATCCAGCACCACTTTTCGGACATCGGTCGAGCACAAAAGGTTCAAGTTCAAGGTAAGCCCATTACATCTGTGGCCAAACACTTTCTTGATTCACACGGGTGCTCGTTCCGGTAGGTCCGGATTTTGGTGCTGGAACATGTACCAACCAACATAAGGGGGGGCAGGATATCCGATGAATTATTGAGAAGGGAAGCGAGATGGATATACCAACTACAGAGTCTCTCCCCTCGGGGATTGAATGAGGAACTTTTGTTCACTGGCTTCTATAAGAAGTAAGTGCTCGGTTAGCACCAGTTAGATTGAATTTTTTCCAACATGATGTGGCATTTTGTTCACATGGGGGTTTAAGACAGTCTGATGTCATGTACATCAGCTTGTTTGGTGCTTCCGCTCTCTTTTCTTTTCCTCTCTTTCCTGACTCCCTCCTTCCCCCCCCCCTCCCCATTACATACGCCATCTTGGACCTCGGTCCTCCTCCTCCCCTTCTCTTGGTGTGGGTCTGTTTTTGATTACGTATACATCTTTATAACATTCTAGGGCTCTGACCATGTGGGCCAGGTTCCATCTACCCTGAACAGGGCTTGTCGACCTCAGTTGGAGAAGAACATTTTCTTGGATGCCTGTTTTCCTGACGTGCGGATCGAAGTTTGCCTCCTTGTTTTTTCCTCTCTACGATGGTTTTTGGAGCTACGATTCTACCTGAACTGGGACCAGAGGTGAAGTACGTTTACTTCCTGGTGGTGAATATACTCAAGTTGCCGACCTCACTGTATGAAGACTCGTCAGAATGGGACCTTGCCATCCACTAAAATTGGACATTACATCCTGTTGGCATTTGTTTAATACCATGTAAATATGTGACAGCTGTATGGGTGACTATATTATGTGCCATTATGTTTTTTGGCTCTGTCCTGGGACCGGCTCACGGATTGTGATGCTTTTGGGCAGGGTTTTTCAAACACCTCGATGGGGCCCTTTTGGAACTGACAATTTGCCTTTCTTGTGGTCCCTTATGCACACACATACCTCCCGCTTTGCACACACAGACTGAGTGTTCCCGCACCAGGGTACATAGGACTAGTGTGACGTGAATGCGGGATGGCTGTCTGTGCGGTTGCTTCGGCCCCTATTATGTCCTCCAAACCTTCTTTTTGCGACCTAATTATGCAGTGGTCGTTTGTATCCCTGGTGGGCCCATATTTTTGGGTTGAAACGTCCCCTGTAGGAGTATGTATTGTTACAGCGCAGCGCATGCATATGTGAGGTCAATGTTTTTGTATTTGCAGTTCTCACAATCAATCCCTTTTTGGGTGAATGTTTGTTGTTTGTTCTGTGCGCACAGATGGTGAATACATGAGTGTGTGCTACCTAGTGATACTGGCTGAGGTGCATCTTGCGATCATTTCCTAGTTTTAACATGGGTTCGTTTTACAAGGGTACATCAATATGTGATCAGTTTGTGTGATGCAGGCCGCAAGTATTACATCAATACTACACGAACACAACATAGTTGTCTATATGACTGTTTTACATTTGCTGCTTATCTAATGATGTTTGGTGATTCACCGTTGGGCTGTGTACATATCGTGTTTTCGCGGCATTCATTTTTGAAGCCGAAATGTCCCTGCAGGGATTCCTTATGGATACTGCGCATGCGCACACTTATGTGGCTCTCTGTTCAAACAAGCGACTTACACAAACTTATTTATCTAGCGCGGGTGTATTACCTGTTTCGCATGTATAATCTATGTGTTCTCTGCACGCTTACCCTATTTTTCTATGGGACTGCTAAGTACGTCTGTAGCACTGGTATTACTGCGCATGCGCGTAGACTGTGATGACTGCACGTCATGGTGATCACATGGTTCGGTCATGTGACAGACAATGGCGGCGCCCACCGGCGTCTTCAGTTTGCATGGTTACTTCTCTCTCCCCCTCCTCCGGGTCCATGCTTGTAAGTAATTTTCTTTGATTAACATGCCTATTTAAGACACACTTACCATAGCCTGCCTCATTTCCCCTGAGGAAGCTACAACTTTTTGTAGCGATACGCGTGGGGTCATCACCCCACTCCTCTCATGCTATTGCTTTGCCATTCACCCCTTGCAAGATCTTTTTGGGTATGTGTTTTGCCTCTAATTTGTTCAGGCATATACTTCAGGGTCAGGTTATCATCATGCTTTGAGGTATTTATATGCAGTATCATTCTCTGGTTGCTCTTGTCTTTATTAGCATGTCATGCTTACTGCTTGCTACTGACTGAGCTAAACCTTTTTTGGCTATTACATTTGCCCTGACCTATTATGTGGGGTTTGTTTGTGGCTCATTGAGAGGGCGGGGTGTATTTTGGTGGTATATACCATTGGCACCAAATGTTTGTATAAGCTTTTTTGCTTTTTAATTGTTTTTAATGTACATCTGTGTGTTTGTATGTCTTTTGGATATAATAAAATGTTATTGCATGGCAATTTTTGGTGATCCCACTTTGTGCACATTCTCTTTTTTCTTGTGGTTTCAACTGTGACGCCGCACGACCCGCCCCCTTAGGAAGGAGGCGGGTCGCCGGCCAGAGCGACGTCGCACGGCAGGTATGTGCATATGAAACTGCCGCAGCGATAATAATCGCTACGGCAGCTTTCACTAGATATTGCACGTGCGACGGGGGCGGGACTATCGCTGCAGCATCGGTAACACATTGTTACCGATGTCGCAGCGTGCAAAGCCCGCCTAATATAGTCTGTTAAATGTGCAACAAAAAAACACTACTAAGAAGTTTAGGAAGGAATTTTTCTGCAGGTATGGGGTCCTTGAAGTGTTAGAGCGTGACATGGATACACAGTAGCTAAATACTTCAATGTATATTATATTATTATTATTATTATTTATTTATAGAGCAACATTGATTCCATGGTGCTGTACATGACAATGGCTTACATACATAATACATACACAAGTTTCAGTAGATAGATTGGTACAGAAGGAAGAGGACCCTGCCCTGTGTACCTACATTCTATAAGATATTGGGGCTGAGACAGTAGGTAGGGTGTTGGTGAGGCAGCAGATCCGGCATGGTGATTAAGCGGTAGGGTCATTGGAGACTATAGATATCTCTGAACAGATGAGTTTTCAAGTTCCGTTTGAAGCTTGCAAGTGTAGCAGATAATCTGATGTGTTGAGGCAGCAAATTCCAGAAGACTGGGAATGCTCAGTAGAAGTCTTGGAAATGGTTGCATTAGCAGCAAATGAGTGAGGAGGAGAGAAGGAGATCATTGGAGGATCGGGATTACGTGTTGGAGTGTAGCGGGAGAGTAGTTTGGAGATTTTAGGAAGAGACAGATTATGGACAGCTTTGTAGGTCAGTGTTAGTAGTTTGAATTGGATACGGTGGAGTATTGGGAGCAAATAGAGGGATTTGCAGAGGGGAGAAGTGGGGTGGTGGTAAGAAGTAAGAAGTAGTGATGAGCGAGCATGTTTGTTACTACTCGGTACTCGCACGAGTACCACTGTACTCGGTCTACTCGGCGGGGACCGAGTAATCTCGCGATACTCGTGCTGTACTCGTGGTCTTCATCCCTGCATGTTGGCGCTCTTTTGAGAGCCAGCCCTCATGCAGGGATTGGCTGGCAGACCACTGCAATGCCACAGCCCTGTTAGTTGTGGAATTGCAGTGATTGGCCGGCCTGCACAGCGTGACCGAGCCTTTATACCGGCGGGCGCGCTGTGCTCTGCTCACAGCTATCTAGACAGTCAGTGCAGGGAGAGGGTCGCTGCTTCAGGGAAAGGTTTGCGGCCCTTTATAGCTATTTCCGTAGCAGGGCTGCAAACAGTGTGACCAAAAGTCCTTCTCAGGACTATTCTAGTTGTATACAGGCAGGCAGGGTATAGCCAGGTCGGAGTACAGTAGCAGAGTCCTTCTCAGGACTATTGTTGCTGTATACAGGCAGGGTATAGCCAGGTTGGAATACAGGCTAGTGACCAAAAGAGTCCTTGTCAGGACTATTGTAGCAGTATACAGGCAGGCAGGCAGGCAGGGTATATAGCCATTCCTAGTGGTGACCGTATACCAGCCTTCATCATATCTGGGGCTGGTGTACACAGTCTAAAACAGTCCTGATAGTGTCAGACTTCTCAGCAATTGTCGCTCCTAAAACCTGTTAGGTTCTTAGTGCGTCCGTGCTTGCATTTAAAAACCGCACGTGTGTGCCTGTCGGTGGCAGCGTACAGGTGCACTTGTGTGCGTTTTTACCAAACTATTATATAACGCACAAGTGTAGTGTATAATACACGTCAGTCAGCAGTGGCTGATAGTGTCAGAGTTCTTAATTTTTGCTCCTAAAACCTGTGTTAGGTTCTTAGTGCGTCCGTGCTTGCATTTAAAAACCGCACGTGTGTGCCTGTCGGTGGCAGCGTACAGGTGCACTTGTGTGCGTTTTTACCAAACTATTATATAACGCACAAGTGTAGTGTATAATACACGTCAGTCAGCAGTGGCTGATAGTGTCAGAGTTCTTAATTTTTGCTCCTAAAACCTGTGTTAGGTTCTTAGTGCGTCCGTGCTTGCATTTAAAAACCGCACGTGTGTGCCTGTCGGTGGCAGCGTACAGGTGCACTTGTGTGCGTTTTTACCAAACTATTATATAACGCACAAGTGTAGTGTATAATACACGTCAGTCAGCAGTGGCTGATAGTGTCAGAGTTCTTAATTTTTGCTCCTAAAACCTGTGTTAGGTTCTTAGTGCGTCCGTGCTTGCATTTAAAAACCGCACGTGTGTGCCTGTCGGTGGCAGCCTACAGGTGCACGATTTGCACAAACTTTGATATAACGCCCAAGTCTAGTGAATACACGTCAGCACAGCATTGCAAAATGCGCAAGGGCGTTGGCAAGGAACAAGGAAGTGGACGTGATGGTGGTGCAGGCAGAGGCCGAGGTCGTGGGCAAGCTCTAATTTTGCCACAACAAAGGGCCACATCTAGTCGCTCGCACGTCCTGTCCCAAATTCTTGGGGACCGCAGCAGTACACCGCTCTTGAACCAAGACCAGTGTCAACAGGTTGTTAGTTGGATAGCGGATAATGCTTCCAGTCAGATTGGCACCACCACAAACACTCTGTCTTCCACACGGTCAAGTGTCAGTAGCCGTGATACTGCACCGCACATTTCAGAACCTGATCCTCCTTCCTACCACAAGGCTGAGTACACGTCCTCGGACATTAATGATCCCACACTTGGACACTCGGAAGAGCTGTTCACGTTTCCATTCGCACATTCTGGCCTCTCGCCAGCTCATGTTGAAGTGGGTCATGAGGAGATCGTATGTACAGATGGCCAAATATTTGAGCAGCCACGTTCTCACGAAGTTGGCAACGTGTCTCAACAAGGGGTGGACGATGATGAGACACAATTGTCAGGAAGTCAGGAGGAGGAGCAGGGTGCGGAAGAGGAAGACGACGTGGTGGATGATCCAGTAACTGACCCAACCTGGCAGGAGGATATGCAGAGCGAGGACAGCAGTGCACAGGGGGAGGGAGGCGTAGCATCCCAACAGGCAGTAAGAAGCAGGGTGGTGGCTCCAGGCAGAAGTCAGGCAACCGTTCCCCGGAACAACAACACGACACAAGGTGCCTGTACAAATGTTAGGTCTTCCCGAGTCTGGCAGTTTTTTAAGTTGGATCCAGATGATTCTAAAAAGGCCATTTGCAACACCTGCCGTGCCAGCATCAGCAGGGGTACCAAAACTAGCAGCCTGACCACCACCAGCATGATCAGGCACATGTCAGCCAAGCACCCGACTTTGTGGGAAGTACAACAGAGTCGAGGAGCAGTGCTTGCTAATGTCACTGCTACGTCTTCGCTGGTTGTGCATGCGAGCCAATCCCCTGTCCATGCTGCCTGTGAACAAGCCTCCTCCGGTCCTGCACCTGCAGTTGCCTACGCAGAAATAACACCATCATCAAGCACGTCCTTGTCCCAGCGCAGCGTTCAGTTATCCATTCAGCAAACCTTTGAACGCAGGCGCAAATACACTGCCAACACCCCACATGCCACAGTTCTAAATGCTAACATTTCGCGACTGCTTGCGCTGGAAATGTTGCCTTTTAGGCTGGTGGAGACAGAAGCATTCCGCAACCTGATGGCGGCAGCTGTCCCACGTTACTCGGTCCCCAGCCGCCACTATTTCTCCCGGTGTGCCGTCCCCGCGTTGCATAACCACGTGTCACAAAACATCACACGTGCCCTGAACAACGCTGTTTCACCCAAAGTCCACCTAACCACAGACACGTGGACAAGTGCTTGTGGGCAAGGCCGCTACATCTCGTTGACGGCACACTGGGTTAATATTGTGGAAGCTGGGACCCAGTCTGAGCGAGGGACGGAACACGTCCTTCCCACACCAAGGTTTGCAGGCCCTACCTCAGTCAGTGTTTCACCCACACTCTACAGCTCCAGAATGTCATGCTCTTCAGCCTCCTCCTCCTCCTGCGCATCCTCATCCACTGTACCCTCCACACCAGTCCCAAGCTGGAAGCACTGCAGCACTGCCTCGGCGAAGCGGCAACAGGCTGTGCTGAAGCTAATCTGCATAGGTGACAAACCCCACAATGCAGAAGAGCTGTGGACAGCTCTGAAACAGCAGGCAGATCACTGGCTCACACCTCTGAACCTAAAGCCAGGAAAGGTCGTGTGTGACAATGGCCGGAACCTGGTGGCGGCTTTGAAGCGAGGCCAGCTGACACATGTTCCATGCGTGGCCCATGTGCTCAACCTCATGGTTCAGCGGTTTCTAAAGTCATACCCAGAGCTGTCTGATCTGCTGGTAAAAGTTCGCCGCCTGTCTGCACATTTTCGAAAGTCACCTACTGCTTCAGCCGGCCTTGCCGGCTTTCAGCGCAGTTTGCATCTTCCGGCTCACAGACTGGTGTGTGATGTCCCCACGCGTTGGAATTCAACTCTGCACATGTTGGTCAGGATATGTGAGCAGAAGAGGGCAGTTGTTGAGTACCTGCATCACCTAAGCCGTCGGGAAATGGGTCAAACTCCACACATAACACCTGAGGAGTGGAGATGGATGTCCGACCTATGTTCCATCCTCCAAAACTTTGAGGACTCCACCAAGATGGTGAGTGGTGATGACGCCATTATTAGAGTCACCATACCGCTACTCTGCCTTCTAAAACGGTCTCTGCTCAAAACCAAACATGATGCATTGCAGGCGGAGCGCGATGAGTTGCAGCAAGAAACAGTAGTGGGTGTGGGTGATAACACACAGCCCAGCCTCGTCTCATCACAACGTGCAGTGGAGGACTATGACGAGGAGGAGGATGAAGACATGGAGCAAATCTCCGGCCAAATTGAGGATATGACATGCACACCAGTCATATCCTCGGTTCAGCGTGGCTGGCCAGAGGACAGGGTAGATGAGGAGGAGGAGGAGAAGGAGGAGGAGGAGGACAGCATGTACAGTCAACGTGTTGGTCAGGCTACTGAAGTCCTGGCTGTTAAGAGTCTGGCGCACATGGCTGACTTTATGGTAAGCTGCCTGTCTCATGACCCTCGCGTTAAGAACATCTTGGCCGACAATCATTACTGGTTGGTAACACTGTTAGACCCACGCTACAAGGAGAACTTTATGTCTCTTATTCCCGAGGCGAAGAGGTCAACCAAAATGCAGCAGTTCCGGAAGGCCATAGTCACGGAAGTAGGCAAAGCATTCCCCTCACAAAACGCTAGCGGCATAGGTCAGGAATCAGTGGACAACCAAGGCGTACAGCCGAGAGAGGCACAAGTCCAATCCGCCAGAGGTAGGGGAACAGTCTTTAAGATGTGGGACAGTTTTCTCAGCCCCTCACGTACCACAGCCCCTGAGGTGCGGGGTAGTGCCACAAGAAATCCTAAGTTTGCCCAGATGCTCAAGGAGTACCTTGCAGATCGAACAACTGTACTCCGACATTCCTCTGTGCCTTAAAATTATTGGGTATCCAAGGTGGACACGTGGCATGAATTGGCTCTCTACGCCTTGGAAGTCCTGGCCTGCCCTGCCGCTAGCGTTTTGTCAGAGCGTGTTTTTAGTGCCGCAGGTGGAATCATTACAGATAAACGCACCCGCCTGTCAACTGAAAATGCTGACAGGCTGACTCTGATCAAGATGAACAAGGGTTGGATTGGGCCAGACTTCACCACACCACCAGCAAATGAGAGCGGAATTTAAAGTTTGTAACGGGAATTTGCCATGTACCTCCAGTCACCCATGGGTACACACTTCTGGACTTTGGATAATCGCTGGACTGCTCCTCCTTCTCCTCATGCGCCACCATGATGACCGTTACAAGAGTTAGGCCTTTGTTTCAGGTATACCCCCAGTGGTAAATTTTTTCGCCCATTCTTTGCAGAATGGACATTACAACGACAGGAGACCTGCTCCTTTGCAATGGGAACAATGTTTTGAGGCCCTCATGCACGTCTCTATGCAGGGACAACGTGGAGCCTCCCAATTTTTGGCTGCCCTGCCAAAGGGCTATACTACAAAAGACCCACTTCCTTCCAATGGGCACTTCAGGTTTACAGGCCCTCATGCACGTCTCTATCCAGGGACAACGTGGAGCCTCCCAATTTTTGGCTGCCCTGCCAAAGGGCTATACTACAATAGACCCACTTCCTTCCAATGGGCACTTCAGGTTTACAGGCCCTCATGCACGTCTCTATCCAGGGACAACGTGGAGCCTCCCAATTTTTGGCTGCCCTGCCAAAGGGCTATACTACAATAGACCCACTTCCTTCCAATGGGCACTTCAGGTTTACAGGCCCTCATGCACGTCTCTATCCAGGGACAACGTGGAGCCTCCCAATTTTTGGCTGCCCTGCCTAAGCGCTATACTACAATAGACCCACTTCCTTCCAATGGGCACTTCAGGTTTACAGGCCCTCATGCACGTCTGTATGCAGGGTCATTGGTGAACCTCAAAATTTTGGACTGCCCTGGCAAAGGAAAATACTACAAAGACTCAGTTCCTCAAAATGGGCACATTAGACTCAGAGGCCTTTATGTACGTCTCTTCTCAGGGACATCGGAGTGCCACACAATGTTTTACGTAAAATCTTTCATGTATTGATCTCAAAAAGTAACATACATTAGCTCTATCTCACTATTGGGTATGTGCCCTTAACATTTCCGCCATGAAAATTCATTTTGGTGTCATTTTGGAAGGTTTTCTGGTGAGTCCGTAAAAATGGCATAAAACGCGGACAAAATTGTTCACAGCTGTGACTTTTGAGTGATAAATGCTTCAAGGGGTCTTCCCCATGCTGTTGCCATGTCATTTGAGCACTCTTCGGAGATGTTTGTGCCATTTTTAGGGTTTCTACATGCTGCCGGTGGTCATTTCACAAAAATACTCGGGTCTCCCATAGGATAACATTGGGCTCGTTGCTCGGGCCGAGTACACGAGTATCTTGGGAGGCTCGGCCCGGGCTTCGAGCACCCGAGCTTTTTAGTACTCGCTCATCATTAGTAAGAAGTAAAGTGGATCAGTCAGGTAGCAGAGTTAAGGATGAACTGGAGAGGTATTAAGGTGTTAGCAGGGAGGCCACAGAGGAGGATGTTGCAGTAATTGAGGCGGAAGATTATGAGGGCATGCGATTGAGAATTGAGGAAAGGACAGATTCTCAAAATATTTTTGAGTTGAAGATGGCAGGAGGTGGTGAGGGATTTGATGTGTGGCATGAAGGAAAAAGCAAAGTCGAATGTCACTCCAAGGCAGCAAACTTTGGGTACTGGGCAGAGCGTGATATTATTTATTGTAATAGATAGATCAGGTAGGAAATGTAGGTGAGATGGAGGAAAGAGGATTAGTTCAGTTTTGGCCACATTGAGCTTTAGGAAGCGAGCAGAGAAGAAGGAGGATATGGCCAATAGACACTCCGGGATTCTGGACAGCAGAGATATGACATCTGGACCAGAGAGGTAGATCTGAATGTCATCAACATATGACTGGAAAGTACTGGAAGCCATGGGACTTTATGAGTTGTCCCGGGCCAAATGTATAGATGGAGAAGAGTAAGGGTCCCAGGACTGAGCCTTGAGGGACTCCAACACAGAGAGGGCGGGATGAAGAGGTTGTGTGGAAGTGGGAGACACTAAAGGTCCAGTCACACTAAGCAACTTACCAGCGATCCCAACAACGATAGGGATCGCTGGTAAGTTGCTAGGAGGTTGCTGGTGAGCTGTCACACTGCGACGCTCCAGCGATCCCACCAGCAACCTGACCTGGCAGGGATCGCTGGAGCGTGGCTACACGAGTTGCTGGTGAGCTCACCAGCAACCAGTGACCAGCCCCCAGTCTCCTAGTTACAGCACACATCAGGTTAATTAACCCGATGTGTGCTGCAGCTAAATGTGCACAGAGCAGGGAGCAGCGCACAATGCTTAGCGCTGGCTCCTTGCTCTCCTAGTTACAGCACACATCGGGTTAATTACCTGATGTGTGCTGCAGCTACATGTGCACAGAGCTGGAGCCGGCAGCACAGGCAGTGAGAGCGGAGGAGGCTGGTATCAAAGGTAAATATCGGGTAACCAAGGACAGGGCTTCTTGGTTACCCGATGTTTACATTAGTTACCAGCCTCAGCAGAAGCCGGCTCCCTGCTCACTGCACATTAGTTGTTGCTGTCTCGCTGTCACACACAGCGATCTGTGCTTCACAGCGGGACAGCAACAACTAAAAAATGGCCCAGGACATTCAGCAACAACCAACGACCTCACAGCAGGGGCCAGGTTGTTGCTGGATGTCACACACAGCAACATCGCTAGCAACGTCACAAAAGTTGTTCGTTACCAGCGATGTTGCTAGCGATGTTGCTTAGTGTGACGGGGCCTTAAAAGTGCAGTTGGAAAGGTATCCAGAGATCAAAGAGAGGACAAGGTCTCTGACACCAAGGGAAGAGAAGATCTGTAATAAAAGGGAGTGGTTGACAGTGTCAAAGGCTTAGGACAGGTCTAGAAGGAGGAGTATGGAGAAGTGACTGTTAGCTTTGGCAGTGAGTAAGTCATTAGTAATTTTGGTCAGGGCAGTTTCAGTAGCGTGATGAGGACGGAAGTGGATTGTAGATTGTCAAAGAGAGAGTTAGATGAAAGGTGGGAGAAAGGTTCAGCATGAACTTTCGAATGGGAGCAGGGATATGGGGCGATAGCTGATAGTAGAGGTCGGATCAAGGGAAGGTTTCTTTAGGATGAGTGTTATTGTTGCATGTTTGAAAGCAGAAGGGAAGGTACCAGAGGTTAACAATAGGTTGAAATGATGTGTTAAGGCTGGGACAAGTGTAGTGGTGAAGTTGGGTAGGAGGTGGGATAGGGTTAAGTGCGCAGGTAGTGAGGTGCGCTTTCGAGAGAAGATGTGCAAGCTCTCCTTCTGTGATGGCGGGGAGAAAGTTTATGGAGGAGGGGCAGTGGTCTGTTATAAGAAGGGGTTGCAGTGATTGAGCAGAAAAGACTTCCCTTGTTTGGTCGATCTTATCTTTGAAATATGTGGCAAAGTCTTCTGCCAAGATGAGAGAGGTTGGAGGGAGCAGTGGTGGGTGAAGGAGGGAGTTAAAGTATTGAATAATTGTTTGGGGTTGTGGGATAAAGAAGATATGAAGGTTCTGAAGTAATCCTGTTTAGCAGAGGTGAGGGCCAAACAAAATGTGTGGATTGCATTTTTGAATGTGGTGAAATCTTCCTGTGAGTACGTTTTCTATCACCGTCGCTCAGCAGTCGTAGTCACTTGCTGAAGTTTTTTAGTGAGACTATTGTGCCAGGGTTGTCTACTGATTCGTCTCACTCTGCCATACGCAATACACTGAATCAATAGCTGATGTGAGAGTGGCAGAATAGAAAAAAGGGGCACTGTATGTGTCATGGAGTGAAGATGTAGAGGACAGTGGTAGGATAGAGTCAGAGTGGGTGTGAATGTTGAGATGTGCAAGGTTTGTACGGGGGTGTGCTAGGAGCTGGACGGGGGTGCAGGTGAGGAGGACAGGACTGAAAAGGCCAGTAGATGGTGGTCAGATAGGGAACAGAGGTGGATGAAGATAAGATCTTGTGTATGTCCAAATTTGTGGGTGGCAGAGGTGGACCACTGAGTTAGACCAGAGGATGAAGCGAGGGACAGGAGTTTTGAGGCTGCCAACTGGCGGGCACCAGTGGGGATGTTTTAGTCACTAATGATGATGGTGGGAATGTAAGCAGAGAGAAAGTGTAGAAGCAAAGCAGAGAACTAGTCGATGAAGGCAGAGGCCCGGGGGTCGGTATATGACCACTTGGAGGCTAGAGGGAAAACAGATGCAGACAGAGTGCACTTCAAAAGAAGGGAGGATAAGGGAGGGTAGAGGTGAGATTGGGTAAAAGCTGCAGTTGTTAGAAAAAATGAGACCCACTCCTGTGATGCCCTGGCCTATCAGTTCGTCACAGAATATGGTGCAACCTGCCCTTTTGCATGGTATCCAATCCTTCTTGGTTACGGGTCCCTGGCCTTTTTTGTTGCTAAGAACAAGCTAATTACCACCAGACACACCAATGGGTAGCCTGAAGGGAATAGGCCGCCCACTTGGGGGATTGGTTAGGGAGGGTCAGTAGTGTCAGGAGCAGACGGTTGAGAGAGGAGTAGCATTGGAGGAGGTTGGGAGCTGGGCTCCTTGAGAATACTAGGTGGCAGACGTTGGTCTGGGCCTGGTAGGAGTTGGAACCCCGGTCGCAGGGGATCGTGTCAAGGGGCACAGAACTACCGAGGAGGGCAGCCGGCGGCCTTGAGCCACCTCCGGGCAGGGACCAGGACACGACGGGTACATGGACCCTAGGCCGGGAAGTAGCTTCACACGTCCTGGTAAATTTACCTGACGAGGGCGAAGTCTTCAAGAGTCCTCCACCACCCGCTCCAAAATCGGGGTACTAGCGCAACGAGGGGGATAGGACTTTCCCAATATATAGTCCAACAAATCCCAAGCTTGAACCCTGAGAGCAAGCTCACTCCGTTAGCCATACGGATGAGCGGGACCTGACTAGTTCAATACTACAGGGGCCAAATAGCAAAGAAGATGCCAAGGAAAAGGTCACAGGCTAACAAGCAACACCATTGGGCGGTATCCCCACTCCACTATCACTGAGCCCCAGGGCATTTCTCCCCTACCTACGGAGGGGTTAAACAACTAGCTTCCATCCCATCGCCACCGGGCGCTACCAACAGCAGCGGTGGTATTCCACCTTAGCACACACCTCGGTGGCGTCACGAACTCTAAGCACAAAACCCCCTCTAAATACCTCCCTTTTATTTCGGGTGACCGCACGACCCCTCCCGGGTCCGGAGACTTTTGGAGCCACCGCGGATCTGGGTCCAAGCAGTCTTGGCTGCTGGTGCTGGGGTGGTACACCTCGAAAACTCTGGCGTCATGAACAGGATACAAGCAGCACCCACTTATCAGGGTGATGTGCGCCTTTAAGCCGAAAACCGCAAGTCAAAACTCCTCTTCCTGCAAATTCCGCCATTTTCCGCCATCTTTTCGCGCCAAAATGCTGTCTTCCCCGAGAAAGCGCGCAAAGCCTAAGCCCCGCCTTTTGTCTCGCGTATGAGGCCACAACCGGAAGTTCCCAGAGGGCCACAGCGCGCGAAAGATTGCTGAGTGAAAATCGATGGGGCGTGCCAAAATGTAACAACAGTGGAAGAGAAGCAGGGATGCCAGGACTCTGCCATAACATTCCTGGACGACGCAGAGGCAAGATAGCAGAGCGGAGCTGGTCCCCGGAGCATGTTGTTCCCGGAACTGCGACTTGGATAGAAGAGACAGAACAGTTGTGCAGGAGAATGCGGACGCAGTTCCTCTTTATACTAAACCACTGGAGGGAAGAGATGAGGAGCCTGCAGATGGCGGTGCGAGCCCATGAGATGGAAGTCCCACGAGAAGAGAGAGTAAGCGGTTACCCAGTCCCTGTCGATTACCCTAATCCGGCCATTGCGGCTGAAGGATCCGAACCGCCCCCGCTCGCGGCAAGCATTCCACTGTCACCTACCCCGTCCTCGGCGGACGCCGAGCTGCACACACCAATCCCGGCAGTGGAACCTGCAGTACTTGTATATGAGGCTCCAGACACAGAAATCCCAGTCTCGACCATCATCCCAGTCATGACAGTGGTCGTCCGGACCCTGGCCAGACCAGACCCGGCAACATCACCGGGCATGTCCTCAGAGGCAGAGTACCCAGACCCTGCAACCCCAGCTGCGGAGCAGTCGGTTCTTCAGTTCACAGCTACAGAAGTGTAACCTACAGCACCACCGGTTCCACTACCGCGCGGCATCCCGACGGCTGTTGGGGCCGCAAGAGTCCACCTAAAGCCAGAGCCAGTTAGGGAGCTGAGGCCGGACGCTGATTCCCCCTACTGGGAATCACACCAGTACCAGTTGCAAGAAGAGATAGCAACCCAAAACCGGTGATGACGGGAGCTTGCCACCGGCAACCGAGAAAAAAAAGAACAAGTGAAGAGCGCTGCCTCCCGGGTCAAGGGCCACGGTGCCGTGGCCTGGTGGATCGGTTTGACCCTGAGCAGGGGTTCGGTTTTATCCAAGAAGCAGGAATAGCAGCGGGGGTGTTTGTGTCCCGGTGGGACGTGGCCCAGCACCTCCCTTGGGGGCACCCCGAGCGCAACCTTCAGCCCGAGGAGATGGTTACCTATACCCGACATTGCAGGGAGAGGGGCTGGTATGCCCTAGAGGTAACCAAGCATGTGATGTTTGAATAAGGGTTTGTGTCGGCGTCGGTTGCACGTAGTCACAAGGAAGTGTGGCTACGGGACCCGGCCATCTACTATTGAAAATGTTATAATGCCAGTAGTTTAACAATGCCATAGAACTGTTAGGTATCGGTGTTTTCGGTTATTATTTTTCACAGTTTGTTGTTTTTCATGTAGAAATGTTAGCAAATGAATGTTGAATAACCAATTGCAAATGAACGTAGAAGTTACCTGATCAACAACCAGATTCTTTACATAGTGTACACCCGGGTCATGGACTTCGTTATGTTTTATATATATAAGTAAAAATGGACCATGGTCATTGGACTGGCATGACCAACATGAACTTCTGTATTGTATATAGTAGCACCTCCTGTACCAACCAGAGTCGTCTAAAACCAAACCTGGGACGTTAACCTGGTCACAGACCCACCGTAGGTTTCCAGGGGTTCAGGTTGTTTGGGTGGCGGGTTATTGGGATCTGGGACATGGGGCTGGACTGTTGCAGGAAGGGGCTGCAACGGATCAGGTTGAGTCTCCGTTACCACTAAAACCGTTAGCGTCCCATCGTTGGACGATGAACTCTTAGATATGTTTGGTAACGTTTAGGAAAAGTGCCTCCCCTGTGCGGGATGGAAAATGTTAAAAAAAAAAAAATGTTAACCCTTTTTCTACCTTTTCTCTACAGTTAAAAAAAACAAACAAATAAATAAACCTCTGGTGTTCTGTAGCTCGGGGACGAGCTACGTTTAACCAAGGGGGAATGTCACGCCCTGGCTAAACAGGTCTTCACAGGATATAGTGCAACCTGCCCTTTTGCATGGTATCCAATTTCCTTGGTTACGGGTCCCTGGCCTTTGGTGTTGCTAAATCCCTAGAAACACTCTGCACCACACCCACCAGACACAACAATGGGTAGCCTGAAGGGAATAGGGCCGCCCACTTGGGGAGTTGGTTAGGGAGAGTCAGGAGTGTCAGGAGCAGACAGTTGAGAGAGGAGTAGCGTTGGAGGAGGTTGGGAGCAGAGCTCCTTGAGAATACTTGGTGGCAGACGTTAGTCTGGGCCTGGTAGGAGCTGGAACCTTGGTCGCAGGGAATCACGTCAAGGGGCACGGAACTACCGAGGAGGGCAGCCGGCGGCCTTGAGCCATCTCCGGGCAGGGGCCAGGGCATGACGGGGTACGTGGACCCTAGGCCGGAAAGTAGCTTCACGCGTCCTGGTAATTTACCCAACGAGGGCGAAGTCTTCAAAAGTCCTCCTCCACCCATTCAAAAATCGTGGTGCTAGCGCAACGAGGAGGATAGGACTTTCCCAATATATAGTCCAACAAATCCCATGCGTGAACCCTGAGAGCAAGCTCACTCCATTAGCCATACGGATGAGCTGGACCCGACTAGTTCTATACTACAGGGGCCAAATAGCAAAGAAGGTGCCAAGGAAAAGGTCACAGGCTAACAAGCAACACCATCAGGCACGGGATCCAGACGTGCTCCCTCCCTGCTGCAACGGTGCTCAGAAATTCGGTTTACAAGTTGTCGGTGTCAGCGTTATTGGACTGAGTGAGTACGCAGTGCCTCTTTCCTCCCCGACGGTATCCCCACTCCACTATCACCGAACCCCGGGGTATTTCTCCCCTACCCTCGGAGGGGTTAAACAACTAGCTGCCATCCCATCGCCACCGAGTGCTTCCAACAGCAGCAATGGTATTCCACCTTACCACACACCGTGGGTGGCTTCACAAACTCTAAGCACAAAACCCTCTGTTAATACCCCCCTTTTATTTCGGGTGACCGCGCGACCCCTTCCAGGTCCGGAGACTTCCCGAGCCACCACGGATCCGGATCTGAGCAGTCTGGCACTGGGGTGGTACACTCCTCCACCCTGTCTATTACCAGGGCGAGAAGTGTGGGTGAAGTGAAGGCCACCAAATCACAGCGCAGCAGGGGAGGTAGTGTCCGAGCGTGTCAGCCATGTTTTCGTGAGGCCCAGGGAGAATGGATTGCTAGAGGTAAAGAAGTCATGACCAAGGTGTAGTTTATTACAAACATAACGGGCATTTCACAGTGCTCCAGAGACAGGGAGCAGTGGAGTGGGTGAGAGGTGAATGTATTTTATATTGGAGAGGTTGCGGTAGTTTCTAGTAAGTGGGGAGTGATAAGGGGGGTGATAAAATGGAGGGTACCATCTGTGGGGTCCATGATTGGGAGATATGTCACCAGCAATGAGGAGAAGTAGAGAAAGGGAGAGCAGGTAGGAGAAGGAGAGTGAACAGCATGTTCTGTGTGTTATTAGGAGAGATCTGAGGTTTATAAGCAGGTCAGCAGAGGAGGACAGGTGGGAAGGTAAGAGGGAAGGGGAGATAATTATTTGTTTGGAGAGTGCTGGGGTTTGGGGATAGCGCAGGAGAGTGAGGATCAGTGGAGCAAAGACTGTAAGGTCATAGGTAAGCATGGTGGTTAAATGTGGAATAATGCAAGCAGGAAGCACAGGTAGCTCTTAACTTCTGGTCACTTCTGGGACATTTCTCGTATATTTCTGACAGGCTACTTAAAAAGTCCAACCAGACCAAGGTCATAGCAGACCTGGGTCATCACATTTATACATCTCTGAATGCACAGAAGTCACAGGTGTGAGCAGAAGGGAGGAACAACAGGAAAACAAGTCACAGAATTACAGCAGGGGTGAATTAAGAGGTGGATAGGAAAACATTTGGACTGCTTCACAGCAAGAAATAAGAAAGCCAGAGACTTAAGATGGAGGAGATATATACAGGTGTGAACTACGATCAAAGAGTAAAGGCCCCTTTAAATACTGAGACTTTCTAGCGATCTCACCAGCGATCCCGACCTGGCCGGGATCACTGGAAAGTCGCTGGTGAGCTGTCAAACAGGCAGATCTGGCCAATGATGCAGCAGCGATACTGACCTGCAGAACGACCTCGCTGGTCGTTGGGGACGTGTCACATAGCAGGGGACGCTATAGCACGCTGGGTTCTAAGTCGCTAATGATGTCATTGTAACGGTGTCAAACACACCGATGCATGCTGCGTTGCGGAAAACAAAGGACCAAAAAATGGTCCTGAAAGATTTGTAGTGATCAGCGACCTCACAGCGGGGGCCAGGTGTCTTATACGTGTCACACACTTCAATGTCGCTGGGGAGGTCGCTATTACATCACAAAACCGGTGACGTTACATTGATATCGCTAGCTATGTTGCAGTGTGTAAAGGGGCCTTTAGAAGGATATTCAACTCAGAGGGATATTACAGTTATTGTAGCAATGAAACATACCAGTAGAAATAGATATACAGGGGAGGATAGACTTCAGTGGATGTGGCAGTTATTGTAGTAATGAAACATACCAGTAGAAATAGAGATACAGGGGAAAATAGACTTCAGTTACCTGAGCATCCCATAAGGCTTTCATACTCAATACCTCCCACAGAGCAATGGCAAAGTGGAAAGATTAAATGGAACACTACAGGTAAACATCCAGAAAGTCATGGAGGAGATGGGGATAGCCCTGGACAAAGTGCCTATTTAGTGCACACAACTAGAGTTGAGCGCGGTTCGCGGTTCGAGGTTCTCCAGTTCGCGGCTCGAGTGATTTTGGGGGCTATTCTAGATCGAACTAGAACTCGAGCTTTTTGCTAAAGCTCGATAGTTCTAGATACGTTCGAGAACGGTTCCAGCAGCAAAAAGACAAGCTAATTACTAGCTGGCTTTCCGCTGTAATAGTGTAAGTCACTCTGTGACTCACACTATTATGAAATTTCAGCGTATAGTGTGCGGGAACAGCGCACTGCTGTATGGATAATGGCGATCGCCATTTTTTTTTTTTCCTTGTTTTCCTTCCCTAAGCGCGCGCATGTAGTGGGGCGGGCCAGCATGTCAGCCAATCCCAGACACACACACAGCTAAGTGGACTTTTAGCCAGAAAAGCAATGGCATGTGTGATAGGATGTCCATGTCACATGTCCCTGCATTATAAAAATGGACATTTTCCTCCAGCAAACCATTATCTGCCTTCGGCGTCTTGGTGTCAGTCACCGCTGGTGTAGCTCCTGTCTCCGATACTGCTGTGTACTCTCTATACACAGCGCTATACAGAATAGGGATAGAAGTTTCTATTAGTCCTTTTAAGGGCTAATATCGGCAGGGTCAGAGCCATAGGTGACAGTCAGGTCCGTGAAAACAGATTTTAACAACTGCACAAGATGACAGCGTCTATGTAGCTAAGGTCAGGGATTTCCTCGCTGCATTTCCCCATTAGGAGGGATAAAAAAGCAGGCTTCCTTTCCTCTACCCAGAGACCCACAACCCTGCCACTGTACCCTCCTGCCCTTTGCACACTCAAGCTCATTGTTACTAAGCCATTAAACTAGCAAACACTGAGTAAACTTAGTGGCATCCTAAAAGTGGCTGTTGGACTTCCATTAGTGTCCCACTGGTGCAAATCTATGTGCATCACCTCTGCATTGCACACTCAAACTCATTGTTACTAAGCCATTATACTAGCAAACACTGAGTAAACTTAGTGGCATCCTAAAAGAGGTTGTTGGACTTCCATTAGTGTCCCACTGGTGCAAATCTATGTGCATCACCTCTGCATTGCACACTCAAACTCATTGTTACTAAGCCATTATACTATCAAACACTGAGTAAACTTAGTGGCATCCTAAAAGTGGCTGTTGGACTTCCATTAGTGTCCCACTGGTGCAAATCTATGTGCATCACCTCTGCATTGCACACTCAAACTCATTGTTACTAAGCCATTATACTAGCAAACACTGAGTAAACTTAGTGGCATCCTAAAATAGAAAACTATCCTGCCAGTTTAAGGGCCGTAGTTGCATTGTCAGGGATAGTTATTGTTGTTTATTCTGCTGTTAATAAAGATAGACCACCGCTGAAATCTACACCACCTCTCAATTTTTACTACCACATTTTAAGTGCACAATCTTGTCGCAATCAAAATGAGTGGAAAAATGACAGATGCTGGTGGAAAGGGGAAGAGGCATGTTGGAAAAGGAAAAAAAGGGGTTTGTCCGTGGGGAAGGTGGCAAAGCTCCATTAACATCTGCTGAAGATAGACCATCTTCCAGCAAAAGTAAGATGTCTACTACTTACCGCGGACAGTCCGATGTGCTCCCTTTTTTACGGACACGAACAACTGGAACAAAGATAGATGATGGCCAAAAAAGGAAAATGCTTGAATGGATCTCAAGTGGTCCAACAAGTGCAATCTCCGCCACCTCAACTACCGCATCCTAAAAACACCAGTCCTCTGAGTTGTTATCTTAATCAAACTTGCTTTCTCCCAGCTCTGAAGTCTCCATCCGCCCTGCACAGTATGGTGGAACTGAGATGGCTGAGTCTGCAGAGCTGTTCAGTCCCACTATAGCCTGGGAATCAGAGGTCTGCTCCCAAGCTACAGTGAGTACAGACCAGGAAATGGTCTGCAGTGATGCCCAGAACCTTTGTGACTCTGATTCAGGCCATGAGGACCAAGTTTCTGAGCATAATATTGACCCTTTTTCACAAACTGTAACACCTGTTGTTATAGACAATGAGGAACATACTGATGACGATGAGACGCAGATACCAGATTGGGATGACAACTTAAATATTCGGTGAGGGCAAGAAGAGGCTCGGTCTGAGGGTGAGGGGAGTGCAAACACAACAATTGATGAGGAAGTTCTAGATCCCACCTACTGTCAACCCACAGTCAGGCCCCCAAAGAGGTCAACAGAGACGGTGGAGGAGGATGCAAATGACGACGAAGTTACCTTGCGCCTTTCTGGACAGAGTCGGAGTACTGGTATCACGTCTACAACTGCATCCTCAGCCACCACTGTGCCTCTGAGCACTAGTCGGGGTGGATCAGCAGGTCGCATGCCCTCTAAGCCTTGCCTAGCCTGGTCCTTTTTTAACATAGCAAAAGATCGCCCAAATTATGTGATCTGTAAAATTTGTCGTGATTCTGTTAGTAGAGGGCAAAACCTCAGCAGTTTGACAACTTCTTCCATGAATCGTCACATGAATAATATCATATGTCACAGTGGGAATCTCACCGTGCTAAAATGCGGCCTAGCGGAGCGAACGATCCACCGCCTGCCTTTTCCAGTGCATCCGCGCGCTCTTCATCTTCTAGGACTGTGGGGACAGCTGTCACACCTGGTTTTCCACGCATAACTTCCACCACTGTAACCACAACAGGCAGTTTGCTTGGTAGGTCGTCAGTTGGTTTGGAAGGGGAAACAAGTGCGTGTGTACAGCTCTCTCAGACATCGATAGCATCAACGTTGGATGAAGGCAACATCATGTCTACGCCTGCACTTTCCTCACAAAACCTGCATTTTTCCAGGCATACCCTACTCAACACCATCTACACACAGCAGCCAGATCTCTGTCCCTCAGATGTGGACAAATAAAAGGCCATTTCCTGCGACCCATGACAAAGCTAAGAGGTTGGCTTTATCCCTCTGTAAGCTCTTGGCTACCGAAATGCTGCCTTTCCGCCTGGTGGACACACAGGATTTTAGAGACCTTATGTCTGTCGCTGTGCCCCAGTACCAGATGCCCAGTCGCCACTACTTCTCTAAGAAAGGTGTGCCCGCGCTACACCAGCATGTCACACACAACATCACCGCTTCCTTGAGAAACTGTGTGTGTGAATGGGTGCATTTCACCACCGATACTTGGACCAGTAAGCATGGACAGGGACGTTACATGTTGCTGACTGGGCACTGGGTAACTATGGTGATAGATGGTGAAGGGTCTGCTGCACAAGTCTTGCCGTCCCCACGACTTGTGTGTCAATCCTCTGTCTGTCCAAGTTCCGCCACTGCTTCTGCCTCCTCCACCTCATCTGGGTCCTCCACCTCTGCCCCAAGCCTGCCTGGTCAGGCCACCAGCGTTCTCACTGCGCAGAAGGAATCACGCACCCCTCATTACTATGCTGGCAGCAGAGCGCAAATTGGCATCAGGCGGTCTTTAGCTTGACATGTCCTGGAAATAGGAGTCACACAGCGGCTGAGTTGTGGGCAGCTCTGGAGAATGAGTTTAATAAATTGTTGTCTCCACTCAACCTGCAGCCTGGTAAGGCCGTGTGCGACAATGCTTCAAACCTGGGTGCGGCCCTTCGCCTGGGCAAGGTGACACACGTGCCTTGTATGGCTCACGTGTTTAACCTTGTTGTCCAGCAATTTTTAACACACTATCCCGGCCTAGATGGCCTTCTGACCAGGGCACGAAAACTGTCTGCTCACTTCCGCCATTCAACCGCCGCAGCTGAGCGACTTGCATCGCTCCAGAAGTCTTTCGGCCTGCCGGTTCATCGCCTGAAATGCGATGTGGCGACACGCTTGAATTCGACTCTCCACATGTTGCAGCGACTGTGGCAGCATCGCAGAGCCCTGGTGCAATACATTATGATGTATAGCCTGGGACAACGAGATGCAGAGGTGGGGCAGATCACCCTGATGGAGTGGTCTCAGATCAAGGACCTATGCACCCTTCTGCAAAGTGTCGACATGGCGACGAATATGTTTAGCGCTGACAATGCCATTATCAGCATGACAATTCCAGTCATTTACATGCTGGAGCACACGCTAAACACTATTCGGAATCAGGGGGTGGGACAACAGGAAGGGGAGGAACTACA
This sequence comes from Anomaloglossus baeobatrachus, assembly GCF_048569485.1. Classification (NCBI taxonomy): domain Eukaryota; kingdom Metazoa; phylum Chordata; class Amphibia; order Anura; family Aromobatidae; genus Anomaloglossus; species Anomaloglossus baeobatrachus. The sequence continues at coordinate 559,377,076 of NC_134353.1, forward strand.
GGAGGATTCATATGCGCAAGACACAACAACATCACCAAGGTCCAGATGTTCATCATCACCAACGCGGCAGGCATGGGACCATGGGGGACAGGGATCAACAAGGGCGCATGGTAGCAGGCGAAATGTTGAGGAAGGTGCAGGAGAACATGAAGAAATGGAGGACGACCTGTCCATGCACATGGAAGACTCAGCGGATGAGGACCTTGGTCAAATTTCAGTTGAAAGAGGTTGGGGGCAGATGTCAGAGGAAGAAAGAACGGATAGCACCTCTATGCCACAAACACAGCATGGACTTGGTCCGCATGGCTGCGCAAGACACATGAGTGCCTTCTTGCTGCACTACCTCCAACGTGACCCTCGTATTGTCAAAATTAGAAGTGATGATGACTACTGGCTTGCCACACTATTAGATCCCCGGTACAAGTCCAAATTTTGTGACATAATTCCAGCCATAGAAAGGGACGCACGTATGCAGGAGTATCAGCAGAAGCTGTTACTCGATCTTAGCTCGACTTTTCCACCAAACAACCGTGCAGATGCAGGGAGTGAATCTCCCAGTTGTAACTTGACAAACATGGGACGGTCTGGTCATCTTCAACAGTCTACCCGTACCAGTAGCACCGTATCTGGTGCTGGTAACAGCAATTTTATTGAATCTTTTCATAATTTTTTTAGACCATCGTTTGCAAGGCCACCAGAGACAACAAGTCTGACACATAGACCAACGGCTGGAGAGGATGATACAGGAATATCTCCAAATGAACATCGATGCCATGACTTTGCAAATAGAGCCTTGCTCATTTTGGGCTTCAAATCTTGAAAAATGGCCAGAGCTCTCCACTTACGCCTTGAAGATTTTGTCGTGTCCAGCTGCCAGCGTTGTCTCTGAAAAAGTCTTCAGTGCTGCTGGGTGTGTGCTGACAGATAAGCGCACGCATCTGTCCAGTGACAATGTGGACAGACTGACGTTCATCAAAATGAACAAGTCATGGATCCACAAGGAATTTACTACCCCTGTGTCATCCTGGGGAAAGTAAATGCTTGTGGATTTGGAATGTGCTTGATGCAAATCAAAACATTCTGTTTGCAACTAAGGCACAAGTGCTGCCACTGAAGGCGTGAGTGTCTGTGTGGCCCAATTTTTGGAAAAAAGGGAGACTCCGCTTGGAGTAACCCTTGCTTACATTGTTTTTAAAAATGATCCAAGATGAACAGAGCTGGGATCAGGAAAGACTTTGCTACTTACCCCTGGGTCATCCTGGGGACGGTTAAGTATGGCGTATTTTTGAATGTGCTTGATGCAAATCTAGCTGTGAAGTGTACAACTGGGGCACAAGTGCTGCCACTGAATGGGTGGGTGTGTGTGGGGCCCAATTTTTGAAAATAAAGGGAGACTCCGCTTGGAGTAACCCTTGCTTACATTGTTTTTAAAAATGATCCAAGATGAACAGAGCTGGGATCAGGAAAGACTTTGCTACCTACCCCGGGGTCATCCTGGGGACGGTTAAGTATGGCGTATTTTTGAATGTGCTTGATGCAAATCTAGCTGTGAAGTGTACAACTGAGGCACAAGTGCTGCCACTGAAGGGGTGGGTGTGTGTGTGGCCCAATTTTTGGAAAAGAGGGAGACTCCGCTTGGAGTAACCCTTGCTTACAATGTTTTTAAAAATGATCCAAGATGAACAGAGCTGGGATCAGGAAAGACTTTGCTACCTACCCCGGGGTCATCCTGGGGACGGTTAAGTATGGCGTATTTTTGAATGTGCTTCATGCAAATCTAGCTGTGAAGTGTACAACTGGGGCACAAGTGCTGCCACTGAAGGGGTGGGTGTGTGTGTGGCCCAATTTTTGGAAAAAAAGGGAGACTCCGCTTGGAGTAACCCTTGCTTACATTGTTTTTAAAAATGATCCAAGATGAACAGAGCTGGGATCAGGAAAGACTTTGCTACCTACCCCGGAGTCATCCTGGGGACGTTAAGTATGGCGTATTTTTGAATGTGCTTGATGCAAATCTAGCTGTGAAGTGTACAACTGGGGCACAAGTGCTGCCACTGAATGGGTGGGTGTGTGTGGGGCCCAATTTTTGGAAAAAAAGGGAGACTCCGCTTGGAGTAACCCTTGCTTACATTGTCTTTAAAAATGATCCAAGATGAACAGAGCTGGGATCAGGAAAGACTTTGCTACCTACCCCGGAGTCATCCTGGGGACGGTTAAGTATGGCGTATTTTTGAATGTGCTTGATGCAAATCTAGCTGTGAAGTGTACAACTGGGGCAAAAGTGCTGCCACTGAATGGGTGGGTGTGTGTGTGGCCCAATTTTTGGAAAAAAAAGGGAGACTCCGCTTGGAGTAACCCTTGCTTACATTGTCTTTAAAAATGATCCAAGATGAACAGAGCTGGGATCAGGAAAGACTTTGCTACCTACCCCGGAGTCATCCTGGGGACGGTTAAGTATGGCGTATTTTTGAATGTGCTTGATGCAAATCTAGCTGTGAAGTGTACAACTGGGGCACAAGTGCTGCCACTGAAGGGGTGGTTGTGTGTGTGGCCCAATTTTTGGAAAAAAGGGAGACTCCGCTTGGAGTCACCTTGCAGTGTTTTACATGATTTTAGAAGGGCGTGCCATGTTTATATCTGTGTCTCCTTCTCTTTTTCCTTGTCAAGCTCTTTTGTTTTCGCATGAGTGTATGTCCTTGTCACTTTCCCATGTGTTTGTGTTGTGTTCTGAGTTGTTTGTCACCTTTTGGACACCTTTGAGGGTGTTTTCTAGGTGTTTTTATGTGTTTGTGATTGCCTGCCATTGTTTCCTATGCGGTTCGAGTTCGGTTCGTAGAACGTTCGCCGAACCGAACTCGATCGAGACGCCCATTCGGCGAACCGAACTCTTGCTGAACCGCGACCGGTTCGCTCATCTCTACACACAACCCAGCACAAGAACATATGTCTTTCCCGTTTCTAGCTTTCCTTTGGGTCAGCTCCAAATACAGGGCTATACTTTCCACAAGTCTTACATGATGACCTCACTAACTATGAGATATTTTTACAGCAATAATTAACTCATTCATAAGTATGTTTTCTCTTTTATCGCAGATCCTGATTCAAAGTAAGGAACCCATATCTTGTAGATGGATGATTAGGTTGTCCTTATAAAACATATTAGGAAAACTCTGGAGCCACAATGTGAACTACCAAAAAGGGTTCAGCTGGTGGCTGCTACATCAGTCAAATTAAAAAGCGAACCAACAATGGCACATGCAAGCTACTGCAAAGGACTCAGCCCCCTGCTCAACTTCAGGAGTCAGAATTCTCATTTGTTTGATGAACATGTTGCAAGGGCTTACTCCCTTTTAATGAGGTTTTAAAGGAAGACTAAAGGCCCAGTCACACACAACGACTTACCAGCGATCCCGAAAACGATGCGACCTGATAGGGATCGCAGGTAAGTCGCTGGGAGGTCGCAGGTGAGATGTCACACAGTCAGAACTTACCAGCGATGCAGAACAATACATATCGCAGTAGCGACCTGTATAACGATCTCAGCAGTCACTGTGACCCTGTCACACAGTGTCAAACACAGCGATGTGTCCTGCCCAGCAGGACGTCGCCTTTGAAGAAAATGACCTGGACCATTCAGCAACGACTAGAGATCTCACAGCAGGGGCCTGATCGCTGGTAAGTGTCACACATAACGAGATCGCTAACGGGATCGCTACTGCGTCACCAAAACGGTGACTCAGCTGCGATCTCGCTAGCGATCTCATTATGTGTGACAGTAAGACAATGAGCTTGTCAAACACAATCAAGTCCTACTTATTTTTATCGCACCCGAATTATTAAACCTTGTGATAAGCCACCTTGGTGTCTCCGATATTTTGCCTGTACAGTGCTGGCCAAAAGTATTGGCAGCCCTGCAATTCTGTCAGATATTACTCAGTTTCTTCTTGAAAATGATTGCAATCACAAATTCTTTGGTATTATTATCTTCATTTATTCAATTTCATTCAATGAAAAAAAAATTAAAAAAATGTCATAAAGCCAAATTGGATATAATTCCACACCAAACATAAAAAAGGGGTGGACAAAAGTATTGGCACTGTTTGAAAAATCATGTGATGCTTCTTTAATTTGTGTAAGTAACAGCACCTGTAACTTACCTGTGGCATCTAACAGGTGTTGGCAATAACTAAATCACACTTGCAGCCAGTTGACATGGATTAAAGTTGACTCAACCTCTGTCCTGTGTCCTTGTGTGTACCACATGGAGCATGAAGAAAAAAAAAAAGACCAAAGAATTGTCTGAGGACGCATGAGAAATCTCAAGGCTATAAGTCCATCTCCAAAGACCTGAACGTTCCTGTGTCTACTGTGCGCAGTGTCATCAAGAAGTTTAAAGCCCATGGCACTGTGGCTTATCTCCCTAGATGTGGAAGGAAAAGAAAAATCGACGAGAGATTTCAACGCAAGATTGTACGGATGGTGGATAAAGAACCTTGACTAACATCCAAACAAGTTCAAGCTGCCCTGCAGTCCGAGGGTATAACAGTGTCAACCCGTACTATTCGTCGGCATCTGAATGAAAAGGGACTGTATGGTAGGATACCCAGGAAGAGCCCACTTCTTACCCCGAGACATAAAAAAGCCAGGCTGGAGTTTGCCAAAACGTACCCGAGAAAGCCTAAAATGTTTTGGAAGAATGTTCTCTTGTCAGATGAGACAAAAGTAAAGCTTTTTGGGAAAAGCCATCAACATAGAGTTTACAGGAAAAAAAAAGAGGCATTCAAAGAAAAGAACACGGTCCCTACAGTCAAACATGGCGGTGGTTCCCTGATGTTTTGGGGTTGCTTTGCTGCCTCTGGCACTGGACTGCTTGACCGTGTGCATGGCATTATGAAGTCTGAAGACTACCAACAAATTTTGCAGCATAATGTAGGGCCCAGTGTGAGAAAGCTGGGTCTTCCTCAGAGGTCATGGGTCTTCCAGCAGGACAATGACCCAAATCACACTTCAAAAAGCACTAGAAAATGGTTTGATAGAAAGCACTGGAGACTACTAAAGTGGCCAGCAATGAGTCCAGACCTGAATCCCATATAACACCTGTGGAGAGATCTCAAAATGGCAGTTTGGAGAAGGCACCCTTCAAATCTCAGGGACCTGGAGCAGTTTACCAAAGAAGAATGGTCTAAAATTCCAGGAGAGTATTGAAAGAAACTCATTGATGGTTACTGGAAGCGGTTGTTCGCAGTTATTTTGGCTAAAGGTTGTGCAACCAAGTATTAGGCTAAGGGTGCCAATACTTTTGTCTAGCCCATTTTTGGAGTTTTGTGTGAAATGATCAATGATTTGATTTTTGTTTCATTCTCTTTTGTGTTTTTTCATTCAAGCAAAATAAATGAAGATAATAATACCAAAGAATCTGTGATTTCAATCATTTTCAAGAAGAAACTGAGTATTATCTGACAGATTTTCAGGGGTGCCAATACTTTTGGCCAGCACTGTACATCCAGTTCTTGGCTTTTAAATGGCTGGATGGACGTTATTTCATTTTTTGCAAACTGTCATGACACTCACATAATGCAGTATGGCAATTTTCTTGGCTGAGAGACTGGTATCGACGAGCTGGATGATACTGTCTCTCTTTTCTTGGGAAATTTTTTTCATGGCTGCTCCTTAATTTGAACCAGTGACTCTTCTCTTGTGAATTAACCTAATAACACATTATTAGTTACTAGGGAAAGTGAGAACAGATTGTAATTTGTAATATAATAATAGAAAGAAAAAAATATTTCCACCACCGTGAGCAAAACATTAACAATGCAGTGACATGACAAGAATTTGCACATCTAATCATAGGCTAAATAGTTGAACATCATACTTATGTATGAGATAGCCAAGATGATTGTCTATAAAATGAAGGTAGTTTCATGCTCAAAGATGTAGTGGATGGTAAGATATGAAGCCTGACAGTCAAAAGTTCAAAACATTGTTACCCTTTTGCTCATCACTGTATGTCTGTGTGTATGCCTGTCTGTATGTATGTGTGCGTGTGCACGTGAGTATTTATATATGTGCGTGTATGTATGTCTGCCTGAGTGTGCGTGCATGTATGTGTGTCTCTTTATGTTTGTGCATGTATGTTTCTGTGTAAGTCTGCAGGTGTATGTGTGCACATGTGTGTTTACATATGTGGATGTATGTGTCTTGGTAGGTATGTAGGCACAAGTGTCTGTGCATGTATGTGTGTCTGTTTATGTATGCGCATGTACTGTATGTGTCTGTCTATGTATGTCTGTATGAGTGTGTGTGCACGTATGTGTGTCTCTTTATGTGTGTGTGTATGTTTCTGTGTAAATAGGTTTGCAGGTGTGTGTGCACGTGTATGTTTATATATGTGCATGTATGTGTCTGTGTATGTATGGCTGCATGAGGTGTGTGCACATTGGTGTGTCTGTTTATGTGTGTGCGTGTATGTGTCTGTCCATGTATGTCTGTATGTGTATGTGTTGGGGTTTGAAATATCTATCTTTCTGATAACCTGTTAGAAATTTGCCTGAATTTTCAAATACAGGACCTGTAAAATCATTTCAGAAAGGTCTTTATGGCAAGTAGAAGGTTATCTTATTTATATTGAAGGATGTATAAGTTAAATGAATCTTTCAAAAATAATTGCTCTCACATTTGTTTTATGGTCAGAACTTCCAATTCTGCAGTTTGAATAATATATTAAAGTCCTTTTCGACAGACCAAATCCCATTAAATAGGAATGAAGCATAAGACTACTGAAACACCCAGAGAACATTCAGTATAAAATCCTTTGGCATGTGACATATTAAAGATTTGGAGATGATGTTAATGCTGGCCATGGCTATGATGCTGGAGTCTCTTAATCCCTATGAAGATAAAATGAAATTCAAGGTTTAAGCATTCAACAACCAATTTTCATACATAGATAACATTGCATTTTGAGATTAGGTCAGTCAATAACACCTGTATAGCTTAGATAATTGTTAGAAGTGGGTAAAATCATGCAGACTGGCGATTTTTGCTCTGTATTGTTTTATTCTAATCTTCATATTTATAAGACTCGATATAAATCTGTAGTATGTTTAAACTTGTACAGGAGTATTTTTACATTTAAAGAGGTGTTGAGTTTAACGTGTTTTCCCATAGTGAATCATTATGAGTTGGCATATCAAAAAGCAGATAACAGTTTTCAGCTTGAGAGATCCAAAGCAAATCACATTGGGACAGCTAACTATGAGAAAATGTACCGGATATGTAAGGAAAAATACAAGCTAAATATTCACTAGCAGTAGAAGAATAAATGAGAAATCTATATACCAAGATTGTAAAAGAGAAAAGTAGCACATTTCTGTGATATTTGACATTTTTTATTAATCCTACTTTTGCTATTACACATATTATAAATTACCATTTAACACAATGGAGGAGATGAGTACATTAATGATGTGCCAACTAGCAATTTAAAAGATTATTTCCTGTGGTATAGGCACTAGAGAAAAATTAAAAACTGTCACTTGTCCAAAAATGAATGTCTCAAAGAACAAGCCCATTTTGGGGCAGAGTAGTAGAAGTAATGAACTTGCAATTCGCATTAGTTGCCAAGAAGTGACCAAGATCTTTTAGGTTTTATGGTTTCTTGGTGAAAACATACATATATGTGCTTTCCTTAACCAAGAATCATCAAAAACATTAGTGCATGCCCTCATCATCTCCCGCCTCGACTACTGCAACCTCCTGCTCTCTGGCCTCCCTTCCAACACTCTTGCACCCCCCCAATCTATCCTAAACTCTGCGGCCCGCTTAATCCACCTCTCCCCTCGCTACTCCCCAGCCTCGCCACTCTGCCAATCCCTTCACTGGCTTCCCATCACCCAACGACTCCAGTTCAAAACATTAACCATGACATACAAAGCCATGCACAACCTGTCTCCTCCCTACATCTGTGACCTAGTCTCCCGATACCTACCTGCACGCAACCTCAGATCCCCACAAGATCTCCTTCTCTACTCCTCTCTTATCTCCTCTTCCCTCAATCGCGTACAAGATTTCTCCCGTGCATCCCCCATACTCTGAAACGCTCTACCTCAGCACATCAGACTCTCCCCTACCGTGGAAAGCTTCAAGAGGAACCTCAAAACCCACCTCTTCCAGCAAGACTACAACCTACAATAGCCTCGGTCCAGTAGACCACTGCGCAACCAACTCTGTCCTCACCTAATGTACCATCACCCATTCCCTGTAGACTGTGAGCCCTCGCGGGCAGGGTCCTCTCTCCTCCTATACCAGTCTGTTTTGTACTGTTAATGATTGTTGTACATATACCCTCTTTCACTTGTAAAGCGCCATGGAATAAATGGCGCTATAATAATAAATAATAATAATAATAAAAGTAATATACAATTCCACCCAAACACACACACACCCACCCACACATTCATCATTCAACCTTTCATATCTTTGTACTCCTTTCATCACCCTTGTAAAGGGACTCTGCACCAGTTTTCTGCCACCTAATCTGAGAGATGATCATTAGAGGACCAGTAAATCTACTCCCATGTAGTCCTTCATATTTATGAGCTGTATGTAACCCTCACCCTACCACTGATTGGCAGATTTCTGCTTATAGACAGTGTACACATAAAGCTGTCAATCAAAGATGTGGGAAGGGTTAAACAGAACTTTGCATTCACACAACTGGTAGATCTGCAGCACATTAAATTGTGATTTTATCAAAACGACAGCAAGTAGCCAAGAAAGTAATACATTGGTAAAATCAGGGTCTTTGCACATATAGCATGTCCCTCTAAGATAAAGTAGCAAAAATATGGTGACATTTGGTTTTAGACCTGGGAAGACTTCAGAGACTTTTCACTTTATTGTGTAATAATGCTAGAAATATTAGATTAGATTAGACATTTATAGATTTGATAGCCAGCAGTGGGAGCTTCAGAGGGAAGTTAAAGGGAACATGTCAGGTCCAATATGCACATAGAACCACGGGCAGTTGTGGGTGCATATTGTTAATCCCTACCTAACAGTCCCAGTATCTAGTAGCATAGATAAGGAGATTTCTAAAGATCTTTTATAATCTGCTAATGAGCACAGGGACTAGTCACAAGGGTGTTAGTTCCTGCACTTATTCCGCCCTCTTCGCATGTTACTATACCCACAGGGATGTGCTAACATGGTATTCAATGCAGCATCATCAGCTGTCACCGCTGATCTGAATGCCAGGCACTTCCGGTCATGCATAGTATGAAGCCAGGTGTACGCGTCCTGGCTTCAGAGAGGTTCAGTGAGCATGACTGGAAGTGACGGGACTTCGGATCAGCGGTGACAGGTACACATGTCACCGCTGTTGATGCTGGATTGAATAGTGTGCTGCCATGTTAAGAGGGCGGAATGAGCGCAGGAACTAATGCCCTTGCGACTAGTCCCCGTGCTCATTAGCATATCAAATAGGATCTTTAGAAATTCTTTTTCTAAAGATCTCTTTATTTATCCTACTATATACAGGTACAGTTAGGCAGGGATTAGCAATATGCACCCAGAACTGCTTGTGGTTCTGGGTTCATATTGCACCTGACAGATTCACTTTAAAGGGATTTCCCATTACTTTAATATTGTTGACCTGTCCATAGACAGCAAGATAATTGTGAACTAGCGTTTCAAGAATTTTATTGCAGAGTAAACAGGCGGCTGATAATCCGATGAATCAGCAAAATGCTCGTTCACTGAGTGATTAATCTGCTGCGCAGTGGAAAAGATTATAGTTCTCAGCCTGTGTTAAGGGGACGCACACTCACAAAAAACATGGAAGTGGATGCGGACAGAGTGAACTAGTATAGCTCACTCAGAAGCCATTGTTTGCTTTGGTCTGCCTATATATATATATACTAGCTGTACTACCCGGCTTTGCCTGGGTTAATAACTGCTATTAACAAAATAGAATGTATTAACAAAAATGTATTCTGCACACAAAAACCACAAAACAAATAGATAGAAATGTAATTATTAAATTGTTGCCTATATTAACCAATCAGAGCTCAGATTAATTAACTGTAGCAAAATAGAAGCTAAGCTGTGATTGGTTGCTATTGGCAGCCTGATAAATCTCCAGGCAACAGAAAGCCCTCCCCCTGACAGTATATATTAGCTCACACATACACATAATAGACAGGTCATGTGACTGACGGCTGCCGTATTTCCTATGTGGTACATTTGTTGTTCTTGTAGTTTGGCTGCTTATTAATCAGATTTTTATATTTGAAGGATAATACCAGACTAGTGTGTGTTTTAGGGTGATTATGTGGCGAGGTTGGTGTGTGTGTGTGGTGAAATGTGTGCTGAGGGTGGTATATGTGTTCAAGCACATGGTAGTGTGTGGCGCATTTTGTGTGTGTGTTCATATCCCCGAGTGTGGTGAGCATCCCATGTCGGGGCCCCACCTTAGCAACTGTACGGTATATACTCTTTGGCGCCATCGCCTCATTCTTTAAGTCCCCCTTGTTCACATCTGGCAGCTATCAATTTGCCCCCAACACTTTTCGTTTCACTTTTTCCCCATTATGTAGATAGGGGCAAAATTGGTAAATTGGAACGCGAAGGGTTAAAATTTTGCCTCACAACATAGCACCCGGCGCTCCCTGGGATAGTAACTGTCTCTCTGTTTCTCTCCCATTCTCTGTCTGTCTCCCCCTCTGTATATATCTTTCTGTCTCTCTCTATCTCTGTATATATCTGTCTGTCTCTTTCCCTGTCTGTCTATCTATCCCTTTCCCTGTCTGTCTATCTATCTCTGTCACTTTCCCTGTCTGTCTATTTCCCTCTCTTTCCCTATCTGTCTCTTTCCCTCTTTCCCTGTCTCTCTTTTTCCCTCTGTCTCTTTCCCTGTGTCTGTCTCTGCCTGTCTCTTACCCTGTCTGTCTCTTTCCCTCTCTTTCCCTATCTGTCTCTTTCCCTCTTTCCCTGTCTCTCTTTTTCCCTCTGTCTCTTTCCCTGTGTCTGTCTCTGCCTGTCTCTTACCCTGTCTGTCTCTTTCCCTCTCTTTCCCTGTCTGTCGCTTTCCCTGTCAGTCTGTCTCTTTGACTGTGTCTGTCTCTTTGTGTCTGTCTCCTACCCTGTCTATGTCTGTTTCTTACCCTGTCTGTATCTGCCTCTTTCCCTGTATGTGTGTCTTTCACTGGCTGCATTGTGACTCGCCAACATTCCATATAAGGGCGTGGCTGCGCATTCTTCTGAAGTTCTGGCTGCACTGTGGCTCCCAGCTCCATTCGCTTTAATGGAGGCAGGTTTTTTGGTGAATAACTGTAAAGAGCGGGGTTAAAATTTCCCCTCAAAACATAGCCAATGATGCTCTTGGGGTCCAGAAGTGTGAGTGTGCAAAATTTTGTGGCTGTAGCTGCGACGGTGCAGATGCCAATCCCGGACATACACACACATACACAAACACACACATACATACACACATTCAGCTTTATATATTAGATATGGGAAGTTATAAGGCTGCCAATCAGTCCATGTAAAAGAACCTTTAGGATAGGTTACGAATATCAAATCTTTGGGAGTTTATCATCAGATGTTATCACTTCTATAGAGAGTTTACATAGCGAAACAGCACAGTTTCATACACCGTTTAATGGGTTTTGCTGAGAATTGCAGCTCAGCTACTATTCAATTGAATAGGTAATCAGTTACAAATTAGTGGATTACCCCTTTAAGAAATATTCAATAATAAAATAGTGGATGTTGAGATAGGGCTGTAATGGGACTGTAAACAATAAATCAAATCTAAATTAACATTGTTTTACAGTGTTATGTAGAAAATTCATAGCACTCTCAGGGCAACATATGAATTTCTCTGAAATGTAGTATATATTGTGTACCTAAGCCATGTAGTATAATTGTTATTATTACTATTAATATTTTTTTGTTTAATATTTATAGGACAGCTTTATTCAAAACCTGAAAGCTTATAGGTGTTTCCCAGTTATAAGCTTCCACCTATCCATGGAATAGATAAAAATCGACCAATGAGACTCCAATTAATTACCATATCTGTGCCTGCTACAATATATATTTTTTTCTATTTAATGATGGAACTTGGATTTCTTAAAACATGTTTGTAAATATTGGGTATAAGGAAATCCTAGATTCCTCTCAGTCATTACTTCCATCTGAAAGAAAATGTGCAAACTTGATGCAACCTAATTTGTTCAAAATAACTGAAAGTTGATGAAACAAACCTCTTCTGCAGTGGTTGAAGATATATACTGGCTCACAGATGTGCTTGTCCCTATAAATGTGCTGCGCTAGTGGCATGTCAATTTCAGTGCCTGCAATAATTGTCATGCAGTAATGTCACTAATCAGTAGAGATGAGCGAACCGGTCGCGGTTCGGCTCGAGGTCGGTTCGCCGAACGGAGGTCCCGTTCGAGTTCGGTTCGTCGAACGTTCGACGAACCGAACTCGAACCGCATAGGAAACAATGGCAGGCAATCACAAACACATAAAAACACCTAGAAAACACCCTCAAAGGTGTCCAAAAGGTGACAAACAACTCACAACACAACACAAACACATGGGAAAGTGACAAGGACATATACTCATGCGAAAACAAAACAGCTGGACAAGGAAAAAGAGGAGGAGACACACATATATGAGTATATGCAAGGAAACATCGATGCCATTACTGTGCAACTTGAGCTCTGCTCATTTTAGGCTTCCAATCTGGATAAATTGCCTGAGCTTGCCACGTATGCCTTGGGGATCTTGTCGTGTCCTGCAGCCAGCCTTCTCTCGGAACCTGTCTTCAGTGCTGCTGGGGGTCTGCTGGCAGATAAGCACACGTGTCTGTCCACTGACAATGTGGACATGGCTCTCAGAGGACTCTTTTCTTCCCCTGGGTCACCAAGGGGACGGGAAAGGCACGCGTATTTTTGAGAGTGCTTCATGCAAAGCATCTGTTTCATTTTGAAAAGGGGGGTCAAGTGATGCCAGTCAAGTGGGGTGTGTATAGCCCAATTAGTGGAAACGAGGGAGACTGTGGTTGGAGTCCCCTCGCTTTTGAAAAAAAAACCAAGATGAACAAGTCATGGCTCTCAGAGGACTTTTCTTCCCCTGCGTCAGCCAGGGGACGGGAAAGACACGCATATTTTTGAGAGTGCTTCATGCAAAGCATCTTTTTCTTTTTCAAAAGGGGGGTCAACTGATGCCAATCAAGTGGGGTGCGTGTGGCCAAATTAGTGGAAACGAGGGAGACTGTGGTTGGAGTCCCCTCGCTTTTGAAAAAAGAACCAAGATGAACAAGTCATGGCTCTCAGAGGACTTTTCTTCCCCTGCATCAGCCAGGGGACGGGAAAGACACGCGTATTTTTGAGAGTGCTTCATGCAAAGCATCTTTTTCAAAAGGGGGGTCAACTGATGCCAATCAAGTGGGGTGCGTGTGGCCAAATTAGTGGAAACGAGGGAGACTGTGCTTGGAGTCCCCTCGCTTTTGAAAAAAGAACCAAGATGAACAAGTCATGGCTCTCAGAGGACTTTTCTTCCCCTGCGTCAGCCAGGGGACGGGAAAGACACGCGTATTTTTGAGAGTGCTTCATGCAAAGCATCTGTTTTATTTTGAAAAGGGGGATCAAGTGATGCCAGTCAAGTGGGGTGTGTGTGGCCCAATTAGTGAAAACGAGGGAGACTGTGGTTGGAGTCCCCTCGCTTTTGAAAAAAGAACCAAGATGAACAAGTCATGGCTCTCAGAGGACTTTTCTTACCCTGGGTCATCCAGGGGAGGGGAAAGGCACGCGTATTTTTGAGAGTGCTTCATGCAAAGCATCTTTTTCTTTTTCAAAAGGGGGGTCAACTGATGCCAGTCAAGTGGGGTGTGTGTGGCCCAATTAGTGGAAACGAGGGAGACTGTGGTTGGAGTCCCCTTACTGTGTTTTACATGATTTTCGAAGGGCATGACATGCCTAAGAGGTTGAGTTTCATCATCTGCAACTTGTTGGCAACAGAAAGGCTGCCTATACACCCTTTTGAGACCGAGGATTTTCGAGACCTTATGCCCATTGCAGTGCCCCAAGAGCCGATGGCCAGTCGTCACTCCTTCTCCAAGAAAGGCGTGCCTGCGCTACCACAGCAGGTCGCACACAACCTCACCGATTCCTTGAGAAACTCTGTGTGTGACAGGGTGCATTTCACCACAGATACTTGGACCAGTAAGCATGGACAGGAGAGTTACATGTTGCTGACTGGGCACTGGGTAACTATGGTGAGAGATGGAGAAGGGTTTGCTGTACAAGTCTTGCCGTCCCCACGACTTGTGTGTCAATCCTTCCTCTGTATGTACAAGTTCCTTCACTGCTTCTGCCTCCTTAACCTCGTGTGGGTCCTCCACCTCAGCCCAAACCCTGTGTGGTCAGGCCACCCTTCCTTGTAACTGTGCCCAAGGAATCCCACACACCTCCTTACTATGCTGGCAGCAGAGCTCAAGGCCATCAGGCGGTCAAATGTTTACTTTGAAATGTAGGGGAAATGTGAGACACCGCTGAGGAATTGTGGACGGTTAGCTCTGGAGAGTGAGACCGAATTTCATCAATGATTGTCTACACTCAACCAGCAGTCAGAGAAGGTCGGGTGCGACAATGATGCAAACCAGTCTGCGACCCTTCTTCAGGGCAATGTGACACATGTGCCTTGTATGGCTCACGTGTTAAACCTGGTTGTCCAGCAATTTTTAAAACACTATCCCGGCCTTCATGGCCTTCTGACCAGGGCACGGTGTAACGCCTGCCTGGATCGACACACTCAGATGGGCTGTAAAGGATAGGCTAGAGGCAAGCCACTCACCAAGCTGGACACCCAGAACCCTAAAACCCTTTAACCCCTATACAGTGATTTGGAATTACACAGGGCCCAAGTTGATCAATACCTGTGGAAGGCTGCAGTTCCAGAGAATAGTAGTCATGCAGGGTCAAAAACATTAATTGAGGAAGAGGAACAGAATGGGATGGCCAGGACTTAATCAGAAAACAAGCAGAGGTGAAATGCGGATCGGCCAACGAGGTACATAAACAGCAAGCAGGAAAAGTAGTCAGGTAAAAAGCACACAAACTCATAAAACTGAACTGGGGGTAACAGTAACAAGAGGTTCATAGCTTTGTCTGGCAGTGGTCTGCAGACAGGAGGGGCCTAAAAAAGGGTGTGGTGTCTTCCCAATGGTTGTAGCTGAATGATGGTACTTCATCTGTGAGATACCCACCACCTACATTCAGCCTGTGGTTCTGTATCTGTTAAGGTAACGCAACCCAGTGGGTGACCATAACCTGCGTCCACCTGCGCCGCAGGCATCGACTCCTTTCCCATCATCAGCACTATGCACGAAAGGAACACGTTGTCACCTGGCGACCGGAGTACAAATTGATTGAGTGGACTACGTTGGTGACTTAACAGCCGTGTGTGGCAATGATGCAAACCTGTCTGCGGCCCTTCGTCAGGGCAATGTGACACACGTGCCTTGTATGGCTCACGTGTTGAATCTGATTCTCCAGAAATTTTTAAAATACCATCCCGGACTACATGGCCTTGTGCAGCGGGCACGCTGCTATGTGCTCACTTTCATCCTTCACACCCAGCAGCTCAACAACTTTCATCGCTCCTGAAGTCTTAGGGTCTGGCGGTTAAACGCCTGAAATGCGATGTTCCGACACGCAGGAATTTGAATCTGCACATGTTTCAGCGTCTGTGGCAGCACCGCAGAGCCCTGCTGAAATATGGTATGACGTATACCCTGTGCTAACTTGATCCAGAGGTGGTGCAGATCACGCTGCTGGAGTGGTGTCAGATCAAGGATCTATGCACCCTTCTACACAGTTTACAAATATCGACGAAGATCTTTAGCACTGGCGATGCCATTCTCAGCGTGACAATTCTGGTCATCTACAAGATGGAGGACACTGTATGCATTATTCGGAGTCAGGTGTTGGTACAAGAGGAAGGGGAGGAAGTACAGGAGGAGTCATATGCAGAAGGGATAATAAGATCTACAAGGTCCAGACGGTGAGCGGCACCTAGGCGGAAGTCAAGGGACGGTGGGGGAGAAGGATTAACAAGGGCGCATAGTATCAGCAAAAATTGTTGAGGAAGGTGCAGGAGCCCATGAAGAAATGGAGGACGAACTGGCGATGGGCATGGAAGACTCAGCAGATGAGTGAGAGCTTTCTCACATTTCGGTTGTGCGAGGTTGGGGGGAGAGGGCAGAGGAAGGAGGCGCCTTCTTGCTGCACTACCTACAACATGACCCTCGGATTGTACGAATTCGAAGTAATGCTAACTACTGGGTTGCCACACTGTTAGATCCCCGGTACAAGACAAAATTTGGCGAAATAATTCCTGCCATAGAAAGGGACGCACGTATACAGGAGTATCTGCAGAAGGTGGTACGGATTCTTAGATCTGCTTTTCCAGTAAACACCAGTGCTGCACAGAGTGAATCTCAACGCTTTGTCATGGATAGGAGGAAATGGGCTTTTACTTGTCCACATCTGAGGGACCGAGGACTGGCTGCTGTGCTGAGATGGCATTGAGTACGGTGTCCCTGCAGAGTTGCACTTTTGGTGATATACCAAATGAGTTGAAAAAGGACAAATGCTGGTGGAAAGGGGAACAGGTGTGTTGGAAAGGGGAAAAAAGTTTTTGTCCGTGGGTTTGTTGGTTAAGCAAAAGTAACATTTGATGAAGAAACACCATCTGTTACGGTGGGACTCGCAGATTTGGATAAGGTGGTATATACTATGTTACCGCTATATAACGAAAAGTAATAAGAAAAGAAAGAGAAAGGTATATATCCCCATCAGCAGTCAATGTCCACCGTGCTCCCAGATGGAAAAGGAGAGGTTGGCAACTGGAAGGTTAGGTGGAGGATACAGATCTGTGTGGCTATGAAACTAATAGTTGCCTGAACCGAGTTAGACGCCACTCGGATCTTGAGACTGGGAGCCCTGTTAGCGTCACAGGGTCCACACGCCCACCCAGCCCAGGAACTCCCTGTTAACATCACAGGGGCCATTCAGTACGCTGACCGTGTGCATTGGGGCCACACCTGTGGACAGCAGGCGCATCAGCAGCAGCAGGCCTGTTAATGCCACTGGGCTGCACAAGCAGGACTTGTAGGACAGGAGCTGGTCTTAACCGTTCTGCGTTACCAACTGTGGTGGCGGCCTGCATCGACGCCCTATCCCTGCCTACCTCTGGCCTAAAGCCGCACTGGGTTCAACACATGGAGGTGTGCTCTTTCGGAGCATAATATAAGACTGCGCACCTCCTTGTTGGCTCCAGCCCATTTTATAACCTGGGTCCGCCCCAAACCAGGGTGGACCACAATGCACCTCCTGGAGACAAAAGCAGAGTGACACGTCATGAATGGCATAACTAGTGTCCTATTTGGAACCGCAACTTCAATAATGACCTCATGGCTGCCACGACACACACACCTCACCAGTCATCGTCTGACCATCAATAATGAGGTGACAAGTCATAGGCGCGGGCCTCTGCAAGCCATTTGGGAGTGGCCTGGCCACATCGTCAGGACACCTGATGCCCTGTGGTCTATATGGGCCCCCACACATCAGGGGCAGGGCCAAAGAGTTCATTACCAGACCTAGTCTCTGATGCAGTAAGTGCCTGAGCATGGTCAGTTGCATGAAATCGAGTCTCTGAAAAAAGACTATCAGCTTTAGCATGGTGTCTCGGCACAAAACAGGACTTAGACCCGGCACGGAATGCAAGTACCTGTGCAAAGAGGCTTTTCACACTAAGTGTGGGAGCATGCGCTGTATCCCGAAATGAAGACTTAGCCTCAGGAATGGCACAGTCAGGCTGAGCATACTCACTAGGCGAAACACTGTAGTTAGGCTGCAGCTGGGGTAAATCGGCACACGCATGCGCACTAGCTGCCTCTCCACACTTACACGTGGAGGAGAAATTGCTCTTCGGGTGTGGACTTGGAGATGCTGTCTATGAACAGAAGGAAATGCTAAAGGAAGCCTCACTTTCTATGCCTCCGAATTATCAAATGCAGCAATGAATTCCCTGAGTTTGCTATAACATTAGCGTAGCAAAATGTGCATGAGGGTGTGATGTAGAGGTGCTAGAAATAGCTTGTCACCAGTAGGGCACTAATGAAATACAACATCCAGTTCTATGATGCCACTAAATGGCATTATTTTTTGCTATCATTATAGCTTATTAAAAACAGAGCAGGAGGGTGTCCTGCACAGGTGCTAGAAATAGCTTGGCACCAGTGGGACAATAATGGAATACAACATCCAGTTCTATGATGCCACTAAATGGCAGTATTTTTTGCTATCATTATAGCTTATTAAAAACAGGGCAGGTGGGTGTCATGCAGAGGTGCTGCACATAGATTTTCACCAGTGGGACACTAATGGAGTACAACAGCCACTTCTTGTATGCCACTAAGTTTACTCAATTTTTGGTATTATAATGTCTTAGTAAGTAACAATGAGTTTGAGTGTGCAATGCAGGCAGACGTGCTGCAAATATCTTTGCACTACTGGGGCAATACAGAAGTCCAACAGCCACTTTTATGATGCCACTAAGTTCACTCAGTGTTTGCTAGTATAATGGCTTAGTAACAATGAGTTTGAGTGTGCAATGCAGGCAGAGGTGCTGCAAATATCTTTGCACTAGTGGGACTATACAGAAGTCCAACAGCCACTTTTATGATGCCACTAAGTTCACTCAGTGTTTGCTAGTATAATGGCTTAGTAACATTGAGTTTTAGTGTGCAATGCAGGCAGACGTGCTGCAAATATCTTTGCACTACTGGGGCAATACAGCAGTCCAACAGCCACGTTTAGGATGCCACTAGGTTCACTCAGTGTTTGCTAGTATAATGGCTTAGTAACAATGAGTTTGAGTGTGCAATGCAGGCAGAGGTGTTGCAAATATCTTTGCACTAGTGGGACGATACAGAAGTCCAACAGCCACGTTTAGGATGCCACTAAGTTCACTCAGTGTTTGCTAGTATAATGGCTTAGTAACATTGAGTTTTAGTGTGCAATGCAGGCAGACGTGCTGCAAATATCTTTGCACTACTGGGGCAATACAGCAGTCCAACAGCCACGTTTAGGATGCCACTAGGTTCACTCAGTGTTTGCTAGTATAATGGCTTAGTAACAATGAGTTTGAGTGTGCAAAGGGCAGGAGGGTACAGTGGCAGGGTTGTGGGTCTCTGGGTAGAGGAAAGGAAGCCTGCCTTTCTATCCCTCCTAATGGGGAAATGCAGCGAGGAAATCCCTGACCTTAGCTACACAGATGCTGTCATCTTGTGTAGCTGTTAAACTCTGTTTTAAACTCTGTCACCTATGGCTCTGACCCTGCCGGTATGAGTCCTTAAAAGGACTGATAGAAAGTGCTATCCCTAAGCTGTCCAGCGCTGTGTATGGAGCATATACAGCAGTATCGGCAATAGGAGCTGCGCCAGTGATGTCTGACACCAAGGACGCAGAAGGCAGATAATGGCGTGCTGGAGGAAAATGTCCGGTTTTATAATGCAGGGACATGTGACATGGACATCCTATCACACATGCCATTGCTTCTCTGGCTAAAAGTCCACTTAGCTGTGTGTGTGTTTGGGATTGGCTGACATGCTGGCCCGCCCCACTACACGCGCGCGCTTAGGGAAGGAAGACAAGGAAAAAAAAAAAATGGCGATCGTCATTATCCATACAGCAGTGATCTGAATGCGCTGTTCCCGCACACTATACACTGAAATGTCATAATATTGTGAGTCACAGAGTGACTTACACTATTACAGCGGAAAGCCAGCTAGGAATTAGCTGTTTTTTTTTGCTGCTAGAACCGTTCTCGAACGAATCTAGAACTATCGAGCTTTAGCAAAAAAGCTCGAGTTCTAGTTCGATCTAGAACAGCCCCAAAATCACTCGAGCCGCGAACTGGAGAACCTCGAACCGTGAACCGCGCTCAACTCTACTAATCTGCCACCAGGGGCTGCTGTCTTATAGCACAACTAAAAGACTGTATACACATGGATACATGGACCCAGGAAGGGGAAGTGCTGCCATTTTGAAGAGCTGTCTGGAATTGTCTATGAAAGATGCAAACTGTGCAGGATGGGATCCAAGATTATTTTCAAGTCCAACAGGACCAGAACTGTGGCTGAGCAAAGCCTATTGCGTCTGTGAGCAGATCAGTAGCAAACAGGAGAAGATTGCTGCCAGGGACCCCTGCTCATTATACTCACTGAATATTCACTCCACTGAGAAGCTGTAAGCCAGAGCAGCGCTAGGGACTTCAGTGCCGGGGACTGAATCGCTGGGGACAGGTGAGTATCCAGCAGTGTGTGTGTGTGTGTGTTCAGTATATACATGCATGTGCGCAATGTGTGTGTATGTGCTTGGTGTATCCATGTGTGTCTGCTGCTATGTGAATATCCATATGTGTGTATATGTGCTCAATGTATACATGTGTGTGCTATATGTGTGTGTGCGTGTGTGTGTGTGTGTGTGTGTGTGTGTGTGTGTACCTAGAAGCCAGAGCATAGCAGGAACAGCATCGGGGACTTATCAGGGTTCCCAATAAACTCTGATGAACCCCTGAAGTCACCGTCCTGACACCCGCTGTAGCGCGGGTGTCGCAGGGGTGTCATCAGGAGTTCATCAGAGTTCATTGGAACTCCAATAACCTCCTGGACGACACTGCACACACACTGCTTTGGAAATACTCACCTGTCCCCGCGATGCTGTCCTCGGTGGTGCTGTACCCAGCATTGTCTCCACAATGCTCCTGCTTCCAGGTCCTGAGTGCGGTGAATAATCAATGAATATAATGAGCGGTGGTCAGGAGTGGGAGGCCGCAGAGCTGAAGAAAACAGCGCTGGAAATGGGTAAATATAGAATCTTTTTATTTCCCAGACTCATATTTACTCTGGTACCTGTCACATATATGCAAACACAGATGTCACAAATGTGACATACACGTGACACACGTATGACAAACGTATCACACACGTATGACACACGTATGACCATAACCATGCGTGTGACTTGTACCTGATTAAACACGGACTTCTGAAACCAGCCTGAGAAGCAGCAAAGAGACCCATGTCAGGTCTGCTACATCGCTTTGCACATAACGATGTAGCAGAGCTGACAGTGAGGGGGATGATTGTAATTGCGTCTCGTATTGCATCACTCCACTCTCAGGACAGGAGCACCTCAGCTATGAAAATAAACGCAGCTGACCCGCTGCTGTCAGGAGTAGAGTTGAGCGCGGTTCGCGGTTCTCCAGTTCGCGGTTTGAGTGATTTTGGGGCTGTTCTAGATCGAACTAGAACTCGAGCTTTTTTGCTAAAATTCGATAGTTCTAGATACGTTCGAGAACGGTTCTAGCAGCAAAAAGCAGGGCTTTTTACAGCTACAGTGTGCAGGAGCCATCGCTGGCAGCCTGCCACAAGCTGGTAACCAAGATAAACATCGGGTATCCAACCAAAGTGCTTTGGTTAGTAACCCGATGTTTATCCCAGTTACATGCAGGAAGCCTACACTTCCCCGCTCAGCGCGCTCCGCGCCCTCCTGCCCGCGGCATGTACACACGTACACACACACACACACACACACACACTCTCTGCACACACACTCTGCACACATGGTCCTGCTCGGCTTACCTGCGGTGATGAAGTCCCGCCATCCCGACCTCAGCACTGTCACTGTCCTCCATGGCCGCCGCTTGTCACATCACCTTCTCTCGCTTCCGACCCGAGACTGACTAGCGGTGACGTCACGGGCCTCTCGCGATACTTGGCTGTGAAGGCGGCGGTCATTGAACTCAGTGACAGGTGCTGTCAGTGTGCTGGAGATCAGCGCAGGTAATGTACCTCGCTGACAGCAGCACTTGTCATGCCCTGCAGTGACCTGGGCTGACCCATTGATGTTAGCTCAGGTCACTGCATTGCTCTCCCAGCCAATGGGGAACATTCTGCTCTTCATTGACTGGGACAGTGTGGATCGTCATGGCAACCCATTGGATTACACCAGACCTGGATTTGTTTTTCTTTCTAATAAATTGGTTAAAGAGGGAATGTTTTGGGGAGTGTTTTTTCAAATAAAAATGTGTTTGTCGTCTATTTTTTTTTATTACTGACTGGGTTGGTGATGTCGGGTATCTGATAGAAGCCTGACCTCACCAACCCCAGGGCTTGATGCCAGGTGACATTACACATCTGGTATTAACCCCATATATTACCCCGTTTGCCACCGCACCAGGGCGCAGGATGAGCTGGGGCGAAGCACCAGGATTGGCGCATCTAATGGATGCGCCACTTCTGGGGCGGCTGCGGCCTGCTATTTTTAGGCTGGGGAGAGTCCAATAACCATGGACCTCCCTAGTCTGAGAATATCAGACCCCAGCTGTCTGCTTTACCTTGGCTGCTGATCCAATTTTGGGGGGACCCCTACGTGTTTTGTTTTTTTAATTATTTATTTAATTTAAAATAACAGCGTGGGGTGCCCTCAGTTTTGGATTACCAGCCAAGGTGAGGTTGCCAGCTGTGGTCTGCAAGCTGCAGCCATTTGCTTTACCCTAGCTGGCTACAAAACTAGGGGGAACCCTACGTCATTTTTTTTTCATTTTTTTGGCTAAATACAAAGCTAAGCACCCCTTAGTGCCACATGAAAGGCACCAAAGGGTGTAAAATTACAAAATGCAGAAGAGTGGGACATTATGTGTCTTTCTGCCATTATAATGACAGAAAAGACTGATATGAAGTGCACAAGCACAAGAAAATCTCCAGAGCGCTCTACGCTGTGAAAAGCAGTAGAAAATGGCACTGGAGTGAACATGTGACCACCTCATGTAGGATGAAGCTATGGATCCTGGGTAAATTTATGCATTTACCCTCCTTCAGTTTTTTTGCAGTACACAAAAGAAACGGAAGGCACACGGATGACAAACAGATGACATACGGACTGTCTACGGAACAGAAACGGATGCCACACGGATGCACCCGTGAAAAAAAACGGACTGTTTTTTGCAGACCGCAAAAATGGATCGGTCGTGTTAATGTAGCCTTATTCTGATCTGCCGTTTATAAACAGCAGGCAGAAATAAGTGAATAGCGCCCCCCAGCATCAGAAAATCTCCGGGGTTTCAGGGCTAGCTGAGACCCTGGAGATCATGATTCAGGATGGTTTTTCCGGTCCCCGCTCACGTGATCACAGGTATACACCGTACACCGATGATCACGTTACAGTAAATGACAGCGCTGGTAAAAAATTATTTATCTCCCATCTGGCATGAACAAACATGATAAATCTCCTCCCCGGTCCCCTCCGGTCCCCCGGTGTCGCCAAAGTGCCCCCCCTGATGCCCTCCCAGAAATCCAAGATGGCCGCGCGCACAGCAGCGCGCCGGCCGCATTCACCCTACTCCTCTGATTTCTGTCGCATGTGCCATGACACATGCGACAGAAAACTCCTCCCCAGGCCCTGCCAGGTCACCCTCTATAACCCCACTGGTGTTCCCCGGTGTCCCACGGTACCTGTGCAGCGTTGATCCCCCGCGGCCCTCTCCTTCACAATAGGCGCTGCCGCATGCACAGAGCGGCTGTCAGCTCAGCTTCCTGTGTTCAGACACAGTGAGTGGTGGTTATGCATTTGTAAGCTAAATGGGCGGCACGGTGGCTCAGTGGTTAGCACTGCAGTCTTGCAGCGCTGAGGTCCTGGGTTCAATTCTCACCAAGGACACCATCTGCAAGGAGTTTGTATGTTCTCCCCGTGTTTGTGTGGGTTTCCTCCGGGTACTCCGGTTTCCTCCCACACTCCAAAGACATACAGCGCTATGGAATTAATAACGCTATATAAATGAATAAATTATTATTATTACTGCAATGCCCTGCTCATGAGGTAAGGAACATAATTGATCAGGAGAGCTATACTACATTTCCAAATGGAGGGATTTGCTTTTATAGTTGCCCTGCTGAATGACTACCAAACATGAGAGTCCGTTATACGCCACAAGAAAACACATCTAAATAGCGAGCTATGTTGTTAAGTATTCATTCAGCTGGATAACTGGATTTAAAGGGGTATTCCATCTCCAAGATCCTATCCCCAATATATAGTAGGTGGAATAGCAATAATATCAGGAAATACCAATATTTGGAAATGTAGAATAGTTCTCCTGATTAGGCGTGCCCTTACCTCATGAGCAGGGCATTGCAGCTTTGGTAGCAACCATTACGACATGGACTCTGCTGCTGTGGACCCGGGGAGAGTGAGTGCAGATTCATTGCACCCACACTCCTCACATGAAGGGTCTGCACTTGTTAGGACCAGGATGACGGGTAGGCCCAGGAGGTGGATCCACTGGACTGAGCACCCCACCGAGGGCAAGGTGCCCGGTAGCCGAAGCACTACGGGTAGCAGGACAGTCCGTTCAGAGGAGTGGGTGTAGAAGTCTCTGGGACCACGGAGTCTCTGAAGGTAGTCCGGGTGACAGAGCGCAGGTTCGGAGGCTGAGATGATGTCAGGCAGGGTCCGAAACCAGCGGAACGGGGAGGTCGGTCACCACACGGATCCAGGGATCGGAGACGGTAGGAACTGAGAAGATGGCAGACAGTCCGTTCGGGGTTCTGGAACCGTCAGGACCGGTTGGCGAGACAGGAGCAGCTCTACAAGAGAGATAGGTAAATATGAGATAATGGCACAGGGAGACCTGACTCCTAGCTTAGCAAACACGAAGAACAGGCCCCGCCCACTTGGAAAGGAACCCCCTATATACCCTGCACCTGAATCTTCAATATCCTGTTGGAGGACGCTGGCCCTTTAAGAGAGGGTCAATGACCGCGCGCGCGCCCTAATGCGCATGCGCGAGGCCCGGGTGCCAGACGCCAGAGTAGGGAGCGGTGCACAGAAGGCAGGAGCGCTCAGCATCGCAGATGGGTGCCGGGACCGGGGACCGGGTTGCCTGGAGGACGCAGGTGAGGGAGCATGGAGGCCGTGGAGCGGGGGACGCCTGGCAAAGGAGCCAGGGAGCGTGGCAGGGGAGCCGGGGAGCGTGGCAGGGGAGCCAGGGAGCGTGACAGCACTCCTAGAAAATGGGGGATACATTCCCTGAGTGTCTGAGTGTCTCCCCCCATATTCTAGACGGTCCAGAGTCGTCATGGGACCCCTTTATTTTTTTTATTACAATAAATTGGTGAAAGAGAATGTTTTGGGGACTGTTTTTTCGAATAAATTTCTTTTGTCAATTTTTTTTTTGTTAGTACTGACAGTTTATGATGTTGGGTATCTAATAGACGCCATGACATCACAAACTGCTGGGCTTGATGTCAGGTGACCTTACAGCTAGTATCAACCCGATTTATTACCCCGTTTGCCACTGCACCAGGGCACGGGATGAGCTGGGGTGAAGCGCCAGGATTGGCCACGTCTGGGGTGCCTGCGGCCTGCTATTTTTAGGCTGTGAAGGCCCAATACCTATGGACCTTCCCACCCTGAGAATACCAGACCACAGCTGTCCGCTTTACCTTGGCTGGTGATCCAATTTGGGGGGGACCCTACTTTTATTGTGTAATTATTAATATTTATAAAATAATTATAAAAAAAGAGCCTGGGGGGACCTCCACATTGGATCCCCAACCACGGTAAAGCTGCCAGCTGTGGTTTTCAGGCTACAGCCGTCTGCTTTACCCTAGCTGGCTATCAAAAATGGGGGGACCCAACGTCATTTTTTTTTAACTAATTTTTAAATAGAAAAAATTAATGGGCTTCCCTGTATTTTGATTGCCAACCAAGGTAACGGCAGGCAGATGGGGGTGGCAACCCATAGCTGTCTGCTTTATCTGCGCTGAGAATCAAAAATACCGCGGAGCGCTACGTCATTTTTTTTAAAGATTTATTTTTACAGCACTGTGATGTCCAGCAATCAAAATACAGGGAAGCCCATTTTGTTTTTAGTTATTTAAATAAATAATTAAAAAAAATATATACGGGCTCCCGCTGCATTTTCTGTATTGCTAGCTAATGGTAATCCAAGCAGCTACTGGCTGCTAACCCCCACTGCTTGGTGTTACCTTCACTGGCAATGGAAAATCCAGGGAAGCATTTTTTATTTTTTTTGCCAAAAAACTACAAAAAAAGGACGTGAGCTTCGCCATATTTTTGTATGCTAGCCAGGTATAGCAGGCAGGTGCTGGAAGAGTTGGATACAGCGCCAGAAGATGGTGCTTCTATGAAAGTGCCATTTTCTGAGGCGGCTGCAGACTGCAATTCGCAGCAGTGGGGCCCAGAAAGCTCAAGCCAACCTGTGCTGCGGATTCCAATCCCCAGCTGCCTAGTTGTACCTGGCTGGACACAAAAATGGGGCGAAGCCTACGTCATTTGTTTTCTAATTATTTCATGAAATTCATGAAATAATAAAAAAAGGGCTTCCCTTAATTTTTGGTTCCCAGCGGGGTACAAATAGGCAACTGGGGGTTGGGGGTAGCCGTACCTGCCTGCTGTACCTGGCTAGCATACAAAAATATGGCGAAGCCCACATAATTTTTTCAGGGGGCAAAAAACTTCTGCATACAGTCCTGGATGGAGTATGCTGAGCCTTGTAGTTCTGCAGCTGCTGTCTGTCTGTATGGAGAAGAGCAGACAGCAGCTGCAGAACTACAAGGCTCAGCATACTCCATCCAGGACTGTATGCAGAAGTTTTTTGCCCACCAAAAAAATGACGTGGGCTTCGCCATATTTTTGTATGCTAGCCAGGTACAGCAGGCAGCCACGGGCTGCCTCCAACCGCCAGTTGCCTATTTGTACCCGGCTGGGAACTAAAAATATAGGGAAGCCCGTTTTTTTTAATTATTTCACTTATTTCATGAAATAATTAAAAAAAAACGACGTGAGCTTCGCTCCATTTTTGTGTCCAGCCGGGTACATCTAGGCAGCTGGGGATTGGAATCCGCAGCACAGGTTAGCCCGAGGTTTCTGGGTGCCTCTGCTGCGAATTGCAGTCCGCAGCCGTCCCAGAAAATGGCGCTTTCATAGAAGCGCCATCATCTGGCGCTGTATCCAACTCTTCCAACAGCCCTGGAGGCGGGTGGCTTGTTGGGTGATCATGAGTTAATACTGGCTTTATTTTACCAGCTAGTATTAAGCCAGAGATTCTTAATGTCAGGCACGTTTGACCCAGCCATTAAGAATCTCCAATAAAGATCTCTTTAAAAAAAGACACCACACAGAGAAAAAATACTTTAATAGAAATAAATACACAGACACATTAGAGACTCCATCTTTATTACCCCCTGTCAGCCCTCCACGATCCATGGTCTTCTGTCTTTCTCGTTCAACAAATGCAGCTCTGCTACATCACAGCTGCATGAGGGAAGACGCTGCTTCTCGTGCAGAAATCACTCTGTGAAGGGTGCACGGAAAGCAGCGTGCAGCCTTCACGGAGTGAGAGATCAGTGTTGCTGGCTGCTGGCGGTGACAGACGCGTTACCATAGCAACAGGGCTCCGATCATGTGATTCCCGGAGCCGCGATTAGCGGTGACGTCACCGCTAACTGCGTTGCTATGGCAACGGTGATCTCCGTTAATGACCGGCTGTGTCAGCCGGTCCCTAACGGAACGGGGAGTCGACCGTGTGCTAGAGCATGTCGCCGGTACACAGCGATACACAAATGTGCACCGTGTACCGGAGAGATGCACTCGCAGGTCCTACATGACTTGTCATAGTCATGTGACCAGTCTGTAGCCAATGAGATAATAGCCATGTGACTGGTCACATGGCTATTTTGACGTCACGATAGGTCCTGCATCTCTGCTGGCAGTGCCGGTCACCGGGAGGATTCAGCGATCATCGGATGGAATAGCGGCAGGAGACAGAGTGCAGGAGGGATCGCGGGGACCGGTAAGTGTTATGGCAATGTTTATTAACTGTATGTGTACATTTATAATGCATTTTTATGTGTTTGTGATTGCCTCCCATTATAGCCTATTGGTTCGAGTTCGGTTCGTCGAACGTTCGACGAACCGAACTCGAACGGGAGCTCCGTTCGGCGAACCGACCTCCAGCCGAACCGCGACCGGTTCGCTCATCTCTAGTCAGGAGATTGTGCACCATGATGCGATGACTCGCATCATGGTGCACCAGGACCTTTAATGACATCATAGTCACGTGACCAGTCTGTAGCCAATGAGGTAATACAGCATTCACATGTGACTGGTCACATGGCCATGACATCAAGGAAGGTCCTTTAGTTACTGTGTTTACACGGAGGACACAGCAATGATCGAACAGACGCAGAAGTGGCCGGGAGACAGAATCTGCAGGACACGTCGTGGGAACTGTAAGTATGATCATAATGTTTTTCAATAATGTGCTTTTTTTAGAGCTCTTGGACCCAAACTGTAACACGAGCTTCCCAGGAAAGCTCGTGATCGGGATCATGTGCATGAACACCATGTGTTCGGTATGGACCCCGAACTTTACAGTTCGGGTTCGTCCACCCCCAGTCCATATCCATTGGTTAGCTGTTTCTAACAGGGTTGGTAAGAAAATCAAAGCTCACTGTGCCGATGTAGGGAGTAACCATGCATGCAACACATTATGTTTGGAGCAAAAACACTTGAGACTAAAACTGAACCTATAGTTAGTCAGATAGGTATATTGATTTGTTCAGGCTAAAGTTTATTGCAAGATCTGTGACCGGATGCTCTGGTTCTGCTGCCATGTTACTGGTTTCCTTGATGTTATAAAGGACTTAATACCCCCAATTAGGTACCATCACTGCATGCAAAGAACTTTGGGCCATATCTACTTTTACAGGAGCGAGATTCTGAAAGACATTTTAGTGTGAGATAATTGTTAAGTTTGTTAAACATTATTTTCAGAGTAACAAATTTTGCATTTGATTAAGTAAGCATTTAGGTATATTCTTTGTAATTGAGAAAGGATTAATTGTCTGAGTTTCTAGAAGTCATCCAGTGTGAGAACTTATTTGATTGTTGTATAAAGATTAAATATAAGTTTGCAAACTGTTGTGCTGCAACAACTGTACTGTACAACTGTAGGAGATTGTTTGAGATCAAAGGGGGTTAAAAAGTAATCGGTGGTCAGTTTAGACAGGCGTGTTAGTAGGTACATTTATGGTATACATATTTGATACATATTCCTAGGGTACTAGTAAAGTATTTTGAAAGTTTTCTTAACTTTCTGAGTACGCACATTCACGTAAGTTATGTATACTTGATGAGTGAATTGGTGTTGGAGTCAGTTTTCTTAGTCATACCTTTACTGTATTCTGAGGGATCCCCTGTGTACACAGCTTATGTAATAACAACATAAGTGCACATACAAAAAGAACTGCGATAAAGGCCAAAACTGGTAAAACATTGCACTTTTAGTATACACTGTATATGTATCTTTCACTTAAATTAAATACAACTACAGCAATTTTTATACAATGATATAGTGTACCTAATTTGGAATATTTCAGTGCAGCTGACTAATATGTATGCAGGCACTAATGTGTGTTCAAGCACCCTGGGAATCTCTTACCATCCGGGGACAGAAGGATCATGTTTGTTACATATCAGTCATTTGTTCCTGCTGCAAGACTTAGTGATCTGGGAGTCTAGCGATAGCTATCTAATATGTATGTCTGACATAACGGTTGTATATCTATGCAAATAATCCCTTATTCCTTAATTAGCAGCATGCAGTTTATTAAGAAAACCATACGTCCATACATGGAACCCTTCACATTTTAATCGTAACATACTGTATTCCCAGCTTGCTGGTGTTATTTACTTGTAAAATAGAGATAAATCAGTGAAACTGAATTATCAACTTCTGGTCGGCCAGAAACATTAGCTTGGTATTTGATCTTAGAGCAGTATTATACAGGGCACGAGAACCTTATTCCAGGGATGTATCACTTACTGGATGGCTTGGTGTAGTTTTGATAAAATCCTTGTTTGGCTGGGGCCACACTGGGATTACTGCCATCCCCTCGAATGACCCTCGGTTCACGCTGGCAGTACAGCAGAGCCGAGTGTCATGCAAGTGTCCCTGCGACTGAGGTCCGATCATGTGAGCGGACATCAGCTGCGGGAGGCGAGCCGGCTCTGAGGAGGAGAGGGAGGGATTTATCTCCCTCTCTCCTCCATAGTCAGCTATTGCCATTCTCGCCCTGCACTCGCGGTACACCGGTGTACCACGAGTGTAGTGCGATTTTTCTCTCGCCCCATAGACTTGAATGGGTGCGAGAGAAAACAGGATCGCATTACAGTCACAGCATGCTGCAATTGTTTTCTCGGTCCGATTAGGGCTGAGAAAATAATCGGTCCGAGTGGAATGCGATTTTTTTATCGCACTCCACTCAAACCGATTTTCATGCCGTGTGATTTAGGCCTTAGGGGTACTTCTCACATAGGGAGATCACTAGCAAGATCGCTGCTGAGTCACAGGTTTTGTGATATACCAGAGCCCTCCTCAGCGATATCGCTGTGTGTGACACTAAGCAGCGGCTTGGCCCCTGCTGTGAAATCGCTGATCGTTACACACTGTTCTGGTTCATTTTTTGCTTGTTGGTCTCACGCTGTGCAACACGCATCGGCGTGTTTGACGGCGGGAGACCAACGAACACCAACTCTATGTAAGCAGTGTACGCTGGTAATCGGTTAACTAAGCAAAGCGCTTTGCTTGGTTACCCGATATATACCCTGGTTACCAGCGTACACGGCTTACAGGTTGCCAGCGCTGGCTCCCTGCACACGTAGCCAGGCTAAATATTGGGTAACTAAGCAAAGTGCTTTGCTTGGTTACCCGATATTTACCCTGGTTACCAGCGTACACGGCTTACAGGTTGCCAGCGCTGGCTCCCGGCACACGTAGCCAGGGTAAATATCGGGTAACTAAGCAAAGCGCTTTGCTCAGTTACCCAATATTTACCCTGGTTACCAAGCGCAGCATCATTACAGGAGTCGCTGGTGGCTGGTCACTGATTGCTGCTGAGATCTGCCTGATTGACAGCTCACCAGCGACCATGTAGCGAAGCACCAACGATCCCTGCCAGGTCGGATTGCTGGTGGGATCATTGGTGCGTCGCAACATGTGACCCCAGCCTAAAGGCCGCTTTACACACAACGACATCGCTAACGAGATGTCGTTGGGGTCACGGAATTCGTGACGCATATCCGGCCTCGTTAGGGACATTGTTGCATGTGAAACATACGAACGACTGTTAATGATCAAAATTACTTACCTTATCGTTGAACGTTGACGCGCCGTTCCATTCACGATTATCATTGCTGTTGCAGGACGCAGGTTGTTCGTTGTTCCTGTGGCAGCACACATCGTTATGTGTGACACCACAGGAACGAGGAATAACCTCATACCTGCGGACACCCGCAATGAGGAAGGAAGCAGGTGGGCGGGATGTTCGTCCCGCTCATCTCCGCCCATCCGCTTCTATTGGGCAGCCGCTTAGTGACGTCGCTGTGACACTGAATGAACCGCCCCCTTAAAAAGGAGGCGGTTCGCTGGCCACAGCAATGTTGCTAGGCAGGTAAGTACATGTGACGGGTGTTAGCGATGTTGTGCACCACGAGCAGCGATTTGCCTGTGGCGCACAACCGATGGCGGCGGTTACGCTCGCTAGTGATATCGCTTTCAATTTCGCAGAGTGTAAAGTGGCCTTTAGTCTGATGTAGATATAGCTGAGTTAAGACTTCTGGACTGTGTACTGTGCCTACATTACTGATTGGCAGCATCCTGTGTACACTGTGAATTATCAGCAAACTGCTAATCAGTGGTGAGAATTATACAGATTAGCTGGACTGCTCTGTTGTAAAATGTAGTTCTGTAGTGTTAAGGTACCGTCACACTAAGCAACTTACCAGCGATCCCAACAACGATAGGGATCGCTGGTAAGTTGCTAGGAGGTTGCTGGTGAGATGTCACACTGCGACGCTCCAGCGATCCCACCAGCAACCTGACCTGGCAGGGATCGCTGGAGCGTGGCTACACGAGTTGCTGGTGAGCTCACCAGCAACCAGAGACAAGCCCCCAGCGCTGCGTGGAAGATGCTGCGCTTGGTAACTAAGGTAAATATCGGTAACCAACCCGATATTTACCTTGGTTACCACCGCACGGAGCTACACGTGCAGAGAGCAGGGAGCAGCGCACACTGAGCGCTGGCTCCCTGCTCTCCTAGTTACAGCACACATTGGGTTAATTACCCGATGTATGCTGCAGCTAAATGTGCACAGAGCAGGGAGCAGCGCACACTGAGCGCTGGCTCCCTGCTCTCCTAGTTACAGCACACATTGGGTTAATTACCCGATGTATGCTGCAGCTAAATGTGCACAGAGCAGGGAGCAGCGCACACTGAGCGCTGGCTCCCTGCTCTCCTACTTACAGCACACATGGGGTTAATTACCCGATGTGTGCTGCAGCTACATGTGCACAGAGCAGGGAGCAGCGCACACTGAGCGCTGGCTCCCTGCTCTCCTACTTACAGCACACATCAGGTTAATTAACCCGATGTGTCCTGCAGCTAGCTACATGTGCACAGAGCAGGAGCCGGCAGCACAGGCAGTGAGAGCCGGAGGCTGGTATCGAAGGTAAATATCGGGTAACCAAGGACAGGGCTTCTTGGTTACCCGATGTTTACATTGGTTACCAGCCTCTGCAGAAGCCGGCTCCTGCTGCCTGCACATTTAGTTGTTGCTGTCTCGCTGTCACACACAGCGATCTGTGCTTCACAGCAGGACAGCAACAACTAAAAAATGGCCCAGGACATTCAGCAACAACCAACGACCTCACAGCAGGGGCCAGGTTGTTGCTGGATGTCACACACAGCGACATCACTAGCAACATCGCTGCTACGTCACAAAAGTTGTTCGTTAGCAGCGATGTTGCTAGCGATGTTGCTTAGTGTGACGGGGCCTTAAATCTCCTGCTCATAAAATGCTGATTAAATTGAAACTACACACACAGACTAACAAGTAACAGATCCCTGGAATCGGACTCATGTGTCCTACATAATGCTGCTCTCATATTAAGGCTATGTGCGCACTTACCGGATTTTGCCGCGGATTTTCTGCATGTTTCGCTGCAGAAAATGTTCATAACATCTCTGCAGTGAATCACCAGCAAATCCTATGGAGAAAAAAAATCCTGTGCGCACTAGGCGGAATTTGACAGCTGCATGTTTTGCTGCGGGAATCCCGCAGCAAAAACAAGTGCATGTCAATTATTTTCCGCACATCGCTGCGGGATTTCACTCCATTGACTCCAATGTTAATCATGAAATCCCGCAGGCAGCAAATTCTGTGCGGTTCACTGCGTTTTCCTGCGTTATTCCCTGCGGTATTTCGCGGTTTACCTCCGGTAATGTACATCGCTTGTCTGCGGTTTGCAGGGAAGTGATGTCATTACAGGAAGAGGAAGCCGTGCAGAGAGTAAACACAAACACATCACAGACACAGATAGACATCACAGACACATAGAACACAGACACAGACACATAGAACACACATAGAAAGAAAACAGAAATATAGAAAACAAAGAACGTGGGCTCCGCTGCATATTTACCTTCCAGCCGAGGTAAGCACACAGCGGTGGCCCGGTATTCTCAGGCTGGGGAGGGAGAGGGGCAGGGATAATGTCCCCCGCCTCACTCCCCCTCCCACAGCCGAGAATATCAGCCGCAGCTGCCCCGGGACTGTCGCATGCATTATGCGGCAGCACCGGCGTGTCCTCGGCTCTTCTTGCTGCCGTGTAGCAATGGCAGCAAGGTAATACAAGGGGTTAATGATGGTGGGGGACCACCGCCATTAACTCCAGGCTTGATCATGGCAGTGTCTATGTGACAGCTGACATGATCAACCCGTAAGTAAAGTGAATAAAACACACACAGAGAAATCCTTTATTTTAAATAAAACAAACAAGCCTCGTTCACCATTTTATTAACCCCTCCCGAAACAAAGTTCCGGCGTAATCCACCGCTCCGGCGTAATCCACAGGTCCTGCGCTGCTTACATCCAGCCGCGACTGTCACAGACACAGCACTGAATGAAAGCAGCAGACAGCAGAGGTAATTACTGGTCATTTCCCATGGCCGGTAATGTGAACTCACTGCCGACCGTGGGAAATGCAGCGATCTGTCATCTATCTATCTATCTATCCCTCTGTCTGTCTATCTATCTATCTATCCCTCTATCTATTCTTCTGTCTATCTACTATCTCAGAATTAAATGACTTTTTTTTTTTCTTCAATGTGCTTTATTGCAATGAATGCAATAAAGCACATCCCAACCCGCACGCGGCAAAATCGCGGCAATACCGCGAACAATACCGCGGTAAAACCGCAGCAAACCGCATGCGGTTTTTGGGTGCGGTTTCCCGCGTTTTTTTACCGCGGGTGCGGTAATCTTTGAGAGCATGCGGAATTTTCTCAAGAAAATTCCATTTCCCAGTGCGCACATAGCCTAAATAGCAAAAACATGCAGACATATTCCTTTGAAACTGCATTTAAGGTTAGCGGTTTTCCAAGGAAAAAAATAGATTTTAATCAATAGATCTTGGAATAATAACAATTTCCACATTTAGATGACTTAAAAAACATTCCTGTGATGAGATAATCTGATACATGTGTCCCTGCTATGTACTGTGTAATGGATGTGTCTGATTGTACGTGTACCGGGTGTGATTACAACATTTTCTGGGAACTGTAGGAAGTAATAAAGTATAAAGACATAATTACATTATGATATAACAAATTATTCCTTCATTCAGATAAAATATTTTTTTAAAAACAGGCAGGATAATGTTTTACCTCACAAAAAGCTTCAGCTACTATCCTGTGCTGTAATGTCTTTATACTTTTTTTTTTGCATCGTCCCCTGCACTTGAGATGTAGTATGATCAGACCATGTCCTTGTACAGTCAGACACAGCCATTACACAGTACATAGCAGGGGCACATATATAAGATTATCTCAGCACAGGAACATTTTTGAAACAAATCCAATTTGTGGAACTTATCATTCCAAGATCTTTTGATTAAAATTAACTTGTTCATGGAAAGCCCCCTTTGCCCCCTTCACCCTCAATCCTGTTTTCACCTTCCTGATCTCGCCAATTTTTTCAATTCTCCCCAGTATCAATTAGTAATCCTGATACTGTTTTTTGTGACATATTGCACTTCATCTTAATGGTAAATTCAAGCAGATATTTTTTGCATTTATTTGTAAAATTATTGGAAATTTAGTGAAAATTTCACAATTTTCAAACATTGAAATTTATTTACCTTAAACCACAGAGATATGTCACACAAAATAGTTAATAAATAACATTTACCATATGTGTACTTTACATCACCACCCCTTTTTGACACTTTGTTTTGCTAAGAAGTTGGAAGGGTTTAAAGTTTATCAGCAATTTCTAATTTTTCCAACAAAATGTACGAAACCATTTTTTCTAGGGACCACATCACATTAAAGTGACTTTGAGAGGCCACTGTGACAGAAAATACCCAAAAGTGACACCATTCTAACTGCACCCTTCATACTGCTCAAAACAACAGCCAAGAAGTTTATTCACCTTTTCTATGTGTCAATTTATGAAATGCCTGCATTTGGGGGACAATTATGTAGTCTAATTGAATCAGTGAACAATGAAGGAGCCACCATAATTTTCTCACCCCCAATCCTGTGGAAGATAATGCAACGAGAGCTGATAGATATAAAAAGGATTCCTCCTGCACCATGTGTGATTCTACAGGACTTCAGCCTAGGTTCCATGGTTCCAGCTGGAGGATTACAGAACTGCTCCAGTGCCCAACACTGAGCCCACAAATTCACTGAAGAAGCCTGGATGGGACAATCCAGTCACCTGGCTATATACCTCGTTGTGCTCAGTCAACTCCCTAAGCTTGCCATTATCTTCTTTCAGTGGATGCCCCACCCCAAAGTGGGGTGCTGCTGGCTGGGGCAGAGGCCCTGGATGCCCCAAAATGGTGGAACAGCAAAAGGGTTAGACTGTGTTGCTTTTACCATCTTGAGTCATTGCTGTGAATGTACTATATGCTATTCACTGTTGGTGACCCAATAAATCCTTACCGGAGTGTGGAACCTTCACCCTGTTTTGTCTGTGTAGAATTCAGACCACAGGGAAGGAGTACAGGCAGTCAGTGAGATGAGCCTCGGTGAATGTGGCTTTTCTAAAGACAGGCAGGCCAGCAAACAAGAGTTTGTCTCTCGTATCTCCACAGTCTACCTGTGTAAACAGGCTATTAACCCTAGAACGCGCAAGCATAACAATCTACCATAGAAAACAAATGACCTAGCAGGCCTGCGTTCTAGGGTTAAATATCTGCAGTAAAGGTTTACCCATCAGTGGTTATTTAATGTTGCCAGTCAGTGTAAACAGAATTTTAGAGTATGTGCACATGTTAACTAGTTGCAACAGAAATTTCTGCACCATTTCTGCATCTCTTTGCAGGAAAACACTGAGTAAAATACTTGTGTTTTTGTTATTTTTTTTACATGCATTTTTGTTGTAGATTTTCCCCACTCATTATTATGGGTGAAATCTATAGTAAAAATGCTAAAAGAATTGACATGCTGCAGATTTAAATCTGCTGCAAAATGCAAGGAACAAAATAACGAAAGTTGGCATGGGATTTCAGGAATCTTTTTCACTTTGCTGACTAGGAAAACCTTCATGTACTGAGATAAATTTGCATAGAAAAAAATGTGACAAGACTGCAACGTGTGCACAGAACCATAGTGTAGTGGTAGTACAAATTTCTGCTTAATTCTACATATGTATCATTAAAGAGGTTGGACAATCCCCTTCTTATTTCCTATGTTTGCCCCTATTAAAATAACAAAGCTCATGCTCAGCTCTGGTGCTGAAGTAATTTGTGTGGTGCCGGCACTCCCTCTCTTGGGGCTCATGTGAGGTTGTTAGGGCTCATGCGCACGTTGCATAATTTCATGCATTTATGCTGCATCTAGCACTGCAGCGTAAATGCATACGTCCTGCATCCCCTGCACAATCTATGAAGATTGTACACAATCCTTGCGCACAATGCTTTTTTGAACGCATCGATTTGGATGCTAAAATCTTGACCCAAATTGGTATGTTCAAAAATGCAGCATTTCAATTCTTTCGTGCGCTTTGGATGCAGCTCCCACTCTGTCTATGGTGGGGGCAGCAGCCATAGCGTATGAAATCGGGATTTATTCTACTGAAACACTGCATCCATTACGCAGTGTTTGTGCAGCGATTTGAAGCACACATGTGCTGACAAATCGCTGCAGAATTTACAGCATGTACGTGCGAACAAGCCCTTACATCATGCGAGTCCCATTCTTAATCATCAATGACGTCTCTATCCCCCCATTCTGACGTATGAGTAATCAAGAGGAAGGGCCCGTCACTTCCTATTGATGTTTAATACTTCTGAAGGCAGGATCAGTAAAGCCGGGGCTGACTGAGTGCAGGGCTCATATGATGTAACAACCTCATGTGAGCCCCGGGAGAACGAGTGTCGGCACCGCAGGAACGGCCCCAGCACCGGAGGAGAGTATGAGCTTTGTTAAAACATAGGGAATGTGAAGGCATTGTCCAAGTAGTGGACAACACCTGTAATCTTGATAAAGTGTATTTCATGGGAATCAAATACCAAAGCACATTAACTTACTAGCAGGACCATCCAAATCTATTACATAAGATACTTGATTTTGCTGTGCCGGCAATTAATAAAAACATTATCAGCAAAGATCAATCTCTTTGTCTTTCTTAAGATGTAGGAAATATTTACTTTTAGCATTGGTAATGCCGCTATTAATGCCCCAGGCATGGCATATCCAAAGACATATAGTTTTTTGTTTCCTCAAAGGTTTGCAGCATCTGCTTACACAGTTGTGCCATATTCTTTTGGGTAATAACAGCACAGAAAATGCATGCCTTCACTTAAAGGAATCTTCAATCTCCAGAATGTATTTGATCATACACTGCTTTACTAAATAAATCCACCTTCCTCAATATGTGCTCTCCTGCATAATGAACTATAGAAAGAAGCTTGGCGCTGAATATCTGCTGAGCTCCGCCACTTCATTGCCTTTAATCACCAGCACTTACCAGCTGTTAAATAACAATATAGTTTCCTAATTTGCATCATATATCATGAACTATAGTGATGATTATACTTTATGAATCCCTAAACTGAAACCTTAATATGCTTTCAACATGATTAACCGACAAATAAGACAGACAAAGTTAAACGATTGAAATGCTTTTACTGCATATATAAAGCAGATACTTTGCAATGTAAATGTATTTTCACATTTGGCCACACCGCTCCAAAGGAACACCAGGTCATTTTCATCAATGGTACAATATTCACTTGATGTCTTGTAATTTGTAATAAAATATGATCCCATCTGCAGTTATACCTAAGGAATTCTATATTATGGCATTAACAAGAAAGCACCATATTGTAAAGTTATGAGAGGGAGGCTATTTTCTATTATCCCATAGGAAGTATTACCCTTGCATATGTTAATGCGCTTCAGCATTCTGGTATACGGTCTATGGAAAAAAAAGAATAAAGCATTACAAAGGTTTTATATTAAAATATTCCCAAATAACTGTATTCTGAAATGGTCAGCTAATAGGAAAGTAATTGATTTTATTATTGCAACTGTAGAAAACAAGTATTACTCTTCATTAGCTCAATAGTTCATTCTTTACTTAGTAAGCAAATATGGTTTTAATGGTTTGGAACAGATTGCAAAAACCTGTGGGAGGTCACACATTACACATAGCTCCTCTATTATAAGCACAGGGGAATAGGAGGTGGTAAGAGCCACCGTGCTGTGTAATGTGTTTGTTTTTTTATTTTATTAGAGTAAATATTTAATCAGAAATTCTTGGAAAAAAATAGAAAAAGGACAATGCATAAGCTACTTTAAGTTGATGAAAATATCGCTAGTTTAATCATACTTTAGCATTGCCTTATAAATTTAATTAATATATTATGCAAATAGTGTAGTAGCAATAATAATAATACTATGTCATTACAAGACAGTTAAATTTAAGTACATAAATATAATCTTAAATGTATTATGAAGACAACCCCTATTCAAATAACATATTAGAGCATACGACAAAGGTGGTAACATCCACACACAGGATCAGGCCTCCTTCACACATCCGTGTTAAAAAAAGCATGTTTTGTATGGTCCGTTTTGGACATGCGTATGACCATCCGTGTGTGTCATCCATGTTACATCCGTGTGACATCTGTATGTCCTTGTGACACGTCCATGTGACATCCGTGGGACACCCCTGTGACCGGTATCGGAAAAAACTGCATGATACTGAAATGAATGATTTTTATGTGAAAAGATGTGCAAAGCCTGAAAAATGCTAGATAAACGCTAGATAAATAGATAGATAGATAATAAATACTGTATTTTCCGGCGTATAAGACAACTGGGCGTATAAGACTGACGCCCTGGCCTATTAGGTCGTCACAGAGTATTGTGCAATCTGCCCTTCTGTACAGTATCCACCTCCTCCTTGGTTACGGATCCCTGGCCTATGGTGTTGGCAAGAACAAGCTAATCAAAATCCTAGGAACACTCTGCACCACACCCACCAGACACACCAGTAGACGGCCTGAGTGACATAGGGTTGGTTAAGGGGAGGTCAGGAGAGTTAGGAGACAGTCAGTTGAGCAGTGACTCTCAAGAGGAGAGGTCACAAGACAGTTGAGTAGTGACTCTCAAGAGGAGAGGTCAGGAGCTGGGCTCCTTGAGACTACTAGCTGGCAGACGATGGTCTGGGCCTGGTAGGAGCTGGACCCCGGTCGCAGGGGATCGTGACAAGGGGCACGAACTGTCAAGGAGGACAGCCGGTGGCCTTGTGCCATCACCGGGCAGGGGCCAGGGCACAACGGGTTAGATGGACCCTAGGTCAGGAAGGAGCTTCAGGTGTCCTGCAATTTACCCGACGAGGACGGCGCCTTCAAGTTCCGTTCTCCACCCGCTCCAAAGTCGAGGTACTAGCGCAACAAGGGGGATAGGACTTTCCACACATATGGTCCATAAAATCCCAAGCGTGAACCCTGAGAGCAAGCTGACCCAGTTAGCCATACTGGTGAGCGGGACCCGATTAGTTTCACACTAAAGGGAGTCATCGAGTCCCGAGGCATTCCCCCTACCCGTGGAGGGGTTAAATACTTGGCTTCCGACACCATCGCCACTGGGTACTCCCAACTGCAGTGGTGGTACTCCACCTTACCACGCACCACGGGTGGCGTCACAAACTTTCCACATCATGCCCTGTAAATACTTCCCCTTTTTATCCGAGTGGCCGTGCGACCCCGACCCCCGGGTCCGGAGATCCCTCGAGCCACCGCGGATCCGGATCCAAGCTGCCCGGCTGCTGACGCGGGGGCGGCACAAAACGACCCCCTAACTTTTCCAGTTAAATGTCCCCATTGTTTAGTAATGTCCCCTGCAGTAATGTCCCCATTGTTTAGTAATGTACCCTGCTGTAAAGTCCCCTGCACTAATGTCTCCTGCTGTAATGTCCCTATTGTATAGTAATGTCCCCTGCTGTAATGTCCCCATTGTTTAGTAATGTCCCCTGCAGTATTATACCCATTGTTTAGTAATGTCCTCCTGCTAGTTCCCTTCTTGTCCCCTATTATGCCGTTGTTTACACACAATAAAAGATATTCTCACCTCTCCTCCATGCTCACAGTGCCTTCATCTGCTGCTAGCATTCCGCAGGCACACAGAGCCCTCCATGATAGTGGCCGCTGAAGGATGTTGTCATGGCTTTACTGCAGTTGAATGCTTTGTGGTGCCATAAAGCATTCAACTGTAGTAAAGCCATGATGACATCCTGCAGCTGCCGCTCCGTACAGTGGACGCTATCACAGAGATGTCCATGTGCCTGCGGACTGCAAGAAACAGCTGGAGGCACCTCGGGAATTGTGGACAGGTGAGAAAATCTTTTATTGTGTGTAAACAATGGCAGTAAAGCCATGATGGCACTATGCACTGCCATATAAGATGATACCCAGCGTATAAGATGACCATCAACTTTTGAGAAGATTTTCAGGGGTTAAAATGTCCTCTTATATGCCGGAAAATACGGTATATAGAGAGATAGATAGCTTGTACAGCTGTTTAGCAGAGTTAATAAATAATTTACAGGGAAAAATTGTGGGGTTCCCCCTAATTTTCATAACCAGCATTGGTACAGCTGCAAACCTCAGCTGTACCTTTGCTGGATTGGAAAAATAGAGGGCATCCCATAGTAATTTTTTTAATTATTTGAACAAATAATTTTTAAAAAAGGCGTAGGGTCCCCCCATTTTTCAAAACCAGTCAAGAAATATCTGACCATTGACACCTGGGGAGGCTGATATTTTTAGGGTGGGAAGTGCCATGGTTCATTGGTCCTTCCCAGCTTTAAAATAGCAGCCCGCCTTCACTCCAGAGGTGACGCATCAATTAGATGCACCAAATCTGGTGCTGTACTCAGCTGTTCCCATTGCCCTGGTGCGGTGGCACCCGGGGTAATATATGGGGTTGATGTCAGCTGTAAATTGCCAGCTGGCATCAAGGCTGGATATTAGTATTGGGTGGTTATCTGTCCAACACCTCCATTACTTATAAAGTAGAAATATAAAAAAAAATATTTTATTTGAACAAACACCCCCCGACTATAGCCCTCATTCACCAATTTATTAAAAATGTATTTAAAAAAAAGGCCGCCATAAGATATAGTAATGTCTTATGACATTCCCCAAAATCAAACCTGAAAGACATAAATAGAGAAAATTATAAACAATTGAAATAAAGACAAAAGATACCCTCATTCACCAATTTGTTTCCCTGCAAAAACCCTAATCCATGATCCAATGTAATACAAAAGGGGTCCCATGACGTTCCAAGACTCACTGTCCCAGCCAATGGAGAACAGATCACTCCTCATTGGCAGGAAGAATCTTCAGTGCTGGAGAGGAAAAGTTGGTTAATGCCGCGCTGTCACCAAGGAAGGATGAAAAAATTTTTGACTTAATAATAAAAGGTTTTATTCCATAGGTCTACGTGTTTCAAGGTTCAAGACCTCTTCTTCAGGACCAAAAAAAAAAGAAATATCAACCACCAATTTTTTTTAACTGTTCAGTGGGCGGTCTTCCTCATGTATCACATGTATCTAAGCCTGGCATCTTTGCTCTTCTCTTGTATTGTTGATTTTTTTTTCTTTTTTTGGTCCTGAAGAAGAGGTCTTGAACGTTGAAATGGGAAATGCGTAGACCTATGGAATAAAAACTTTTATTATTAACTCAACAATTTTTTCATCCTTCCTTGGTGACAGCGCGGCATTAACCCTTTCTCCTCTCCAGCACTAAAGATTTATCCACATGGGGCTGCGGCAGCTGCCATTATCTTTTCATACTGTCTTGGTTAGTTGTGACCCTCACAACCTCATAAGGTGAGTGTACATAGTTACACACTGCTCTATTAAAATCTGGTAAGACCCTATTTGCACTCTCTTTCCTCATCATTTGCAGGAAGAGCGGTTACTGCAGGCTCACATACTGCTGTGTGAGAATCACTGCATTGAATTGAGATGACCTCATTAGGTCACCCCAGATCACTGCAGAGGGTCACACAGCAGTGTATGAGAGGACACGGGCAGGGACGAGCAGTGACAGCATGAGTTCACCGCAGTTCAATGCCCATGGCTCTTTATGATCTGTTTCCATTTCCACTGAGCCACAAACAGGTCTTTGCTTTTTGGTTCTGATCTTTTTTTTTTTTGTGTTCAGGTATTTTCTGACATCAGGTGTTATACATGCTATAATCAGGCTGCTCTATCACCTGGTGGGTGTAACTATTTAAAGCTTCCTCTGGCTTTCCTTACCTGCTGATGATATTCTTAAGTGCACCCTGCTTTGAATTACTGCCTTTCTTCCAAATGCTATTCCCTGGCATATTGTAAGCCATTTTGGTTTTACTTATTTTTTATGCTGCATCTTCCCCAGAGTTCCTTAGGAGGTATGTGATACCCTCGATGGCAGATTAGGAAGCTAAGATCTGAGCGTACATCGTAGTTACCCGATTAGGGTTGTTTCAAAGCCTGTGCAGGGGCTTTTAGGGAAAGTGCAGCTGGGACCTCTAGTCTGTACAAGAATTGGGCTGATCAGGTGTAGTAGTATTTAATGAGACCTTAGTTTTCTTTGTTTTCCACATGGGCACTATATTGCACATAGCAGAACTGCTCCTGTTCTGGTGAATTTCAGCTTTCCATTTAATACAAGAATTGTTTTTTTTGTCTTAATGTATTATGGCATTTACCCCTGCAGTAGCTAATATCTGGCTGTGGATGTTCCTGACAAAATCAGCAATTTAATTGGGATACTGGGAAGCACTGACCCCACAGTGCCATATGAAACTGGAGACATAACAATAATTACAGCTGAGGGCTCATTCCCCTCTGGGGAAGTTCTATTATTTCTCTATACAAAATGGAGCTAATACTGTTGTATAGTTGTAACTTAGTTTTAATATCATCAATTGGATAGATTCATTGCTTACACCATGGCAAGACTGAATACAGCAACAAGACATACTGCATCAACAAGGTCTCTCCCAGGCAAGGATTTTTAAGCAGTTACACTTTTGAAGAAGCACCAAGAAATAGTTAATGTAACCCATGACACATTGGTTGTTCAAGGAAACAATGCAGCAGATGAAACACATCATGCTTTCTTCCATTCTATATAGAAAGAAGGCCACCAGTACCATCATCTCAAGCCTGGACCTAGCTTCAATCATCTATTCTTTGAAGAACATCTTGTCAAAAGATGTCTTCATAGAAGAATTGCAGCCAAAAAGGCATACCTTCGACATGAAAGCAAAACCAAGGACTCAACTTTGCACAAAAATATAGAAAAAGCAATGTAGAAAATGGTAGCAGGGGCTCTGGACCGACGAGTCAAAATGTGAGATATTTCAAGGCAGTTGTTTACTTATTAAAAGACTGGAGAGCAATAAAATAATGTGTCTAAGGGAACAGTGACATCTGGTGGAGGTTCATTGCAAGTTTGGGGCTGCATTTCAGCAAATAGATTTGTGAATTTTGTCAGAATTCATGGTATCCTCAGTGCTAAAAAATATAGGTAGTTACTTACCCGTCATGCAGTATAATCAGGGCAGCGTCTTATTGGCTCTAAATTTATTCTGCAACAGGTAACGACACCTACCATATAGCCAATGACATTAAAAATTGTCTTCAGGGTAAAAGAGAACAAGGAGTCCTGGAAGTGATTATATGGTACCCACAAAATGCTGATTATGACATCATCGAGACTGGAATTACATGACAAGGATTTTCAGAAGCTTACATTCACAGAAGGTTTGTGGTTGCTCTACAAGATGCTTGGAACAACCTCCATGCCGAGTTCCTTAAAAACACTGTGT
Source organism: Anomaloglossus baeobatrachus (assembly GCF_048569485.1). Taxonomy (NCBI): domain Eukaryota; kingdom Metazoa; phylum Chordata; class Amphibia; order Anura; family Aromobatidae; genus Anomaloglossus; species Anomaloglossus baeobatrachus. The sequence goes on from NC_134353.1 coordinate 559,421,645, forward strand.
AAATGTAGAATAATTGATTCTGCTTTAAAGGGAAAGGGAGGTCACACCAAATATTGATGTAATTTACCCCTTATCGAAAAAGCCTGTTTTCACCTTCCTGACAATGCCATGTTTTGAACTCTGACCATTGTCAATTTATGTAGTAATAACTCTGGAATGCTTCAATAGATCTTGGTGATTCTGAGATTGTTTTTTCGTGATACATCGTACTTCATGGCACTAGTAAAATTAGGTTGACATTTTTTACGTTTACTTGTGAAAATATTGGGATTTTGGTGAAAATTTGAAACTTTTAACTTTTATGCGCTTAAACCAGAAACTTATGTCACACAAAATAGTTAATAAATAACATTTCCCACATGTCTACTTTACGTCAGCAACATTTTTAAAACATTATTTTTTTGTTAGTAAGTTAGAAGGGTTAAAAGATTATCATCAATTTCTAATTTCTCCAACAAAATTTACAGAAACTGTTTTTTTAGGGACCACATCACATTTGAAGTGCCTTTGAGACGCCTAGGTGATAGACAATACCCAAAAATTACACCATTTTAAATGCTGTCAAATAAACCCCCAAACTAAAGATTTAATAAAATATCACTTTTAATGGTGTTTTTTTAAAAAAAAAAAAAAAAAAATCTAAAAGGGAGATACTGTACACTAAATATATTTAAGAACACAATGAAGTGACTAATATTTACACCAGATAATCAGGCATACTTTAAACCTGTGATGTATATGCCCCAGCCTCTTCTTAGATATGTATGGCCTCATCGTCTCCAATGTGATGTATTTCCCAGCATGAGATGTATATGCCCCAGCGTCTCCCATGTGATGTATATGCTCCATCTCTTCCTGTGATATATATGCCTCTAGCATCTCCAATATGATGTATATATCACAGGAGGGTTAGGGCATACACATCACAGGAGACGCTAGTGCATATACATGACAGGAGGGGCTGGGGCATATATATGACAAGAGGGGCTGGGGAACAGACATCACTAGGTCACTGGGAGGCATAAGCATTGCTGTGGGACACAGACAAAACTGGGAGTTCACAGACATAACTCGGGGAGCAGACATCACTAGCGCAGCACGGAGAGCACTACGGTGGCATGAACATCACTAGGGAGCGCAGACATCACTAGGGAGCACAGACATCACTAGGGAGCACAGACATCACTAGGGAGCACAGACATCACTAAGTGGGCACAGACATCACTAGGGAAGCACAGACATCATTAGGAAGGACAGACATCACTAGGGGACAAGCATCACTAGGGGGGCACAGACATCACTAGGGGAGCACAAACATCACTAGGGGGGCGCAGACATCACTAGGGGGGCACAGACATTACTAGGGGGGCACAGACATCACTGGGCAGCCACAGGCATCATTAGGAGGCACAGACATTACTAAGGGGTGCACACACATCACTAGGGGGCACAGACAGTACTGGCAGCCACAGGAATCACTAGGGGGGCACAGATATTACTAGGGGGCACAGGCATCACTCGGTGGGCAAAAACATCACTAGGGGGCACAGGCATCACTAGGGGGGCACAAATATCACTAGGGGGGCACAGACATCCCCAGTGGACACAGACATCCCCAGTGGACACAGACATCACTAGGGGACACAGACATCACTAGGGGACACAGACATCACTAGGGGACACAGACATCACTAGAGGGGCACAGACATCAGTAGGGAGACACAGACATCACTAGGAGGCACAGACAGCACTGGGCATCTGCAGGTATCCCTAGGGGGCACAGACATCTCTAGGGAGGGCACAGGCAACTTTAGGGAGGCACAGGCATCACTAAGGAGGCACAGACATTACTAGGGAGGGCACAAACAGTACTGGGCAGCCACAGGCATCACTAGGGGGCACAGACATCACTATGGGGCACAGACATCACTAGTGGGGCACAGACATCACTGGGCAGCCACAGGCATCACTAGGGGGGCACACAGACATCACTAGGGGAAGACACACAGACATCACTGGGGGGGCACACAGACATCACTAGGGTTTCAAAGACATCACTAAGGGGAGGGCACAGACATCACTAAGGGGAGGGCACAGACATCATGAAGGGGGGCACAGACATCATGAAGGTGGGCACAGACATCACTAAGGGGGCTACAGACATAACTAAAGCCTGCTTTACACGTATCAATTTATCGTGCGTTCGCATGTGCGATTGCACCTGCCCCCATCGTTTGTGCGGTACGGGCAATTTGTTGCCCGTGTTGCACAAACTTGGTAACCACAGTCACACGTACTTACCTCCTGAACGATCTCGCTGTGGGCGGAAAACATCCTCTTCCTGAAGGGGGAGGGACGTTCGGCATCACAGCGACGTCACACAGCGGCAGGCCAATGGAAGCGGAAGGGCAGAGATGAGCAGGATGTAAATATCCCGCCCACCTCCTTCCTTCCACATTGCCAGTGGCCGCAGGTAAGCTGCAGTTCTTCATTCCTGTAGTGTCACATGGAACGATGTGTGTTGCCTCAGGAACGATGAACAACCAGAGCACAGAAGGACATTCGATTTTTTGAAAATGAGCGACGTGTCAACGAGCAACGATAAGTTGAGTATTTTTGCTCGTTCACAGTCACTCATTTGTGTTACACGCTACGATATGTCAAACGAGGCCGGATGTGCGTCACTAACGACATGACCCCCGACGACATATCGGATATATATCGTAGCATGTAAAGCGGCCTTAAGAAGGGGCACAGACATCATTTGTGGGGCACAGACATCACTAGGGGGTACACAGCACTGAGAGGTACATAGCATTGGAGGGATTATAACACTTGGGGTGGTACACATCACTGGAGAGGCTGCACACAGCACTGAGAGCTGCACACAGCACTGGAGGGGGCACACAGCACTGGAGGGAGCACACAGCATCGGAGAACGGGCACACAATTCTGGAAGCTGGAAGCAGTGAAGCTGCTGTGGGACGGAAGCGCAGAGTGCTAAACCCACCCACAAAGTAAGTTGTGAGCACGCTGGCACTTGCCAGCGAGAAAGCCCATATGTGCGCGCAAGTAGTGTATGGGGGATTTAAAGAGCCAGTGGCTGGTAAATTGCGGCGGTGGCCCAAGCACTGCGGCCCCAGGAATCTGCCCAGGACCGGAGAATAGGTTCCCCACCCCTGCACTAACGGAACATATAACAGATGGAGTAGGCTGTTCCATGCTTTAGCCAATGTTCTGCTGATACAACTTGGATGCAGGCATTCATGTGAATGTTATTTTGTAGTCGACCACCTACCTGAACATTTTTGTAGATTACGTACACCCCTTTGCATTGGTATTTTGGAATGGCAATGGCCTCTACAGGCAGAATAATTAGGCCTTTCACACTGCAAAAATTGTTCAATAAACAATTGAGAAATATTAACAAAAATTTCAAGGCTTCCAATTTCAAACAATCCTTTGTGGGATCTGCTGAAAACAAAAAGAAGTCCAATCCATGTGAGCGCACATTGCAATCTATGGGGACTTAAAGAGGTTATCCATTACTTTAACATTGATGGCCTATCCTTAGGAAAAGTCATCAATGGCTGATCGGCGGGTGTCCAGAACCCCCGCCAATCAGTTAACTTTGGTGCCGGTGGCGGCAACAGCAGGCAGCCAGAAATGCTCAGTTGCGGAGCTGCCCTATCTTTTGATCATTGCTGGGTACTGCATATTTGCCTCTTAATGATTTGAATAGGAGGTGGGTGTGCAGTACAAGGTGGCAGCCACTATCAGTTGACAGGGCAGCTCTGGAACGGAGCATTTCCGGCCACCTTCTTCCGCCGCCAGCACCAAGAAGTACTCATCAGTGGGGGTGCCAGATGTCACACCCCGGCTGATCAAACATTGATGACCTATTGTAAGGATGGGCCATTAATGTAAAGGTTTTGGACAATCTCTTTAAAGGATTTGCTGCTAATGTCTCAGTGCCAAAAACTACTGGTGAGTTTTCTACAGTTTGTGAGGTCTGAGCATCAAGGGCTATGCAAAAATCTAAAAAATACTAATTGATATTATTCCAATAACTTTTGCCAAAAGATCTAAATAACTTGCATACATAGTACTATAATATGAGGGGGTGGGGGGTTCTGAAAATTAGAAGCTATTTATTTATTTTTTTTTTTTTTCAATTATGGTAGCCTGTTCAGGTAGAATCTTTTTCATGAAGTAACTTGACGTTGTAATTTATCTTCTATGGAAGAGATAACTGTAATTATTTTAAACACATTAATTCTTCTTTAGGTTTTTAGTTTTGAAATTCTATTAATGCCTCACATCACATTTAAAAGCCTGTCCATATAATTACTGAAGTCTATTTGTCTGTTTTTTTAAGCTTTGACAAAAGCTGTTATACAAATCTCTTAACAAGATTATGAAAGAAGGATATGAAAGAATCAGAAAATATAAAAATACTAATTAAAAAAATGTTTTCATGGTAGCAGAATGCATTGTAACATCGCTGAATCAGATAAAAAAAATAATTTACTAAACCATCAAGTAGGTACAATTCTAGACAAACATATTCCTCGTTAGGACATTACTATGGAGACGTTACATATTGTAAGAGACAAATTGTTCTTTTCTTTTTTGTTTTTAAGCAAATTCATATTTGAAGTCATCATAGGTCACAAAGTAAATATGCACAGTAGAGTAAGGGGTACTTTGCACGCTGCGACATCGCAGGCCGATGCTGCGATGCCGAGCGCGATAGTACCCGCCCCCGTCGCAGCAGCGATTTCCTTGTGATAGCTGCCGTAGCGAACATTATCGCTACGGCAGCTTCACATTGACTCACCTGTCCTGCGACCGTCGCTCTGGCCGGCGACCTGTCTCCTTGTTAAGGGGCGGGTCGTGCGGCGTCATAGCAACGTCACACGCCAGGCGGCCAATCGGAGCGGAGGGGCAGAGATGAGTGGGATGTAAACATCCCGCCCATCTCCTTCCTTCCGCATATCCTACGGAAGCCTCAGTGATGCCGGTAGGAGATGTTCCTCGCTCCTGCGGCTTCACACACAGCGATGTGGGCTGCCGCAGGAGCGAGGAACAACATCGGACTGTCGCGTCAGCGTAATCATGGATTATGCCGATGCTGCACCGATGATACGATTACGACGCTTTTGCGCTCGTTAATCGCATCATTGAGCCTTTACACACTACGATGTCGCATGCGATGCCGGAAGTACGTCATTTTCAATTTGACCCCACCGACATCGCACCTGCGATGTCGTAGTGTGCAAAGCCCGCTTAAAGCATGATATGAACTGCCTTGGTGTAATTGTTATTTACATAAATTTACAAAAATATATACTCAATAATTCTAGCATTATAGTGCAAACATTAGGTCATGTTCACATAAAAAAGATTTGTTGCACATAAATTCTAGATAGAAAAATTAATTTCATGGAGCTGTTCTGCAGAAAATGCATGTTTCTACAAATTCCATTCAAAAGAATGTGACAGATGCAGAGTTTTCTACAAAACATCTTTCAAGTGTAAGTATAGCCTTAAGGGGGCTTTACACGCTACGACATCGCTAATGCGAAGTCGTTGGGGTCACGGAATTGGAGACGCACATCCGGCCGCATTAGCGATGCCGTTGCGTGGGACACCTATGAGCGATTTTGCATCGTCGCAAAAACGTGCAAAATTGCTCATCGGTGATATGGGGGTCCATTCTCAAATATCGTTACTGCAGCAGTAATGAAGTTGTTCCTCGTTCCTGCGGCAGCACACATCGCTCCGTGTGACACCGCAGGAACGAGGAAGCTCTCCTTACCTGCCTCCCGGCTGCTATGCGGCAGGAAGGAGGTGGGCGGGATGTTACGTCCCGCTCATCTCCGCCCCTCCGCTTCTATTGGGCGGCGGTTCAGTGACGCAGCTGTGACATCGCTGTGACGCTGAACGAACCGCCCCCTTAGAAAGGAGGCGGTTTGCTGGTCAAAGCGACGTCGCCGGGCAGGTAAGTAGTGTGACGGGTCTGGGCGATGTTGTGCGGCACGGGCAGCGATTTGCCCGTGTCGCACAACAGATGGAGGTGGGTACCCATGCTAGCGATATCGGTACTGATATCGCAGCGTGTAAAGCGGCCTTTAAACTCTAATATATAGTATGTGTAACACTCCATAAAATTAACACAAAATCTTACAACTGTGAACTAATTAAACGGGTTGTCCAAAGTACAAAGTTGATTTTAATTAATAGATCTTGGAATAATATTAAATTCCACATTTGGATGTGTTTAAAAAAATGTTCATGTGCTGAGATAATCTTACATATGTGTTCTTGCTATGTACTGTGTAATGGCTGTGTCTGACTGCAGAGGGACACGGTCTGATGATACTACAGAGCTTGGGCTGGGGAGGAAGCAAAAAAGTATACAAATATTACAGCACAGGATCTGTTATGATCCGGTAACCGTGGAGGATTACAAAAAACTCCATTAGTAGAAAAACACCAAGAATAACAAGAGTAGTTGGAACCTGAGCTGACCGCAATCCCCTAACTATCAGACCACACTAGAAGTAGCCGTGGAGCGTTCCTAAACACCTAGACGCCACATCACAGCCGGAGAAACTAGCTACACCTCACAGATAGAAATGAGGAAATCTACCTTGCCTCAGAGAAGTCCCCAAAGGAATAGCCAGCCCCCAACCTATAGAGATTGCGGTGTTGTAGGAAAACACGATACACAAATAGGAAAAATAGATTTAGCAAAGGCGAGGCCTGACTACCTAGATACAAAGGAAAGAAAAGGAAACTGTTTGCGGTCAGTACAAAAACCCTGAAGAATAATACCAGTCTCCTGATAGTAAAAATGGCCCTGGAGGTTGAACGACCTCACCCCCACTATATCAGGTACTCTTGTAAATAATGGGAGAGACAAAATACCAAAAAGAACACAAAAAATACAAAAGTGCAAATAATCAAGTTTGACAGGGAGAATCTCCCTTTTCTTGCAGAAGAGCTAGCAAAGGGGGAAACCCCATACTCACCAAACTAGAAAAGCAAATCTTCACCTGCAAGAAAACAGATTCAAAACAAAACAAAAGAAAAACAAACACCCTAAGGTGTAAACAAGGAAGCAAAGCAAAAGCTTGCAAACTTATCTGCAGAAGTCTTGCAGACGAAAACAGGGAAGAACAGAACTCCAACTCCAAGCCAGGTTCAGAGACTGTGTTACGGGGGGCTGTCTGATAATAACCTAAAGGAGTATCAGACAGTCAGGGTCCACCGTGCAAAGACTCTGCTGCAGACTATGGCAGAGTGCAATACCTCTGTTAACTCACAGAAGGATATAATAAGTAAGTAAAGCAATTCCTCCCTTACTTGGAGGGTGTGTGGAATGAGCTCTGTTAATAATCACAGAGACAAAGGCAATGTGTGTGAAATGGCACCTACCTAGGTCCGCTCTTCTATTGGTGCAAAAGAGACGAACAGCAGCGTAAGCCGCACAAAGCTCCTACCTCTGTTCGCTCCCCTAGTGTGCGAGGATACGAACAACTGCCAGACGCAGTATAAGGAACGTTACCCTAGCGGCAACGTCCACCTACGAGTCGAACCACAAGACCCAGCCAGACCATGTGCCTCAGGCACCTGCCTATGTCCGCTCCCCTAAGAGGTAAGGATACGGACAGCAGCCGAAGCTGTAAGGTATAAGAACGCTACCCTGCCGGTAGCGCTCACCTAGCATAGACAGAGGAATGTCTAGAGGAACGCGCACAGAGCGTCTATTCTTATGCATGAACCAAGAGGACTGAGCGCCATGCGGCGTGTGTCAGGGTCTTATATAGACTCTGTGCCTCATCCAAGATGGAGGACACTAGAGCCAATCCGCTGCCAGAACGTCAGGAGTGACGTCATGTTGGCCTATCACCGAGCAAGGCATCACAAGCACAGGACCAGCGACCAATCGGCATAGAAGGTGTCAGAGACATGTGACCTCGTGTCAGCGATGATGTCACCCGCACATGTGCAATGGCTCCAAGATAGGACTTAGTCTCCGGCGCTCGCACATGTGCAGTAGCAAGAAATCTGGACTTAGTCTCCAGCGCTCGCACATGTGCAGTAGCAAGAAATCTGGACTTAGTCTCCAGCGCTCGCACAAGTGCAGTAGCAAGAAATCTGGACTTAGTCTCCAGCGCTCGCACATGTGCAGTAGCAAGAAATCTGGACATAGTCTCCAGTGCTCGCAGCAACCGTAACAGACTGAGAGACTGAGGAAAATTCAACTATCACAGGCACCAGCAAGGCAAAAAGAGCTCTCCTATATACACCAGGCTTGTCTGCAATAGGACTTCCTTAATTCCCAGCCGACAACTGAGTCACAGACTCAGCTTCACTACAATTCCTGGCCACGAGAGGGAGCTACAAAACAGCACCCACAGAGACGACATTCACAACAAGGATCTCAACTAATTCTTCAAGGTAAAACATTTTTTAAAAAATAGGAAGAGAAATGTTTTACCTCCCAAAAAAGAGTCAGCTATGATCCCATTTTCCCATTAAAATTTCTTTATACACTTATCCTCCCTGGCCAAGGAGCTGTGGCATGATCGGAGCATGTTTCTTTTTTTTTTTTTTAAACATATTTTATTTGATGTCAGCAAGCACATATCATCAACAAGAGAACATGTTGTTACATTCCATAAAATGTCTCCGGATCGTACAGTGCTTCTGTTACATCATTTTCTTTTTCATTGTCACAACAATTTCATCTCCATAGAATTATCTTAACAATAATTTACTCTAACTTAACAACCTACCCTATTTGTTCCCTTCAGTTGGTCCTTTGGATGCTCCCCATCTTCAGTGTCCCTAGTGTCCCTGCAATGTCTTCCACACAATACCATGACGTGTGCTCAAATGCTTTAATTAACTGGGTGATTTCCGTCTGTGTGAAGCTTTGCTCAATAAATGTTCTCCACTTTTTGAAGAATCTTTTAGTGGACTTCTCCTTATATTTCTCCGAATCCAGTTTGTCGTACATCATTATTGTTTTTAGGGTATCAACTATTTCTGTATTTCTCAGAGTCTGTCTTATCAGCCAATTCCTAAGTAGGCATTTCTTGACTACAAGCAATACTACGTGTATTACACCTGGAATGTGAGCACTTCCTCTGTCAGTTTCCGTAGGGGCTTCTATACAGTGAAACAAACAGGCCTGAGGGGTGACGGGTATAACTACTTTCCAAATCCTCAATATGTACGCCGCCGCTTCCTCCCATACCCCCCTCACCTGTGGGCATTCCCATATGCAGTGAAACAGTTTTGCTTTATGGAGTCCACATTTAGGGCAATGGTCCAAAAAATGCACTGGTGAGCTGCTATGTGGTATATTAAAGGCGTATGTTGCGTTGTGTACTAGCTTAAATTGCATCTCCCTCCATTGTTCATTTATCATTACTTTCTTAACAGATTCCAACCCCCTTAGAATTTTATCATAGATGTCCGGATCGCCCAGAGCCGTCTCCCAGGTTTTAAATATTTGCTCTTTCCAGGGGCCCTGTACTTGATCTCTCAATCGTTGGTATATGATCGAAAGGGATTCATGTTCCGCTCCCTGACCAATCAATACATCAAAACTCCCCTTCTTCTCAGCCTTCCCAACCTCTTTTACCACTGATGTGTAATGTGTTGTTATTTGTAAATATTGTAGGTAATGGTGATTTTCCATGTTAAATTTTTCCGATACCTCCGCCCAGCTGAGAACTCTCCCCTCCTCTGTTTTCAGTAAATCACCCAACCTCCGTATCCCCCTCTGCTTCCATCCTTGAAATAATTTGTTTTGAGACCCTTGAGTAAAATTTGGATCCTCCCACAACGGGGTAAATTTTGAAAGACAATAAGGGAGTCTATATAGTTTTCTCAGTGCTCTCCAAGCCCCCACCGTGTCCTTTATTAAACAGCTCTGTTTCACGTACGTTGGTATTTTATCTAGCTTCATATGTAATACCGCTACCAAGTTAAAAGGGCTTGTTAGCTCCCTCTCCAGCTGAACGTTAGAAAATAAGGTTGTCCCATTGATCCAGTCTTTTATATGTCTGGCAAGTGCCGCTAAGTTGTACAATCTAATCATGGGCATTTGTACCCCTCCGTCTTTTTTCTGTAGACACAGCTTTGAGTAGGATACTCTTGGTCTCTTTCCCTGCCATAAAAATTTTACAAACGCTTTTTGCAACTTGTTGATATCGGTGTGTTTCAGCAGTAAGGGAATAGTTTGTAGAGGATAGAGCAAACAGAAGAAGCTGATCATCTTTATCAGATGTGCTCTGCCAAACAGGGACAGGGAAAGATTTTTCCACCTGTCTAGCTCTTTAGTTATTTTTTCAATTAGGTGTGGATAGTTAAGTCTATATAATGACATTGAGTCTCTGCCTATTTTAATTCCTAAATAAGTGATGTAGTGCGGGGCTATGGCTACTTCTATTCCCTCACCTTGCCTATTTCCCAGGGGTGTAAAATATAGAATCTGACTTTTACTGATATTTATCCTGTAGCCTGAAAAGGAGCCAAAGTACGTCAGTTTGTCTATTACCTTCTTCAGATGGTTGTCTGGGTCTGACATAAATAAAAGCATATCGTCTGCAAAGCAGGTTAGTTTTATCTCACTATTCCCCACCTTGATTCCTGAGAAATCTTCTGATTTTATTAAGTATTGGGCTAGTGGTTCAAGGGCCAAGTCAAACAGAAGAGGGGACAGGGGGCACCCCTGCCTAGTCCCCTTCTGTAGCTGAAAAGATTTTGACAGAAAGCCCATTGTGGAAATTCTAGCTTCAGGCGTAGCGTAAAGTGCCTCCATATAGTTCCGAAAAGTACCCATTATGCCAAATTTATCTAACACTAGCCCTAACCAATGCCAATTTACATTGTCAAAGGCCTTTTCCGTGTCTAAGGTCAATAACGCAGGGTTCCCCTTTATCAGGCCCGGTCTTTTTGTTCCATCTAGTACCGCCAACACTTTGCGAATGTTGAATACTGCTGACCTATTTTTAACAAACCCCACTTGATGTGGTCCTACTATCGATGGGAGGATCAATGCTAGCCGGTCTGCAAGGATTTTAGAGATTATTTTAATGTCTTGATTTGTCAGCGATATGGGCCTGTATGATGAAGGGTCTGAGGGGTCTTTTCCTTGTTTGTGTATTACCTTTATATACGCCATATGGCCAGACTGTAGTAGAATTTTATTTTGGAGAGTGTAGTTGAAAACTTTTACTAAAGTGGGCATAACATCTTCCTGTAGTATTTTATAAAATTCCCCCGTCATTCCATCGGGGCCTGGGGCCTTGTTATTTTTAAGGTTTTTCACAACTGTTCTCACTTCCTCCTCGTTTATTGAGGCATTTAACATTTCCCTGTCCGATTCCGTAATTGTGGGTAATGACAGATTGTTTAGGAAGATGCCTCCTTCTGTGTCATTTGCTGGCCCTTGTTCATATAGTTTTTTGTAGAATTCTCCAAATATGTCATTGACTTTCTTTGGGTCATTGTGACTAGCCCCAGATGGGTCCCTCAAATGAGTTATGGATGTTAAAGGAGTTATTCCCTTTGCCATTCGTGCCAGAAGCGAACCTGTCTTGTTCCCGAATCTAAAATAATGTGATGCAATTCTCTGGCCCCTCATCCTCTCTGCCCTGTCCACCCACAAGTCAAATTCTGCTTTCTCTTTTATCCACTTGTTCCTATTACAAATAGATGGATTATTAATGTAGTTTGTGTATGCTTCTCTGGTCCTTCTGCTGGCTTCAGTGTATGCTTTAGTTGTTTTGTTTCGCAATGCTTTCACATATCCCATTATTCTTCCCCTTAGTACTGCCTTAGCTGCGTCCCAGTATAAATGGGAGTTCTCCTCATGCGCCTTATTATCCCATGTATATTCCTGCCACCACATTTTCACCAGTTTTTGGAAGTTCTCGTCTTGGGCTAAGTGTGAAGGGAATCTCCACAGTATGTCTGTTCCCTTGGGGTAGGTTTCTTCTAAGTCTAGGAGTAATGGGGCGTGATCTGATATTACCAGATCTTGTATGTCGATCCTCCTCATTTTGTTGAGTAGACCCTGTGTTAGTAGAAAATAGTCTATTCTAGACCATGTGTTATGGACGTGGGAGAAATGAGTGTACGCTCGGTCTGCCGGGTTTGAGTTTCGCCAAGCATCTATTATGCTAGTATGTTCTGTGAATAGATTCAGCACCCTGTCATGTGTCCTGGCTACCATGCGTTTGTGTCCTGTGCCCGACCTATCTTCTCTGACGTTCATTACCGTATTAAGATCCCCTTCTATTATTATGTTCCTCTCAGGGTCCTTCAAAACCTGCCTGTCCAACTCCTGGAAGAAAATCTTATTACTCTCATTTGGTGCATATACATTATAGATTTTGAGTCGTCCACATGGGGTATCAAGCAAAGCTTTTTGTATTCTCCCATTTCCATCATTTTCCTGTGTTATTACCTTACAATTTGCCTGCTTATGGAGTAGTATTAACACACCTGCCTTATTATTTTGGGCTGAGGATCCCATCACTTCTCCCACCCACATTTTGCACATTCTGGTGAAATCCTGATTTTTCAAATGGGTCTCCTGAAGTAGGGCAATGTCTACTTTAAGCTTCTTTAAGTGCCTCAATATCATTCGTCTTTTGTGTGGCGACTGCAGGCCTTTAACGTTCCATGACACAATTCGCATCCTTATATATTACTTGAAATCTTACTTCTTATCCTATCTTAACTAAAACCTTCTTAAAACCTGTCCACCGCGTCTCTCTCTGGTGGTGCATAAAAAAAAAAAAAAAAAAAAGTCAATTAAACCAAGAAAATAACACCGCTATCCTATATCCTTTGTAGGAAAACACAGTTGCGGACTTCACTTTTTTCCCGCATGTATGTAGGGACTCCTACTGATCCCTCTTTCGCTCCTCAAAATATGTTCGCTTTCTTGATCTTCCACACTTCACTTAAAGGCATGCTAAACATAGCTTCAGAAATATATACAAGTATCCCCAAGCCCTGAGGACTGAAAGTAGGTTGAACCTCGACCCAGTATATAGAGGCTCATTCCCAGGAGAGATGAAGGAAAAGAAAGAAAAAGGAAACAAGAGGAAGAAAGGAGGGAAGAATGGAGGAGGGGTCCAGAGGATGGTTATGGGAAGGAGAAGGGTCGTAAATGGGGAGAGGTGTGAATGGGATGGGGGAGTTGATTGGGACGGGCGGGGTGGGAGGTAGTTTGTGGGTGGGAGAAAGTGTGTAGTCGGGGGGGAGGCAGGAGAGGGTTTGTTTGTGGGTGGCAAAGGGGGTGTGGGCGGTAGGGGGTGGAAAGTAGTTTGTGGGTGGGGGAGTGTAGTTGGAGGGAGTGGGAGGGGAGTGTGGGTTTGGTGGTAGAGGGAGGCAGTTATGTGTTGGAGGGGGGTGCGTTTGAGTGATGGGGATAATAACGGGGTTGGGCAAGACAGGGAAAGAAGAAGGACAGAGGAAGAAAGAAAAAGGAGAAAAAAAAAAAAAAGGGAAAAGCGGGGGTATGGAGAGGGACCGTGGGTGTCTGGGTTATGGTAGAGTTAACACTTTCAGGCCCACATCATGAACTCCAGACCCCCATACAAATCCCCCTCCCCCATCGCTCCTTTACAAACAGCATCAATACTCCACATTAATCATCAGCAATTTTGCCCCTGTAAGGGCTATTTTATGTCCTCACCCCCTCTGGGGAGTAGCATCCCCACTCTTCGCCAGAGGCGACGCTTTTGCAAAAGTCTTGTCCACATAGCTTCTTGCCTGATCAGGGGCCGTGAATGTCTCTGTACCTCCTCCTGGGGCAAAGATTTTAAGGATGGCCGGGAATTGCAAAGCAAATTTTATCTTCTTTTTGAAAAGCTCTGTGCAGACATCACTGAAGGCTCTTCTTTTCTTTGTGACCTCCGCCGAATAGTCACTGAATATCAGAATCTTATGTCCTCTTACCACTGTGGGGGATGTCTTCTTCCGAAATGCTTGTAAGATGTTAGTTTTATCCACAAAGTTCAAATATCTGACAATCACTGGTCTGGGTCTTGGAGGTGTGTTTGCACTTGTGTGCTGGGCTGGGGGTCCCACTCTGTGTGCCCTTTCAGCCTTGAGTGTATCAGCAATCCCCAGAGCGTGAGGTATGTCCTCCATGCATATCCCCATTAGCTGGTGAGGGGTGATAGTTTCTGGGAGCCCGATGATTCTTAAGTTGTTTCGTCTGGAGCGATTCTCGAGATCATCAATTTTATCTGCAAGTTGCTGGTTCAGCCTGGTGACTTTTTGCAGCTCGGCCTGCACCTCTCCCAACTCATCGTCTGCAGTGCTGAGTCTATTCTCCACTGTAGCCAGTCTTTCTGATTGCTGTGAGATGGCTTCCTGCATTTGCTTCAGGGCATCAGACACTGTCTGCTCCAGCATTTCCTGAAGCTTGGGGGTTAACATCTTTACCACCTCATCAGCTAGGGACTTGTAAGAAATGCTGAGACCTGCAGTGCTTATCTCCTGCTCACCCCCTCCCTCCTGCTGGGTAAGCTGATTACCAGGTTTATTGCTTTTCCTGGGCTTGGTCACCTCCGGAGCCATTTTAGCATTAGCCCGGCTGCTCCTTTGGGCTGAGGAAGATCCCTGTCCTACAGTCCTGTTCTTGTGTACATACCTCTCCATTATGTCTGAGGGGCATGCACACTGTCTTATCTCCTCTTTCCCACCTCGTATCAGCTGGTTTGTGTGCTTGGGACTGCAGGGGTCTTGATAAAGAAGTAGGAGCTCTTCTCACAGGATGGCGAGCACAGAACCCGGAAGTCAGAGCATGTTTCTTTATGGTCAGACACAGCCATTACACAGTACATAGCAGGGACACATTTACAAGATTATCTCAGCACAGGAACATTTTTTTGAACACACACAATTTTGAAAATTAGTATCTAGTGGTTAAAATGCATTTTAAAATTACTTAAAAGAGTGGATGCCACCTGCGCTAAAGTATCAGTGTGGGAGCTGCTGGTAACCAGATGGTTCTGTGTGATAGCCAGCTGGGAATACGATTAAATGAATATTGGTTGGTGGCTCTAAAAATAGGTAAAACTCAAGAACCATATGATTTAATAAAAACCCAGATAGCTACTACATGTAAGATGTGTCCCCACTAAAAGGCAGGAATCAATAAGGGCGTGTACAATACAAAAAGGATTAGAAAAGTAGATGTACCCTAAAGATATAAAGTGGATCTGTTCTAGAAATGTATTAAAACATTTTTGGAAATTTAGACAGGAGGAACCACCTTTGGTTAATGTGCTCTAACACCGCTATTTTGGCCCAATTATACAGTACACACGCCACTTCCTTTAAGCTGTCTGTGAGTCTATGACGGTGGCAAGTCCTTTTGTTCACAGATCTGAATAGCGTGTGATGAAGGGCTGCTTCTGTAAGTGGTGGGGATGCTTGGAAAATCAGGATATCTGGAGAACAGATCCACTATATATAGGGTAAATCTACTTTTCTAATCCTTTTTGTATTGTACACTCACTTATTGATTTTTGCCTTTTAGTGGGGACACATTTTACATGTTGTAGCCAGAGGCGTATCTAGGAGGGAGCTGGCAGGGCATCTTCCCCAGGCACAACTGTCAGGGGGCACTATTAGGCCACCTGATGTGGGACTGTGAAAGTCTCCCTATGTTTGCCGCCCTGTAGTGGGAGCCGCCATTCTCTGAGCGCGGCTGTCAAGCTGACAGCCGCACTCATAGAAACTGCAGCGCGCTGGGTCCCACCGATCAATTGTCCTTGGATCTTTCAGATGCGAGGACAATTGAAGCAGCGAGCGCGGCGCTGACTTTCAGGTCAGAGCGACGCCACTGTGATCATGTCAGCTGATCACACTGCTGACCCGGAAGTCAGGGCCGCAGCACAGAGGTGGCAAACAACGCTGATGATAAGTGCTCCAGTGTGGAGCTGGAGACACCACCGAAGAGGAACAGTATGGGGTGAGGGGCGAGGTATCTATGGCATAGTATGAGGATGGGGAGGGGGCAGTATCTATAGATACAGTATGGAGGAGAGAGGTTGGGAAGAGGTAACGATCTGTGGACACAGTATGGGGGGACAGAGGTTGGGGAGGGAATAGTATCCATAAACACAGTATGGGGGAGAGAGGGTGGGGAGAGAGAACTATCTGTGGACACAGTATGGGGAACAGAAGGTGGGGAGGGGGCAGTTTCCATAAACGCAGTATGGGAAATAGAGGGTGGGGAAAGAGAACTATCTGTGGACACAGTATGGGGGGACAGAAGGTGGAAAGGGGCAGTATTCATAGACACAGTATGGAGGAGAGAGGATGGGGAGAGGGAACTATCTGTGGACACAGTATGGTGGACAGAAGGTGGGGAGGGGGCAATATCCATAAACACAGCATGGGGGCGAGAGGGTGGGGAAAGGGGAACTATCTGTGAACACAGTATGGGGGACAGAGAAGGTGGGGAGGGGGCAGTATCTATAGACACAGTATGAGAGAGGTTTGGGAGAGAACTATCTCTGGATACAGTATGGGGGACATAAAGTGGGGTGGGGGCAGTATCTATAGACACAGTAGGGTGGGAAGAGTGTTGTGAATACATTTTCCAGTTTGGGCCTCGCTCTTGTGGTCAGTGCTGGCAGTGCAGTTGATGTGTGGAATGAAAGCGACACACCTGCAGAGGACTGGCAATCAGGGTCAGATTGGGCAATTTAACTTAGTAGCCTTCTCTTGTTACTTGCCGGTGGTCAATTGCTCCTGTGTGTTAAGGACATTCTATAACCAGCTCTTCTCACTTCCAGAACTACTCTCAGATAAGTGGTCTTTGTACCTCTGCTGTTTGTTTTCCATTTTCTTATTGCTTTTTCTGCTTTGATACTAATTAATGATTCCTATTTTGTCTGTGTGGAGTTTATGGTGGAATGGGATCATTCCCTGCTGGGAGTGTCTGTACACTTAGCTCCATGATTCTGCAAGGTTTGTCTTTGTCATGCTTGGTATTAATTCAGTCCCTCATCTGTATTAGTGTTTTTTGATCCCAGTAACATCTGAGTGCTGGTACAGTGGGGGAGAGGTTGTGTGACCTCAGGATTTTTCCATATCAGTAGTGCTGGTATATATTAGGGTTTTTATGGCTGCAGACAGTTGCTCTTTCTTATCCTTTCCTATAAAGATAGTTTGGGCCTCACCTTTGCTGAACCTGACTTTTCTGGCTTTGTATTGTATTTTTCTATATCACCATAGCCTTTACATGTGAGGAAGCTATCTATCTATCTTTGGGGACTACTTCGAGGAGGATTAGCTTTCTTATATTTCTATCTGTTAGATTATTTAGTTCTCCGGCTTTGTCGAGGTGTCCAGGTCATCGTAAGCACGCCCAAAGGCTACTGTTATTTGTGTGTCTGGATTAGGTCTGCAGTCCGTTAAGTTTCCAGCCCCTCTGTTACCTTTTTGGGATTCTGCATTTTTTTATCCTCCTCGGTCCCTGAATCATAACAGGAGAGGGAACTATCTGTGGACACAGTATGGGGGACAGCAGGTGTGGAAGGGGCAGTATCTATAGACACAGTATGGGGGAGAGAGGGTGGGGGGCGGGAACTATCTGGACACAGTGTGGTGGGAAGAGAGGATGGGGAGGGAGAACTATCTTTGGACACAGAATGGGGAGAGAGGGTGAGGGGTGATGTATGGGGAGAGACGGTCAGGGGTGATTTATACAGACATAGTATAGTGAGTGTGGGGTGATGTATACAGATATAGTATAGGGAGCAAGGGTGAGGGGGTAATGTATACAGGCATAGTATAGGGAGAGAGGGAGAGGGGTGATGTATACAGATATAGGGAGTGACAGGTAATGTATACAGACATAGTATAGGGGGTGAGAGGTGATGTATGGGGAGAGAGGGTGAGAGGTGGTGTATATAAACATAATATAGGGAGCGAGGGTGAGGGGGGAATGTATACATAGTATGTGGAGCGATTGGGGGAATGTATATGGACATAGTATGGGGAGCAAACAGGGGAAAAAAATTTGAGGACACAGAATAAAGAGTTACATGGTATAAGGAGCAGGTGGGCAGGATGGGGAGTGAGGGTGAAAAGTATATGGACACACAGGAGGTAGTGAGGAGAGAGTAAGGGATGAGAAAAATGTAAGGGGGCACAAAATAGAGACTGGCTAGTGGTGGGTGGGACGGTACAGAGAGGGAGTAGCTTGTGGGTACAGTGTGAGGCCATAGCAAGAAGGGTTATGTGATGAGAGAGAACAGCATAAAGACTGGGCAGTATAAGGGGACACAGTGTAAAGGGCAGTGTGAAGAGTGGGCTCTATATGGAAAGGGAAGGGCAGTGTGGAGGCATGTAACATAAGAGGGACTATGTGGGGTCATATTTTGTGAAGAGGACACAGTGAGGGGCAATTATTTATTCTGGGGCACAGTGTAGGGCAGATATTTTTAAATAGGAGTATTATAATCATTCTGCTATTTTTAAGGACATCGTGTCGGCATGTGCTGCAGAAGACTGGAGATGATGGAAATCTGTAGAGAAGAGATGTGAATGTGAAAAGTCATCATGGTGTCAGGACAAGATGAAAAATAAAAAGAAATGACTCAGAGACAACATCATCTATAAGGTACCTGAATGTAAATGTTTATTTGTGATACTGACTATGTCCCACTATTAAGCCTCGGTCCCACTTGTGCATTGCTTCTGATATGAGAGCAATGGGACCCCCACTGATCAGCTGTTCTTGGTGCAGGTGGCCGGAAATGCTTATTTCTGGATCTACTCCATCCTCTGATACTGTCCACAGCCGGGTACTGCACATCCGCCTCATTGATTTTAATAGTAGTCTGCAGCCACTATCAGAAGACAGAGCAGATCCAGAACTGACCACTTACGGCCACCTGCCACCACCGACACGACACCTAGAGCAAGCGACTGGCGAGGGTCCCAGGTGCTGGACCCCGATGAATCAGACATTGGTGACCTATCCTAGTGGATAATCTTTTTAATACAGTCTTGTGCTGTCTGACAAGTTAAGGTTACTATTTTTTTTATTCATGTTGTTAGGAGCATTAAATAGGTTGTCCAAGTTTGTGATGAATCTGCAGTCACTCCATGTGTTCTCACAGTGCGCACACTGCACGCTGTCAGGATTCTCTGGTGCCGGCGGTGAGAGTGGGAGGTTACGAAGCTGCAAGCATGCGATTGCCATGAAAATGAATTGACTGAGGCCAGACACATCAAATCACAATGTGGCCAGAAGTATACAAATCTCATACTTGTGCTCACATGATCATTCACTCTACTCACTGGCATTGGAGAATCCTAAAAGTGTGCAGAGCATGCATTTAAAGAATTAAGAAGCCTGAAGTCACAAATAGTCACTGCAGACTTTCATCTCAAACCTGGATGTAGCGCCCCTGAGACTGGTCGCTAAAGGGTATATCATTATATCCTTCCCAGTAAGGGAGAGGTTGGTCCGGTAAGTTTACACACACCTCACACCACCATACAGCAGGGAAAAGCAGTCACTAGGAAAGGGTTAACAATGTTTCTACTAGAGATGAGCGAACCGGTCGCGGTTCGGCTCGAGGTCGGTTCGCCGAACGGACGTCCCGTTCGAGTTCGGCTCGTCGAACGTTCGACGAACCGAACTCGAACTGCATAGGAAACAATGGCAGGCAATCACAAACACATAAAAACACATAGAAAACACCCTCAAAGGTGTCCAAAAGGTGACAAACAACTCACAACACAAACACATGGGAAAGTGACAAGGACATATACTCATGCGAAAACAAAAGAGCTGGACAAGGAAAAAGAGGAGGACACACAGATATAGGCATGGCACGCCCTTCTAAAATCATGTAAAACACCGCAAGGTGACTCCAAGCGGAGTCTCCCTTTTTTTCCAAAAATTGGGCCCCACACACACCCACCCATTCAGTGGCAGCACTTGTGCCCTAGTTGTACACTTCACAGCTAGATTTGCATCAAGCACATTCAAAAATACGCTATTCTTAACCGTCCCCAGGATGACACCGGGGTAGGTAGCAAAGTCTTTCCTGATCCGAGCTCTGTTCATCTTGGCTTCTTATAAAAACAATGTAAGCAAGGGTTACTCCAAGCGGAGTCTTCCTTTTTTCCAAAAATTGGGCCCCACACACACCCACCCCTTCAGTGGCAGCAGTTGTGCCCCAGTTGTACACTTCACAGCTAGATTTGTATCAAGCACATTCAAAAATACGCTATTCTTAACCGTCCCCAGGATGACACCGGGGTAGGTAGCAAAGTCTTTGCTGAACCATGACTTATTCATCTTGGCTTCTTTTAAAAACAATGTAAGCAAGGGTTACTCCAAGCGGAGTCTTCCTTTTTTCCAAAAATTGGGCCCCACACACACCCACCCCTTCAGTGGCAGCAGTTGTGCCCCAGTTGTACACTTCACAGCTAGATTTGTATCAAGCACATTCAAAAATACGCTATTCTTAACCGTCCCCAGGATGACACCGGGGTAGGTAGCAAAGTCTTTGCTGAACCATGACTTGTTCATCTTGGCTTCTTTTAAAAACAATGTAAGCAAGAGTTACTCCAAGCGGAGTCTTCCTTTTTTCCAAAAATTGGGCCCCACACACACCCACCCCTTCAGTGGCAGCAGTTGTGCCCCAGTTGTACAATTCACAGCTAGATTTGCCTCAAGCACATTCAAAAATACGCTATTCTTAACCATCCCCAGGATGACACCGGGGTAGGTAGCAAAGTCTTTCCTGATCCCAGCTCTGTTCATCTTGGCTTCTTTTAAAAACAATGTAAGCAAGGGTTACTCCAAGCGGAGTCTTCCTTTTTTCCAAAAATTGGGCCCCACACACACCCACCCCTTCAGTGGCAGCAGTTGTGCCCCAGTTGTACACTTCACAGCTAGATTTGTATCAAGCACATTAAAAAATACGCTATTCTTAACCGTCCCCAGGATGACACCGGGGTAGGTAGAAAAGTTTTTCCTGATCCCAGCTCTGTTCATCTTGGCTTCTTTTAAAAACAATGTAAGCAAGGGTTACTCCAAGCTGAGTCTCCCTTTTTTTCCAAAAATTGGGCCCCACACAGACACCTTATCAGTGGCAGCACTTGTGCCCTAGTTGCAAACAGGATGTTTTGATATGCATCAAGCACATTCCAAATCCACAAGCATTTACTCTCCCCAGGATGACACAGGGGTAGTAAATTCCTTCTGGATCCATGACTTGTTCATTTTGATGAACGTCAGTCTGTCCACATTGTCACTGGACAGACGCGTGCGCTTATCTGTCAGCACACACCCAGCAGCACTGAAGACACGTTCAGAGACAACGCTGGCAGCTGGACACGACAAAATCTCCAAGGCGTAACTGGAGAGCTCTGGCCATTTTTCTAGATTTGAAGCCCAAAAGGAGCAAGGCTCCATTTGCAAAGTCATGGCATCGATGTTCATTTGGAGATACTCCTGTATAATCCTCTCCAGCCGTTGACTATGTGTCAGACTTGTTGTCTCTGGTGGCCTTGCAAAGGAGGGTCTAAAAAAATTATGAAAAGATTCCATAAAATTGCTGTTACCAGCACCAGATACGGTCCTACTGGTGCGGGTAGACTGTTGAAGATGATGAGACCGTCCCATGTTTGTCAAGTTACAACTGGGAGAATCACTCCCTGCACCTGCACGGTTGTTTGGTGGAAAAGCCGAGCTAAGATCGAGTAACAGCTTCTGCTGATACTCCTGCATACGTGCGTCCCTTTCTATGGCTGGAATTATGTCACAAAATTTGGACTTGTACCGGGGATCTAATAGTGTGGCAATCCAGTAGTCATCATCACTATTAATTTTGACAATACGAGGGTCATGTTGGAGGTAGTGCAACAAGAAGGCGCTCATGTGTCTTGCGCAGCCATGCGGACCAAGTCCACGCTGTGTTTGTGGCATAGAGGTGCTAACCGTTCTTTCTTCCTCTGACATCTCTCCCCATCCTCTTTCAACAGAAATTTGACCAAGGTCTCCCTCATCTGCTGAGTCTTCCATGTACATGGACAGTTCGTCCTCCATTTCTTCATGTTCTCCTGCACCTTCCTCAACATTTAGCCTGCTACTATGCGCCCTTGTTGATCCCTGTCCCCCATGGTCCCATGCCTGCCGCGTTGGTGATGATGAACGTCTGGACCTTGGTGATGTTGTTGTCCCTTGCGCATATGAATCCTCCTGTAGTTCCTCCCCTTCCTGTTGTCCCACCCCCTGACTCCGAATAGTGTTTAGCGTGTGCTCCAGCATGTGAATGACTGGAATTGTCATGCTGATAATGGCATTGTCAGCGCAAAACATATTCGTCGCCATGTCGAAACTGTGCAGAAGGGTGCATAGGTCCTTGATCTGAGACCACTCCATCAGGGTGATCTGCCCCACCTCTGCATCTCGTTGGCCCAGGCTATACGTCATGACGTATTGCACCAGGGCTCGGCGGTGCTGCCACAGTCGCTGTAACATGTGGAGAGTTGAATTCCAGCGTGTCGCCACATCGCATTTCAGGCGATGAACCGGCAGGCCGAAAGACTTCTGGAGCGATGCAAGTCGCTCAGCTGCGGCGCTTGAACGGTGGAAGTGAGCAGACAGTTTTCGTGCCCTGTTCAGAAGGCCATCTAGGTCGGGATAGTGTGTTAAAAATTGCTGGACGAGAAGGTTCAACACGTGAGCCGTACAAGGTACGTGTGTCACCTTGCCCAGGCGAAGGGCCGCACCCAGGTTTGCAGCATTGTCGCACACGGCCTTACCAGGCTGCAGGTTGAGTGGAGACAACCATTTATTAAACTCGGACCGCAGAGCTGACCACAACTCCTCAGCTGTGTGACTCTTATTCCCAAGACATTTCAAGCTAAAGACCGCCTGATGCCGTTGCGCTCTGCTGCCAGCATAGTAATGAGGGGTGCATGATTCCTTCTGCGCAGTGAGAACACTGGTGGCCTGACCAGGCAGGCTTAGGGCAGAGGTGGAGGACCCAGATGAGGTGGAGGAGGCAGAAGCAGTGGCGGAACTTGGACAGACAGAGGATTGACACACAAGTCGTGGGGACGGCAAGACTTGTGCAGCAGACCCTTCACCATCTATCACCATAGTTACCCAGTGCCCAGTCAGCGACATGTAACGTCCCTGTCCATGCTTACTGGTCCAAGTATCGGTGGTGAAATGCACCCGTTCACACACAGAGTTTCTCAAGGAAGCGGTGATGTTGTGTGCAACATGCTGGTGTAGCGCGGGCACACCTTTCTTAGAGAAGTAGTGGCGACTAGGCATCTGGTACCTGGGCACAGCGACAGACATAAGGTCTCTAAAATCCTGTGTGTCCACTAGGCGGAAAGGCAGCATTTCGGTAGCCAAGAGCTTACAGAGGGATAGAGTCAACCTCTTAGCTTTGTCATGGGTCGCAGGAAGTGGCCTTTTATTTGACCACATCTGAGGGACAGAGATCTGGCTGCTGTGTGTAGACGGTGTTGAGTAGGGTGTCCCTGGAAAAATGCAGGTTTGTGAGGAAAGTGCAGGCGGAGACATGATGTTGCCTTCATCCAACGTTGGTGCTATCGATGTCTGAGAGAGCTGTACACACTCACTTGTTTCCCCTTCCAAACCAACTGACGACCTACCAAGCAAACTGCCTGTTGCGATTACAGTGGTGGAAGTTGTGCGTGGCAAAACAGGTGTGACAGCTGTCCCCACAGTCCTAGAAGATGAAGAGCGCGCGGATGCACTGGAAGGGGCAGGCGATGGATGGTTCGCTCCGCTAGGCCGCATTGCAGCACGGTGAGCTTCCCACCGGGACATATGATATTTATTCATGTGACGATTCATGGAAGAAGTTGTCAAACTGCTGAGGTTTTGACCTCTACTAAGAGAACCATGACAAATTTTACAGATCACATAATTTGGGCGATCTTTTACTATGTCAAAAAAGGACCAGGCTAGGCAAGGCTTAGAGGGCATGCGACCTGTTGATCCACCCCGACTAGTGCTCAGAGGCAGAGTGGTGGCTGAGGATGCAGTTGTAGACGTGCTACCAGTACTCCGACTTTGTCCAGGAAGGCGCAAGGTAAGTTCGTCATCAGTTGCATCCTCCTCCACCACCTCTGTTGACCTCCTCGAGTGCCTGACTGTGGGTTGGCAGTAGGTGGGATCTAGAACTTCATCATCAATTGTTGTGTTTGCACTCCCCTCCCCCTCAGACCGAGCCTCTTCTTACCCTGACCGAATATTTAAGTTGCCATCCCAATCGGGTATCTGCGTCTCATCTTCATCAGTATGTTCCTCATTGTCTATAACCACAGGTGTTACAGTTTGTGACAAAGGGTCAACATTATGCTCAGAAACTTGGTCCTCACGGCCTGAATCAGAGTCACAAAGGTTCTGGGCATCACTGCAGACCATTTCCTGGTCTGTACTCACTGTAGCTTGGGAGCAGACCTCTGATTCCCAGGCTATAGTGTGACTGAACAGCTCTGCAGACTCAGGCATCTCAGTTCCACCATACTGTGCAGGGCTGATGGAGACTTCAGAGCTGGGAGAAAGCAAGTTTGATTGGGATGACAACTCAGAGGACTGGTGTTTTTTGGATGCGGTACTTGAAGTGGCTGAGAGGGCACTCGTTGGACCACTTGAGATCCATTCAAGCATTTTCCTTTTTTGGCCATCATCTACCTTTGTTCCTGTTGTTCGTGTCCATAAAAAAGGGAGCACATCGGATTGTCCACGGTAAGTAGTAGACATCTTACTTTTGCTGGTAGATGGTCTATCTTCAGCAGATGATAATGGAGCTTTGCCACCTTCCCCACGGACAAACCCTTTTTTTCCTTTTCCACCACGCCTCTTCCCCTTTCCACCAGCATCTGTCATTTTGCCACTCATGTTGATTGCGACAAGATTGTGCACTGAAAATGTGGTAGTAAAAATTGAGAGGTGGTGTAGATTGCAGCGGTGGTCTAGCTTTATTAACAGCAGAATAATAAAGAATAAATATCCGTGACAATGCAACTACGGCCCTTAAACTGGCAGCATAAATTGCTAGTATAATGGCTTAGTTATAATGAGTTTGAGTGTGCAATGCAGGCAGAGGTGCTGCAAATATCTGTGCACTAGTGGGACTATACAGAAGTCCAATAGCCACGTTTAGGATGACACTAGGTACACTCAGTGTTTGCTAGTATAATGGCTTAGTTATAATGAGTTTGAGTGTGCAATGCAGGCAGAGGTGCTGCAAATATCTGTGCACTAGTGGGACTATACAGAAGTCCAATAGCCACGTTTAAGATGACACTAGGTACACTCAGTGTTTGCTAGTATAATGGCTTAGTTATAATGAGTTGGAGTGTGCAATGCAGGCAGACGTGCTGCAAATATCTGTGCACTAGTGGGACTATACAGAAGTCCAATAGCCACGTTTAGGATGACACTAGGTACACTCAGTGTTTGCTAGTATAATGGGTTAGTTATAATGAGTTGGAGTGTGCAATGCAGGGAGAGGTGCTGCAAATATCTGTGCACTAGTGGGACTATACAGTAGTCCAATAGCCACGTTTAGGATGACACTAGGTACACTCAGTGTTTGCTAGTATAATGGCTTAGTTATAATGAGTTTGAGTGTGCAATGCAGGCAGAGGTGCTGCAAATATCTGTGCACTAGTGGGACTATACAGAAGTCCAATAGCCACGTTTAAGATGACACTAGGTACACTCAGTGTTTGCTAGTATAATGGCTTAGTTATAATGAGTTGGAGTGTGCAATGCAGGCAGACGTGCTGCAAATATCTGTGCACTAGTGGGACTATACAGAAGTCCAATAGCCACGTTTAGGATGACACTAGGTACACTCAGTGTTTGCTAGTATAATGGGTTAGTTATAATGAGTTGGAGTGTGCAATGCAGGGAGAGGTGCTGCAAATATCTGTGCACTAGTGGGACTATACAGTAGTCCAATAGCCACGTTTAGGATGACACTAGGTACACTCAGTGTTTGCTAGTATAATGGCTTAGTTATAATGAGTTGGAGTGTGCAATGCAGGCAGACGTGCTGCAAATATCTGTGCACTAGTGGGACTATACAGAAGTCCAATAGCCACGTTTAGGATGACACTAGGTACACTCAGTGTTTGCTAGTATAATGGCTTAGTTATAATGAGTTTGAGTGTGCAATGCAGGCAGTCGTGCTGCAAATATCTTTGCACTAGTGGGACTATACAGAAGTCCAATAGCCACGTTTAGGATGACACTAGGTACACTCAGTGTTTGCTAGTATAATGGCTTAGTTATAATGAGTTGGAGTGTGCAATGCAGGCAGAGGTGCTGCAAATATCTGTGCACTAGTGGGACTATACAGAAGTCCAATAGCCACGTTTAGGATGACACTAGGTACACTCAGTGTTTGCTAGAATAATGGCTTAGTTATAATGAGTTGGAGTGTGCAATGCAGGCAGAGGTGCTGCAAATATCTTTGCACTAGTGGGACTATACAAAAGTCCAATTGCCACGTTTAGGATGCCATTAGGTACACTGAGTGTTTGCTAGTATAATGGCTTAGTTATAATGAGTTGGAGTGTGCAATGCAGGTAGAGGTGCTGCAAATGTCTTTGCACTAGTGGGACTATACAAAAGTCCAATAGCCACGTTTAGGATGCCACTAGGTACACTCAGTGTTTGCTAGTATAATGGCTTAGTTATAATGAGTTGGAGTGTGCAATGCAGGCAGACGTGCTGCAAATATCTTTGCACTAGTGGGACTATACAGAAGTCCAATAGCCACATTTAGGATGCCACTAGGTACACTGAGTGTTTGCTAGTATAATGGCTTAGTTATAATGAGTTGGAGTGTGCAATGCAGGCAGACGTGCTGCAAATATCTGTGCACTAGTGGGACAATACAGAAGTCCAATAGCCACGTTTAGGATGACACTAGGTACACTCAGTGATTGCTAGTATAATGGCTTAGTTATAATGGGTTTGAGTGTGCAATGCAGGCAGACGTGCTGCAAATATCTGTGCACTAGTGGGACTATACATAAGTCCAATAGCCACGTTTAGGATGCCACTAGGTACACTGAGTGTTTGCTAGTATAATGGCTTAGTTATAATGAGTTGGAGTGTGCAATGCAGGCAGAGGTGCTGCAAATATCTGTGCACTATTGGGACTATACAGAAGTCCAATAGCCACGTTTAGGATCACACTAGGTACACTCAGTGTTTGCTAGTATAATGGCTTAGTTATAATGAGTTGGAGTTTGCAATGCAGGCAGACGTGCTGCAAATATCTTTGCACTAGTGGGACTATACAGAAGTTCAACAGCCACGTTTAGGATGACACTAGGTACACTCAGTGATTTGCTAGTATAATGGCTTAGTTATAATGGGTTTGAGTGTGCAATGCAGGCAGACGTGCTGCAAATAACTGTGTACTAGTGGGACTATACAGAAGTCCAATAGCCACGTTTAGGATGCCACTAGGTACACTGAGTGTTTGCTAGTATAATGGCTTAGTTATAATGAGTTGGAGTGTGCAATGCAGGCAGAGGTGCTGCAAATATCTGTGCACTACTGGGACTATACAGAAGTCCAATAGCCACGTTTAGGATGACACTAGGCACACTCACTGTTTGCTAGTATAATGGCTTAGTTATAATGAGTTGGAGTGTGCAATGCAGGCAGAGGTGCTTCAAATATCTGTGCACTAGTGGGACTATACAGAAGTCCAACAGCCACGTTTAGGATGCCACTAGGTACACTCAGTGTTTGCTAGTATAATGGCTTAGTTATAATGAGTTTGAGTGTGCAATGCAGCCAGACGTGCTGCAAATATCTGTGCACTATTGGGACTATACAGAAGTCCAATAGCCACGTTTAGGATCACACTAGGTACACTCAGTGTTTGCTAGTATAATGGCTTAGTTATAATGAGTTGGAGTGTGCAATGCAGGCAGACGTGCTGCAAATATCTGTGCACTACTGGGACTATACAGAAGTCCAATAGCCACGTTTAGGATGACACTAGGTACACTCAGTGTTTGCTAGTATAATGGCTTAGTTATAATGAGTTGGAGTGTGCAATGCAGGCAGACGTGCTGCAAATATCTGTGCACTAGTGGGACTATACAGAAGTCCAATAGCCACGTTTAGGATGACACTAGGTACACTCAGTGTTTGCTAGTATAATGGCTTAGTTATAATGAGTTGGAGTGTGCAATGCAGGCAGACGTGCTGCAAATATCTGTGCACTGGTGGGACTATACAGAAGTCCAATAGCCACGTTTAGGGTGACACTAGGTACACTCAGTGTTTGCTAGTATAATGGCTTAGTTATAATGAGTTGGAGTGTGCAATGCAGGCAGACGTGCTGCAAATATCTTTGCACTAGTGGGACTATACAGAAGTCCAACAGCCACGTTTAGGATGACACTAGGTACACTCAGTGTTTGCTAGTATAATGGCTTAGTTATAATGAGTTGGAGTGTGCAATGCAGGCAGAGGTGCTGCAAATATCTGTGCACTAGTGGGACTATACAGAAGACCAATAGCCACGTTTAGGATGACACTAGGTACACTCAGTGTTTGCTAGTATAATGGCTTAGTTATAATGAGTTGGAGTTTGCAATGCAGGTAGAGGTGCTGCAAATATCTGTGCACTAGTGGGACTATACAGAAGTCCAACAGCCACGTTTAGGATGACACTAGGTACACTCAGTGTTTGCTAGTATAATGGCTTAGTTATAATGAGTTTGAGTGTGCAATGCAGGCAGAGGTGCTGCAAATATCTGTGCACTAGTGGGACTATACAGAAGACCAATAGCCACGTTTAGGATGACACTAGGTACACTCAGTGTTTGCTAGTATAATGGCTTAGTTATAATGAGTTGGAGTTTGCAATGCAGGTAGAGGTGCTGCAAATATCTGTGCACTAGTGGGACTATACAGAAGTCCAATAGCCACGTTTAAGATGACACTAGGTACACTCAGTGTTTGCTAGTACAATGGCTTAGTTATAATGAGTTGGAGTGTGCAATGCAGGGAGAGGTGCTGCAAATATCTGTGCACTAGTGGGACTATACAGTAGTCCAATAGCCACGTTTAGGATGACACTAGGTACACTCAGTGTTTGCTAGTATAATGGCTTAGTTATAATGAGTTGGAGTGTGCAATGCAGGCAGACGTGCTGCAAATATCTGTGCACTAGTGGGACTATACAGAAGTCCAATAGCCACGTTTAGGATGACACTAGGTACACTCAGTGTTTGCTAGTATAATGGCTTAGTTATAATGAGTTTGAGTGTGCAATGCAGGCAGTCGTGCTGCAAATATCTTTGCACTAGTGGGACTATACAGAAGTCCAATAGCCACGTTTAGGATGACACTAGGTACACTCAGTGTTTGCTAGTATAATGGCTTAGTTATAATGAGTTGGAGTGTGCAATGCAGGCAGACGTGCTGCAAATATCTGTGCACTAGTGGAACTATACAGAAGTCCAACAGCCACGTTTAGGATGCCACTAGGTACACTCAGTGTTTGCTAGTATAATGGCTTAGTTATAATGAGTTTGAGTGTGCAATGCAGGCAGAGGTGCTGCAAATATCTGTGCACTACTGGGACTATACAGAAGTCCAATAGCCACGTTTAGGATGACACTAGGTACACTCAGTGTTTGCTAGAATAATGGCTTAGTTATAATGAGTTGGAGTGTGCAATGCAGGCAGAGGTGCTGCAAATATCTGTGCACTAGTGGGACTATACAGAAGTCCAATAGCCACGTTTAGGATGCCACTAGGTACACTGAGTGTTTGCTAGTATAATGGCTTAGTTATAATGAGTTGGAGTGTGCAATGCAGGCAGAGGTGCTTCAAATATCTGTGCACT
Source organism: Anomaloglossus baeobatrachus (assembly GCF_048569485.1). Classification (NCBI taxonomy): domain Eukaryota; kingdom Metazoa; phylum Chordata; class Amphibia; order Anura; family Aromobatidae; genus Anomaloglossus; species Anomaloglossus baeobatrachus. Next base: position 559,451,605 of record NC_134353.1, read on the forward strand.
ATTGGGACTATACAGAAGTCCAATAGCCACGTTTAGGATCACACTAGGTACACTCAGTGTTTGCTAGTATAATGGCTTAGTTATAATGGGTTGGAGTGTGCAATGCAGGCAGACGTGCTGCAAATATCTTTGCACTAGTGGGACTATACAGAAGTCCAACAGCCACGTTTAGGATGACACTAGGTACACTCAGTGATTGCTAGTATAATGGCTTAGTTATAATGGGTTTGAGTGTGCAATGCAGGCAGACGTGCTGCAAATAACTGTGTACTAGTGGGACTATACAGAAGTCCAATAGCCACGTTTAGGATGCCACTAGGTACACTGAGTGTTTGCTAGTATAATGGCTTAGTTATAATGAGTTGGAGTGTGCAATGCAGGCAGAGGTGCTGCAAATATCTGTGCACTACTGGGACTATACAGAAGTCCAATAGCCACGTTTAGGATGACACTAGGCACACTCAGTGTTTGCTAGTATAATGGCTTAGTTATAATGAGTTGGAGTGTGCAATGCAGGCAGAGGTGCTGCAAATATCTGTGCACTAGTGAGACTATACAGAAGTCCAATAGCCACGTTTAGGATGACACTAGGTACACTCAGTGTTTGCTAGTATAATGGCTTAGTTATAATGAGTTTGAGTGTGCAATGCAGGCAGAGGTGCTGCAAATATCTGTGCACTAGTGGGACTATACAGAAGTCCAATAGCCACGTTTAGGATGACACTAGGTACACTCAGTGTTTGCTAGTATAATGGCTTAGTTATAATGAGTTGGAGTGTGCAATGCAGGCAGAGGTGCTGCAAATATCTGTGCACTAGTGGGACTATACAGAAGTCCAATAGCCACGTTTAGGATGACACTAGGTACACTCAGTGTTTGCTAGTATAATGGCTTAGTTATAATGAGTTGGAGTTTGCAATGCAGGTAGAGGTGCTGCAAATATCTGTGCACTAGTGGGACTATACAGAAGTCCAACAGCCACGTTTAGGATGACACTAGGTACACTCAGTGTTTGCTAGTATAATGGCTTAGTTATAATGAGTTGGAGTGTGCAATGCAGGTAGACGTGCTGCAAATATCTGTGCACTAGTGGGACTATACAGAAGTCCAATAGCCACGTTTAGGATGACACTAGGTACACTCAGTGTTTGCTAGTATAATGGCTTAGTTATAATGAGTTGGAGTGTGCAATGCAGCCAGACGTGCTGCAAATATCTGTGCACTAGTGGGACTATACAGAAGTCCAATAGCCACGTTTAGGATGACACTAGGTACACTCAGTGTTTGCTAGTATAATGGCTTAGTTATAAAGAGTTGGAGTGTGCAATGTAGGCAGACGTGCTGCAAATATCTGTGCACTAGTGGGACTATACAGAAGTCCAATAGCCTCGTTTAGGATGACACTAGGTACACTCAGTGTTTGCTAGTATAATGGCTTAGTTATAATGAGTTGGAGTGTGCAGAGGACAGGAGGGTACAGTGCCAGGATTGTGGGGCTCTGGGTAGAGGAAAGGAAGCCTGCCTTTCTACTCCCTCCTAATGGTGAAATGCAGGGAGGAAATCCCTGACCTTAGCTACACAGACGCTGTCTCTGTTTTCAGGACCTGTCACCTATGGCTCTGACCCTGCCCATATGAGCCCTTAAAAGGACTGATGGATAGTGCTATCCCTAAGCTGTCCAGCGCTGTGTATGGAGCGCATACAGCAATATCGGCGATAGGACAAAGGACGGAGCTGGGCCAGTGATGTCTGACACCAAGGACGCAGAAGAGATAATGGCGTCCGGACGGGCAGATACTCGTTTTTATAATGCAGGGACATGTGACATGGACATCCTATCACACATGCCGTTGCTTCTCTGGCTAAAAGTCCACTTAGCTGTGTGTGTGTCTGGGATTGGCTGACATAATGGCCCTCCCCACTACACACGCGCGCTTAGGGAAGGAAGACAAGGAAAAAAAAAAAAAAACAGCAGTGATCTGAAGGCGCTGTTCCCGCACACTATACACTGAAATTTCATAATAGTGTGAGTCACAGAGTGACTTACACTATTACAGCGGAAAGCCAGCTAGGAATTAGCTGTTTTTTTGCTGCTAGAACCGTTCTCGAACGTTTCTAGAACTATCGAGCTTTTGCAAAAAGCTCGAGTTCTAGTTCGATCTAGAACAGGCCCCAAAATCACTCGAGCCTAGAACTGGAGAACCTCGAACCGCGAACCGCGCTCAACTCTAGTTTCTACACACAGTTTCTGGCAGAGGCCAGGTGGCCTCCACTAATTATATCAAGAGTGGTTGCCATAGCAACTTGCAACGGTGGGGACATGGGCAGTTAGGAGTAGAAAACAAAGCAGTTTCCCTTTTAGTCAGGAGGAACAGCTTGGACACGAGACAGAGCAGACGCACAGTGTGTAGCTCCCTGAGTGAGGGCTGCCAAGCCCCTCGGGGAGGCAGAACAGAGCTGTCTGGATGTAACACCATACAGACAGCACAGCCAAGTCGGGGCCAGTAACACCTAGAGAGACGGGACCCGGCACCTGTAATCATGGACTTAAAGACAGTAGTCGCCAGAGCATGGGACTGAGCACACGAGAGGTACAGAGCCACAGTTCGGGTGGCCACGGCACAGCAGCAGAGAGGGAGCCTGGGAGAGAGGGACAGACGTCCAACCCACGAGAGGCCCAGGCTGCCAGCCTGTACGGGCCAGGACCGGGGGAGAGTACAGAGTTGTGCATGGAGGAGAGAGGCCACAGATTACCAAACCGGATCCAGCCTCTGACCTGCCCGGGATCGACCGGAGTCTCTGACGGCGAGGACCAGCACGCCGGGTGCGATACCACCTGAGCCAGTAAATAAAGTGACTGGCACCCACACCTGGTGACTCTGTGAGTAACTGCCACCACTCTGCACTCTGGTGCTCCTATGGACTGCTGCCCCCATTCTCACCAACCTCCCGGGGTTCCCTGCTCCGCCTGTGGGGCGTGATACCATCCCGGCTGCACCTAACACCTGCCCCGCAGAGAGACTGTGCAGCGGCAGCTAATTCCTGGCCGCATACCAAAGGTGGCGCTGTGAAGCATCCCCATTCCCCATCCAGTACTGATCCTGGGAGAGGACTAGTCGCAGGAAGGGTCGGCGGAGGAGGTCGAGACCCCAGTCACGCTGCAACCGGTGATACGCTTCCCAGGGGCCCGTCAGCCTCCTTCCATCCCCATCTGTATTGGACACTTGTTTGTTGTTTGTTTTTCATGTAGCCGATGGGGTCACGGAACCGGGTGAGGCCAGTCACAGCTACCCCAAGGAACCACTGGCCTGGTGACGAGTACCCTAAGGCCCCATGGTACGCTACATGAACAACCCCTATAAATATAAAATTAAGCAGTGTAGTATCCTTAGTTTTAACTGTGTGTGATATACTCACTGTCAGAATTCAGCTCTGCTCGCTGCTTCCAGCAGTCATCAAATGGCCACTCCACTCATATGTGATTTTCATACTTGCGTGTGACAACTGGCTTTTCTTCCTACGTTTCTCATTGAACATTGAGAGAATTATTAAGAGCAGCTTGTCATCACTTCACTGTAAGTATGGAAATCACATATGAATGATTGGTCCCATGATGACCACCCAAATTGCTTGGTGGGGGGGGAGTGCCAAACTGAATTCTTGCCCCGGATGCTGGAATGCCTACATACACCTCTGTAGTAGCTATCCAAATTTGAAAATTAACTTTGTTCTTGGGGAAACCTCTTTAAAAGTATTTTATCTATGACAAAATCCCTCCAGTAAGGGCTCTCTCACACCGGGGTATAAATCTCACGAGTGCAATGTGATAAAGAAGAAGGGAATTTTGTTACTTACCGTAAATTCCTTTTCTTCTAGCTCTTATTGGGAGACCCAGACGATTGGGTATAGCTACTGCCTCCGGAGGCCACACAAAGCACTACACTAAAAAGTGCAAGGCCCCTCCCCTTCTGGCTATACCCCCCCGTGGTATCACGGGTTCTCCAGTTTTAGTGCCAAAGCAAGAAGGAGGAAAGCCAATAACTGGTTTAAACAAATTAACTCCGAGTAACATCGGAGAACTGAAAAACCGTTCAACATGAACAACATGTGTACCCGCAAACAACAAAAACATCCCGAAGGACAACAGGGCGGGTGCTGGGTCTCCCAATAAGAGCTAGAAGAAAAGGAATTTACGGTAAGTAACAAAATTCCCTTCTTCTTCAGCGCTCTATTGGGAGACCCAGACGATTGGGACGTCCAAAAGCTGTCCCTGGGTGGGTAAAGAAATACCTCATGTTAGGGCTGCAAAACAGCCCTCCCCTACGGGGGTGTCACTGCCGCATGCAGGACTCTTCTACCTAAGCTGGCATCCGCCGAAGCATAGGTATGCACCTGATAATGCTTGGTGAAAGTGTGCAGACTGGACCAGGTAGCTGCCTGGTACACTTGTTGAGCCGAAGCCTGGTGTCGTAATGCCCAGGACGCACCCACGGCTCTGGTTGAGTGGGCTTTTAGCCCTGAAGGAACCGGAAGCCCCGCAGAACGGTAGGCCTCTAGAATTGGTTCTTTGATCCATCGAGCCAGGGTGGCTTTAGAAGCCTGCAACCCCTTGCGCGGACCAGCGACAAGGACAAAAAGTGCATCGGAACGGCGCATGGGCGCCGTGCGGGAAATGTAGAGTCTGAGTGCTCTCACCAGATCTAACAAACGTAAGTCCTTTTCATACCGGTGAACCGGATGAGGACAAAAGGAAGGCAAGGATATATCCTGATTAAGATGAAATGAGGATACGACCTTAGGGAGAAACTCCGGAATGGGGCGCAGCACTACCTTGTCCTGGTGGAACACCAGGAAGGGAGCCTTGGATGACAGAGCTGCCAGCTCAGACACTCGCCGAAGCGATGTGATCGCAACGAGAAACGCCACCTTCTGTGACAGGCGAGAAAGGAAACTTCCTTCAGAGGCTCGAAAGGCGGCTTCTGGAGAGCAACTAATACCCTGTTGAGATCCCATGGATCTAACGGCCGCTTGTACGGGGGTACGATATGACAGACCCCCTGTAGGAACGTGCGCACCTTAGAAAGACGTGCTAGACGCTTCTGAAAAAACACGGATAGTGCCGAGACTTCCCCCTTAAGGAAGCCGAGCGACAAGCCCTTTTCTAACCCCGATTGCAGGAAGGAAAGAAAAGTAGGCAATGCAAATGGCCAGGGAGACACTCCCTGAGCCGAGCACCAGGTTAAGAAAATCTTCCACGTTCTGTGGTAGATCTTAGCAGAGGTGGACTTCCTAGCCTGTTTCATGGTGGCAACGACCCCTTGGGATAATCCTGAAGACGCTAGGATCCAGGACTCAATGGCCACACAGTCAGGTTCAGGGCCGCAGAATTCCGATGGAAAAACGGCCCTTGGGACAGTAAGTCTGGCCAGCCTGGTAGTGACCACGGTCGGCCGACCGTGAGATGCCACAGATCCGGGTACCACGATCTCCTCGGCCAGTCTGGGGCGACGAGTATGACGCGGCTGCAATCGGATCTGATTTTTTGCGCAGTACTCTGGGCAAGAGTGCCAGAGGTGGAAACACATATGTGAGCCAGAACTGCGACCAATCTTGCACTAAGGCGTCTGCCGCCAGAGCTCTGTGATCGCGCGATCGTGCCATAAATGCCGGGACCTTGTTGTTGTGCCGAGACGCCATTAGGTCGACGTCCGGCACCCCCCAGCGGCGACAGATTTCCTGAAACACGTCCGGGTGAAGGGACCATTCCCCTGCGTCCATACCCTGGCGACTGAGGAAGTCTGCTTCCCAGTTTTCTACGCCCGGGATGTGAACTGCGGATATGGTGGATGCTGTGTCCTCCACCCACATGAGGATTCGCCGGACTTCCTGGAAGGCTTGCCGACTGCGCGTCCCTCCTTGGTGGTTGATGTATGCCACCGCTGTGGATTCGTCCGACTGGATTCGGATCTGCTCTCTTTCTAGCCACTGCTGGAAAGCTAGTAGGGTAAGATACCCTGCCCCGATTTCCAGAACATTGATCTGAAGGGTGGACTCCTGCTGAGTCCACGTCCCCTGAGCCCTGTGGCGGAGACAAACTGCTCCCCACCCTGACAGACTCGTATCTGTCGTGACCACTGCCCAGGATGGGGGTAGGAAGGATCTTCACTGTGACAATGAGGTGGGAATAAGCCACCATTGCAGAGAGTCCTTGGCCGTCTGGGAAAGGGAGACTTTCCTGTCCAGGGAGGTTGACTGCCCGTCCCATTGGCGGAGAATGTCCCCTTGCAGTTGGCGCAGATGAAACTGCGCAAAGGGAACTGCCTCCATGGCTGCCACCATCTTCCCTAGGAAGTGCATGAGGCGCCTTAAGGGGTGCGACTGGCCTTGAAGGAGAGACTGCACCTCTGTTTGCAGTGAACGCTGCTTGTTCAGCGGAAGCTTCACTATCGCTGATAGAGTGTGAACTCCATGCCGAGATACGTTAGTGATTGAGTCGGTGACCGATTTGACCTTGCCAAATTGATGATCCACCCGAAAGTCTGGAGAGTCTCCAGCGTAACATTCAGGCTGCGCTGTCATGCCTCGAGGGAGGGTGCTTTGACGAGTAGATCGTCCAAGTAAGGGATCACCGGGTGTCCCTGAGAGTGCAAGACTGCTACCACTGCTGCCATGACCTTGGTGAACACCCGTGGGGCTGTCGCCAGACCGAATGGCAGAGCTACGAACTGAAGATGGTCGTCTCCTATCACAAAACGTAGAAAACGTTGGTGCTCCGTAGCAATTGGCACGTGGAGATAGGCATCTTTGATGTCTGTTGAGGCAAGGAAGTCTCCTCGAGACATTGAGGTAATGACGGATCGGAGGGATTCCATCCGGAACCGCCTGGCGTTCGCATGCTTATTGAGCAGTTTTAGGTCCAGAACAGGACGGAAGGAGCCGTCCTTTTTTGGAGCCACAAAGAGATTGGAGTACAAACCCTCGCCCTCGTTCCTGAGGGGGGACAGGGATCACCACTCCTTCTGCTCTTAGAGCGTCCACCGCCTGCAGCAGGGCATCTGCTCGGTGGGGAGGTGGGGCCGTTCTGAAGAATGGAGTCGGAGGACGAGAACAGAACACTGTCCTGTGCACGTGAGCACAATGTCCGTCACCCACCGGTCTGTGACCTGTGGCAGCTAAATGTCGCCAAAGGCGGGGGAGTCTGCCATCAACCGCGGATGCGGAGAGAGAGAGAGAGCTGAGAGTCATGAGGAGACCGCCTTGGCGGTTCCTCCGGCTGCCTTCCTTGGGCGTGATTGAGCCCAGCCGGAATCTGAGCCCGTCTGAGGTTTTGTAGCCCTTTTGCACGAGGACAATTGGGACCTGCCCGAGCTTGGGAAGGACCGAAACCTCGACTGTACTTTTAGGACAGCATTAATAGGGTAAGTCGCAGTGCAGACATTGCGGAGTTACGGACGCCTCTGCGGTACAGATGTACATGTGCTCAAGGCCAGCTGCGCAAGAACAGCTGAAAAGGTTAGGTTGCCTATACGGCTGTGAATGCCGGAGCAACCGACACGCCGATAGCCTCCTAGACAGATTTCAACCAGAGTCCATCTGTCTGTGAATGGCATCTTTAAGTGAAGCCCCATCTCCAGTGCAACTATGGCTCTAGACGCAAGCCTGGAGATTGGAGAATCCACCTTTGGACCCTGGGTCCAGCGCTTGACCACGTCAGGGGAAAAGGGATAACGTGTATCTTAAAAACGTTTGGAGAAGACGCTTATCTGGTAAGCGTGGTGTTTCTGGACTGCTTCTCTGAAGTCAGCGTGGCCAGAAAAATACTCAATATCCGTTTGAGATACTGAAAAGGGACTTCTCCTGCTGTGAAGCTGACTCCTCCACTGGGGGAGCTGAGGGAGAAAGATCCAACCTTCCATTGATGGACGCTATAGGATCATTCCGTATGGCGTTACCATCCGGTGTATCCGGATTGATAGCGATGTCAGGATCAAAGTCCTGGAGAGCTGCCTTATCATACAGAGAGTCCTCCTGGGACCCCCCCGTTCCAAATGAGGTTGGTCAGGAAGATTGCCCATGGCCTGTCTGGACTGCAAGTCTCTATCTTATGACAATATATCTGTCGAAACTGCAACTCCGTCCCTGTCCTTGGACAGGGATGACAGGTGGTTTCTTTGGCCACGACTAGTAGAGACCCCGGCAGACGAAGTGCTAGAGACCCCGGCAGACGAAGTGCTACAGGGGAGCATGCACACAATGGGACGGTGTCATGAACAGCATCCCATGTAGTAAAAACAGCACTGAAAATCTGTGTTGCTTTTTTGCCGCTGCCGACTAGCCATCTAGAAGTATATAGCCAAGATTGGTGACCGTACAGTGCAATGTATAGCATACAAGCATAAAGTACAAATGAACACTGCAGCACAAGCAATACAAGCAGCATAGAAGCCTGTGCCCTGGCACCTCTGCTCTTCTGCTGCTGTAGACTAGTCATCTAGGGGAATATAGCCCAGAAGAGTGACCATACAGTGCAATGTATAGCATACAAGCACAAGTACAAATGCACACTGCAGCCCATGCAATACAAGCAGCATAGAAAAAAACCTGTGCCCCAGCACCCTTGGTTTTCTGCTGCTGTAGTCTAGCCATTCCAGGAGAATATAGCTAAGACTAGCGACTGTACAGTGCAGTGTATAGCATACAAGCATAAACACAAATGAACACTTCAGTACGTGCAATACAAGCAGCCTAGAAAGCCTGTGCCTTAGCACACCTGCTTTCCTGCTGCTGATGTGTCGCTCTCCAAGCGGGCATATAGCGACCTATGCAGTTAAAATACACATGTACACACTGCAGTATATATTGGGGTCAGCACTATGTGTGCCGCTTACCGCCCGCCTATAAGCGGGTGTATGGTCGCCACCGTCCTGCCTGGTTGCCGAAAGTCCGAGCTCGGACTGCAGTAATGGCTGCCGGCGTCTTCCCCAGCTCGTGTGAGGAGGGGCGGGCCGTGGGCGTGCCCCAAGTCAGAGCGGGAATCCGGCGTCCGACAGTGTGCAGTGAGAGGGCTGGAGCATGTAAATAAGGCTCCAGCCCTCGGCGCTGCTGATTGCTCAGCGTCTGTCCCCTTCCCTGAGTGACAGGGAGGGGGCGGGAACGAAGCGGCACTAGGCCGCAGAAGCCGGGGACTGGATTTATAAGCGCCGCCGCCGTAAAAGCGCGGTCGGCGCCCAGTCCCCGGCGAACTACAAGTCCCAGCCGCGCCGCCGCTCCCGGAGCATCCGGCGCGGTAGTTCCCAATACACAAAGTCACTCAGCAAAGCTGCAGTGACTGTAACCCTTTACTGTCCCCGGCGCACTAGCACACCCACCAAGTCTGGAGTGTGCTGTGCCTGTGTGTACGGGGACACAGAGTACCTGTAATGGTGCAGGGCCATGTCCCTGAACGGTACTCCAGCTCCGTATCCAGCAGGTTCAAATGGGTCTGTGGATGGAGCCCGGCGTCAGAGCTTTGAGGCCGGCAGGATCCCACTTCCTCAGAGCCCCCCAGGGGGATGTGGAAGGAAAGCAGCATGTGGGCTCCAGCCTCCGTACCAGCAATAGGTACCTCAACCTTACAACACCATCAACGGGTGAGAAGGGAGCATGCTGGGGGCCCTATATGGGCCCTCTTTTCTTCCATCCGAAATAGTCAGCAGCTACTGCTGACTAAAATCTGTGGAGCTATGCATGGATGTCTGACCTCCTTCGCACAAAGCTTGAAAACTGGAGAACCCGTGATACCACGGGGGGGTATAGCCAGAAGGGGAGGGGCCTTGCACTTTTTAGTGTAGTGCTTTGTGTGGCCTCCGGAGGCAGTAGCTATACCCAATCGTCTGGGTCTCCCAATAGAGCGCTGAAGAAAGGGATTGCACTCAGACCAATGTTATTCAATGAGGCAGGGAAGATTTGCGTTTTTTTTCTCAGCTGTATTCAGCCTAAGAAAAAAATCCAAGTATGCTGCAATTTGATTCCAAAATCATCACAGTGTGAGAAAAAAAATTAAATGCCATATTGACCATCAGTATGGCGTCCGACTTTTACAGATACACTACAAATCTGTAAAATGGAAAACTGTAAATGGTCCTGTACAAGATTAATAGCTGCTAAGTAAAAACATAGACTGCATACAGACAGCACACGGAGAGAACAAGGATGACAAGTGATAAAAAAATTGTCCCACTTTTCTGGATGAGAATGGGACCGATTTTTTTATACACTCTTGTGACCCCAGTCTACAGATTAGTTTAAGGTTAGGTAGATCTTAAGTATCTTTTATACTGTTAGAGTAGAGCAGACAACTCTCGCAACACTTTTCTCTCCAGATTATCCTGCAGGCTAGGCCCCCTTTTACATGTACATGCTTCTGGTATATGTGGCATCCATTTTTTTTCACGAATATGACATGTACCCATTATAACCTATGGTGATGCTCGTACCCGTGTTATCACAAGGACCGTATCTCCATATGAATGAAATGGAGACGTCAATTTTTTTCCCGGCAGCAAGGATGATAAAAATCAATATAAGTCTATGGGTCTGTGAAAAACACACACAGCACAAATGGCAACCATGCGTCATCCGTGTGCTGTCCGTGTGCTGTACGTGTTTAACCTTGAAAGTATATGAAATTTTTGTAATATCGTTATTTATTTAGCTATGTAGGAAAACCAAGGCTGACACATGGATGAGACACTGATTATACAAAGATGACACACTGAAAACACAAAGGTGACACAATGATGACGCACGGATGACACAATGATGACACAAAGAGAACTCACTGATAGAAAACACTGATCCCTCCGGTTCTATTTTTCTACGTACCTGTTTTTTACGTATGTGTGAAGGGTGCCTTAGATAGTATGGCTCCCTAACTGTGACAAGAAACTATCTTTATATAAAGAGGAACCATTTAATGAAGTCCAAAGTGGCCAGTATGGGTGCTTACTTTATTAACACTGATTCCTTAGTATTCTCGGGTTTCTTTGGGTGTGTTTTTTGTTTTGTTTTTTTTTTTGTTTTATTGCTTTTGTTAAATCATGCCTTATGGTTTAGAAGATATGGATATTTTTTTGGGGTGCCAGTTTTTATGGTCTTAACAAGGGGGAGTGTTTCCCATAGAAAATACCTGAAAAATAAGCACAAAATAAAAAAAATCTCTGGAATCCTATGGTGGATTTAAAAAAAGCAAAAATAGAAAAACCAGAATACTAAAAATAGCAGCGAAAATAAGAGAAAAAACAGAGAACTTTTAACCTGGTGACAGGTTCTCTATAAATGACTGCATGGTTTGTTTACAAGATACATTGCTGTTGACCTTAGCATGAATGAAAGATCAGTGACTGTCACAAACGATGACTAAGTACATTCTAAATTTAGGCACTTTCTTGCCAACATTTGTACCCATGAAATTATATAGAAAGGAAATATTTGTAAAAAAAAAAAAACAGACATATAAGACGTAAGGTAAAAATAGGCTGATTTATTATTCACAGGTCCTGCAGTTAATAATACTCTAAATCAATGACCCATGGTGCACAAGCAATTTGTACATGACTAATTAAAATAAAAATATTGCACTTGTATGTCTGGAGCACTTCTTTTAAACTGATAAATCATTTCCATTGTTTTATCTTGATGTTCCTTATGATCCTGGATGTGGCAAGAATAAAAATGAGCAGCCTACTCTTTATATAACAAGAGTTAAGGGCACTTTACATGCTGTGACATCGCTAGCGATCTTGTTAGCGATGAAAAATTCTAGATCGCAAGTGCGATCTTTTGAGATCGCACATAGGTCATTTTACGCATGTGCGATCTCGAAAGATTGCACTTGCGATCTAGAATTTCACATCGCTAACGAGATCGCTAGCGATGTCGCAGCATGTAAAGTACCCTTTATGGCATTTTGTTCTTTGCAAGTCACTTATTTATTAACTAAACATTCTCAAGACTGGAATGTTTTGACACATTGAAAATCTAAGTTAATATCTAATGCTAAACATGAGAATACTACACTTTTAATTTAAAATATTTCAATATTTTCATTACTAATGGGGCTTAACAAGGTTGGCTACTACTTAAACATTGATGATCCATCTTTAGCATAGGTCATCAATGTGTCATCAGCCAGCGTCCGACACCCTGCACTCCTGCTGATCAGCTTCTCTCCATGCAGATGGCCGTAAATGTTCAGTTTCGTAAATGCTACATTTTATGACAGTGGCTCTGGCCAGGTACTTCACATCCGCCTCCTATTCAAATCAATAGAAAATGGATGTGCAACACAGGGCTTCGGACACTGTTAGAAGTCGGAGCTGCTCTGGAACTGAGGAGCATTTCCGGCCACCTGCTGCTACCACTGGAATGGAGAGCAGCTGATCGGCATTGGTAACGGGCGTCCCACTCCAGCCTATCAGATATTGATGACCTGTCCTAAGGATAGGACATCAATGTTTGAGTAGTGAATAACCACTTCACGATCAAGGACGTACTGGTACATCCTTGGCCATGTCTGTCCCATTACCGCGGGCTCACCACAGTAAAGGGACGGATCAGCAGACATGTGGACTATTCCAACTCGTGCCTTTTAACCTTTCAGATCGCACTGTCAAACTCTGACAGCACAATTTAATGGCTCCAGAAGAGATTGCGTCATTCCCCACTGCAATTGGCGGCCCCGTGACACTATCAAAGAGCGCCAATGGGTTGTCATGACAGTGTGAGGTCAGATGATGATGCCTGTTGCTGCCCTGACTCACTTCTTGTGAATGCCTGCAGAGCGCTGGCACTCTCAGTTCAGTACAGATCAGTACAGGAGATTCATCGCAGGAGATGAAGCATCGCTCTGATCAGCAGCAATCAGTCAGTACAGTCCTAAAGTCCTCTATGGGGACTTGTAAAAAAAGTAAAAAAAAAAAATTAGAAAATATTAAGAAATAAAAAAAAACAAAGTTCAAATCCACCCCCCTTTTTCTCCATTGAAAATAGAACAATGACAAAAATATATACATATAAATATAGACATGTCCAATCTATCAAAATATAAAATAAATTAATCTAATTGGTAAAGGGCATGGAAATAAAAAATGTCAAACGCCAAAATTAATGTTTTTTGGTCGGCACAACATTGCATTCAAATGCAATACCAGGCAATCAAATCATCACATCTATGCAAAAATTGAATAATTAAAAAGGTCAGCTCAACTCGCCCCACAACAAACAAGCCCTCATATGGATATACTGATGGAAAAATAAAAAAAAAATCTGGCTCTGGGAAGAAGCGGAGGAAAAAACAAAAAATGAAAAATGGAAAATCGTCCAAATGAGAAGGGGTTAATTGGGTGCTGTGTGGTGGGTTTCGAGCAATGACAGATGTGAGGGTCAACTGGGTAAACTGGCTATTTCAGGGACTTTTATTGGTTTGTGGGGGACAAAAATCAAGCCCTCATATGGATATATTGATGAAAAAAATAAAACAGCTATGGCTCTTGGAAGAATGGGAGGAAAAAACAAAAACAAAAAATGGAAAATAATGAAGGGATTAATAAAATAAATCATGTTTAACATCTACTAACATAAAGTGGTGATATGTATTGGTGCTTCTTTTTAAATGTAAAATTAAAAAAACATATAATATACCATTACAAATAGGTTTTCTCATGTTAAACTTGTATGGCTTATTTACAGGATATTGTATAAGTGCCTGTATACTGTCGACACAAGTCCTATCTTTGGGATTTTCAACTACATATAATCATAGCCATCACAGTCTCCATAGATACAAGTACACTTAGTTCTCCAGTTCATATAAACAAGAAATAAATGTTTAAAAGTGAACTGTACTTTAAAAAAACTTTGTTTAAATCAATAGTTCAAGTGAATAGAAAAAACTTTGTAATGTATCTTATCAGTGAAATCAGCTACAATGAGAGCCTCCTTCCCCTGATGAAGCCAGACATGGTGAAACATGTTAGGGAGGCTATGAGCTGATAGGTTTTAGAATCAGCATTAGGGGGAGACATTTTAAAAGTATTAATATAGGAGATTTAGGTCCGCAGCCTGTTATTCCCTAAGATACATATGAATAATGTCTCTCCATTGCTGTAGTTGCAATGTTAAGTATTAGGCATCACAATGATATAATCTAAGCAAATTAATAAATGTTAAGTTTTGAGTTAGGGTACCTCTAGTTGCCTATGGCAAATCGTGTTTAATGTTTTGCTCAGAGGAGACGGCTTGCAGGTGCCATGTGATACCGCCCATTAGCCACTATGGAGAGGAAAGAAGTGAGCAGCAACAAAGGGAATGGAAGGAAAATCATGGTGCATAGCTCTATAACAAGTATTTTACCTCACATCAGAGGTTGATTCAGATGAAGACAGCTGAACTCTGCTGTGTAAAGCCCGCTTTACACGCTACAATATATCTTTCGATGTGTCGGCGGGGTCACGTCGTAAGTGACGCACATCCGGCATCGTAAGGTACATTGCAGTGTGTGACAGGTACGTGCGATTGCGATTGAACGTTAAAACGTTCATCACATGCACGTCGTTCAATTCCTAAAAATTGAACGTCAGGTTGTTCATCGAACCCGGGGCAGCACACATCGCTGTGTGTGACACCCCGGGAACGATGAACAGATCTTACCTGCGTCCTGTGGCTCCCGGCCAGCAATGCGGAAGGAAGGAGGTGGGCCGGATCTTTACGTCCCACTCAGCTCCGCCCCTCCGCTTCTATTGGTCGGCTGCCGCGTGACGTCGATGTGATGCCGAACGTCCCTCCCACTCCAGGAAGTGGACGTTCGCCGCCCACATCGAGGTCGTATGGACGGGTAAGTACGTGTGACGGGAGTTAATTGTTTGTGTCGCGAACATTCAACAAATTGAACGTGCCGCACATACGATGGGGGCGGTTACGATCGCATACGATTTCGTATGCGAAATCGTAACATGTAAAGCAGGCTCAATGTCCTCCATGATGCTGCAGCATGTATCCATGAGCTAAAAGATGAATGAAGAGCAGGCACTCCCCTCTCTGTGCTCTGCTATCTAAGGAAAAATCACTACAGCTCATTGCATTCTACCAGCAAACAGTGGTTTGCAAGTTACAAACAGATAGCCAGAGAAAAACACTCCTAAAACATAACCTTCAATAGGTATACATTAAAAGTGGACTGCCACTATAAAAGAATAAAAAGTGTTCCTTTGGGCTACACAAAGGATGACAACAGCCTCAAAAATGAACACCAGGCACAAAATGCAGAAAGTATGAAACCAAGTCACACAGAATAACTGCATTAAGAAACACAGCAAAAACAATGGTTGCCACGTTGGACCTGCTGCAACAGTAAATCCCTCAGATCGACTGCAACCATGAATAAGATAAAGGAAAACGGTCTTACCGTGCTTCCAAGGGCATGTCAAAATAGAGCTCAACCTGAGGTGACCCTACACAGGTCCTACATAAATACCATTTGTTGGCTCAAGTGGAAAAGCGGTAGTATGTACTTCCCGACGCGTTTCATATAGTAATCATCAGGGGAGTCTTCATAGGGTACTTAGCATCATATCAGTAATCACATCAGGACTGACAGACAACAGAATTGCCCCAAGGATGGACCGATAACGTCCAGCATGGATGAACGCCAAGCTGTGTGTGACTTGGTTTCATACTTTCTTCATTTTGTGCCTGGTGTTCATTTTTGAGGCTGTTGTCATCCTTTGTGTAGCCCAAATGAACACTTTTTATTCTTTTATAGTGGCAGTCCACTTTTAATGTATACCTATTAAAGGTTATGTTTTAGGAGTGTTTTTCTCTGGCTATTTGCCACCAGTTGCTATTTACTGCTCTCCACTTAGGGGGACTTTATTAAGGGTAATTGCTATATTCCAAGTTACAAACAGAGAATGGAAAGGGGAAAACTGGTAAGAATGCAAAATATAAATGGCCAGCTATTACCGTGTTTTTCCAAAAATAAGACACTGTCTTATACTTTCTTTACCCCCAAAAAAAGCACTAGGGCTTATTTTGGAGGAGGTCTTATTTTTGGAGAAACATGTTGTGGGTAAGTGTACCTCCCCAAAAAAGCAGACCCCCCTCCCCTTCCCAGGAGACTCATACTTACCAGACCCGGACGTCTGCGTGGCTCCCAGGTCCTTCCTGTGATCTCCGGTGCTTGCTGCACTCCGTTCTCCCTTGCTTCTGGCTGACGCTGACACAAGCTAACACACACACACACATGCTGACACACACACATGCTGACACACACACACACGCAGACACACAATCCAGCCTTACCGAATACTTCTGGCTGCAGGGAATGATGGGAGGGAGTCACGTTTCTGCCGCAGGTCCTTGCACTGCACTGCACAGCCTCTCAGGATTCTGCCGGCCAGAATAAATTGGTGTCGCTGGATGTGGTAAGTATGTGTGTGAGATCGGATGTTTGTGTATGCGATCTGAGTGTGTGTGTGTGTGAGATCGGATGTTTGTGTATGAGATCTCATGTGTGCGGCTATGTGATCTCATGTGTGCGGGTGAAAGCTGATGTGTGCGGGTGAGAGCTGATGTGTGCGGGTGACAGCTGATATGTGCGGGTGACAGCTGATGTGTGCGGGTGACAGCTGATGTGTGCGGGTGAGAGCTGATGTGTGCGGGGGAGAGCTGATGTGTGCGGGTGAGAGCTGATGTGTGCGGGTGAGAGCTGATGTGTGCGGGTGAGAGCTGATGTGTGCGGGTGAGAGCTGATGTGTGCGGGTGAGATCGGATGTGTGCGGGTGAGATCGGATGTGTGCGGGGGTGCGATCACGGCAGGTCCTGCTGCTCCGCATCGGGTGAGTGATTGTGAGGTGCCGCTGTCTATAATGAAGTGTTCTGCAGTATCTTTATCTTTTTTAGCTACACGGACACTTCATTACTGAACCGTGACAAGGGCTTATTTTCCGGGGAGGGCTTATATTTAAATCTTGTTGTAAAACCACTTAGTGTTCAAAGTTTGAGGTAAGAATTGTTACCGTATGAGCACAGCAGCTCTCTCCAAGCACTAGTATGCACAATGTGGCAGTGGGCAAACTGACACCACATTTCTGAGTGCCTGTGGCTGTCACTTGATGCCCCGGAAGAGTAACAAGCAACACCGCTCCTTTTTTACTGAAGCTGTTGAAAGAGCAACCAAAAACAAGTTCCAGGACGAGCCTGCAGCCGCATTGTGTGCACTCACATTGACACTTGGAGCATGCTTCTGCGGTCACCCATTGTTCATGCACAAGTTCAGACTTGCAAGCTAATTTTAGACAGCACTCACTTTTACCAATGAAGTGCTGCCAATAAAGACAAAAGACTGGTTTGAATATACCAAAGTATAGGCCACACCAACAATGCACCGAAGCGCCCTCATTTGTAATGAAATAAAAGTAGTTTTTATGCAAATATTAAAGAAGCACTCAGGTAATTTTTTTTCCCCTAAATCTGTGTAAATGTTAGTGTAGTATAATGTCTGTGATAAAGCAATCACTAATTGCTGTTTTCTCATGTGCTTGACTCTATAATAATTTCACGTCCACAGCTCGTCTCTGCAGACTTTCCTCTTCTTTGGTCTTCTGAAGCACATCTCAACATGGTGCCCTGAAAAATAACATTGTCATTATAATGTTCCTGAATAAAAATAACCACCAATGTCGTGCCTTAAATAAGCCCTATGCTGTGCCCCTGAAAATAACTATTACTGACAACTAATGTACAGGTTCTCCTGCTGTGCTTGAAAGTGCAGCTTTCCTCACAGACTATATGGCTCTCCTATTCTCAAAATGGCAGCTGATGGAGGGACATGTGACCAGTACATCAGCCTCCTCCAATTGAAAAACACTGAATGGAAAAGCTGTTTCTTAAATAGTAGCGACTGATGAATAGGTCTCCTAGGCCTGGTCCTATGCTCCTACACCAGCCGACATTTTGTAGATAGGAAAATTCAGCAGCCTTTGTAGAAGGCCACTGTAACAAATGAATGGGAATAACCTGTAATACAGTACTTATATTTTAGTATCCCAAAATATGTTTCAAAACATATCTGTAATTGTTTTTGCCTCTGAAATTGTTTATGCCAGTTTCCCTGCATAAACAAATTGGCGGGGTATTCCCATCTCCAAGATCCAATCCCATTATGTAATAGGCATAATAATAATATTAGCAAATACCTCCAATTAGAGATGTAGTATAGTTACCCTGATATAGCCATGTCTCTTACCTCATGCACAGGGCATTGCAGCTTAGGTATCCATGGTTACGGAGCACTGAAATAAATATAACTAATGATGACCTATAATAGGTTTTCAATGGGCAAAACAGGAAATTGTATTGGATGGGAAAAGGTTAACAAATTAAGTGCATTTGATTCCAGCAAGCCCTTTAATACGACTGACATGCACAAATCTTACTGGATCAGGTCCAAAGTGTTTTCAATATTTTTGCTCAGATTCCCTGTCTAAGATAGAATTTTGTTAATCATCACATACTAATTAGTGTGAAAATCTATAATAGTGCGCATTCTAAAAGGAACAAAGACTTTTTCTTGTCACAGTGTATTTGTATTAATTAAAACAATATGTCGAAAAGTTATGTATAAATTGGAAGGGTAAATCAAAGCAATGAACAGCCAATTATATTTCAATCAGGTTTAGTTCAGTTCTCGGTAAAAGTGATAGGTTTCTTTAACCTCTTCCCAAATGTTCACTGTATATAAACGTCACTGTTTGCAGGGCTATGTGCAGCACCAATGTTTCTCTACAATTGTTGGTCAGGTTTTGATCAGGACTAAAAAAAAGAGTAAACCTTTTCCGACATTACCAAACGGTTCAACAAACAGTTGAACAAATATACAGTTAGGTCCAGAAATATTTGGACAGTGACACAATTTCGCGAGTTGGGCTCTGCATGCCACCACATTGGATTTGAAATGAAACCTCTACAACAGAATTCAAGTGCAGATTGTAACGTTTAATTTGAAGGTTTGAACAAAAATATCTGATAGAAATTGTAGGAATTGTACACATTTCTTTACAAACACTCCACATTTTAGGAGGTCAAAAGTAATTGGACAAATAAACCAAACCCAAAAAAAAAATTTTTATTTTCAATATTTTGTTGCGAATCCTTTGGAGGCAATCACTGCCTTAAGTCTGAAACCCATGGACATCACTAAACGCTGGGTTTCCTCCTTCTTAATGTTTTGCCAGGCCTTTACAGCCGCAGCCTTCAGGTCTTGCTTGTTTGTGGGTCTTTCCATCTTAAGTCTGGATTTGAGCAAGTGAAATGCATGCTCAATTGGGTTAAGATCTGGTGATTGACTTGGCCATTGCAGAATGTTCCACTTTTTTGCACTCATGAACTCCTGGGTAGCTTTGGCTGTATGCTTGGGGTCATTGTCCATCTGTACTATGAAGCGCCGTCCGATCAACTTTGCAGCATTTGGCTGAATCTGGGCTGAAAGTATATCCCGGTACACTTTAGAATTCATCCGGCTACTCTTGTCTGCTGTTATGTCATCAATAAACACAAGTGACCCAGTGCAATTGAAAGCCATGCATGCCCATGCCATCACGTTGCCTCCACCATGTTTTACAGAGGATGTGGTGTGCCTTGGATCATGTGCCGTTCCCTTTCTTCTCCAAACTTTTTTCTTCCCATCATTCTGGTACAGGTTGATCTTGGTCTCATCTGTCCATAGAATACTTTTCCAGAACTGAGCTGGCTTCATGAGGTGTTTTTCAGCAAATTTAACTCTGGCCTGTCTATTTTTGGAATTGATGAATGGTTTGCATCTAGATGTGAACCCTTTGTATTTACTTTCATGGAATCTTCTCTTTACTGTTGACTTAGAGACAGATACACCTACTTCACTGAGAGTGTTCTGGACTTCAGTTGATGTTGTGAACGGGTTCTTCTTCACCAAAGAAAGTATGCGGCGATCATCCACCACTGTTGTCATCCGTGGACGCCCAGGCGTTTTTGAGTTCCCAAGCTCACCAGTCAATTCCTTTTTTCTCAGAATGTACCCGACTGTTGATTTTGCTACTCCAAGCATGTCTGCTATCTCTCTGATGGATTTTTTCTTTTTTTTCAGCCTCAGGATGTTCTGCTTCACCTCAATTGAGAGTTCCTTAGACCGCATGTTGTCTGGTCACAGCAACAGCTTCCAAATGCAAAACCACACACCTGTAATCAACCCCAGACCTTTTAACTACTTCATTGATTACAGGTTAACGAGGGAGACGCCTTCAGAGTTAATTGCAGCCCTTAGAGTCCCTTGTCCAATTACTTTTGGTCCCTTGAAAAAGAGGAGGCTATGCAATACAGAGCTATGATTCCTAAACCCTTTCTCCGATTTGGATGTGAAAACTCTCATATTGCAGCTGGGAGAGTGCACTTTCAGCCCATATTATATATATAATTGTATTTCTGAACATGTTTTTCTAAACAGCTAAAATAACAAAACTTGTGTCACTGTCCAAATATTTCTGGACCTAACTGTATCTGAATCCCATTAAACTCAATGGGAAGCAAAAACAAAGACACAGACAACACCTTTAGGGGGGCCCAAAATCTGCTAAAACAGCTCAAATGTTTTACTGCGCAGCCACACTGTTATAGCACAGCCATTAACTTCCTAAACTATTAACAGAAGAAATATTTGATGAGTAACAGGAGTAGGCCTGTTCCTCTGAAATCACAGCCACTACAGACAAGACACAATGTGGACACCCTAATTGGGGACTCCACATTTCCAAAAATATGGGGCATACAACAGACCAATTGCATTAATTGCCCCAGAGTACCCATAGTGTTTTAGCGCTGCAGTGAACCATGGGCCATATACAGCACAGGGTCTGGCCCAGCATTTACAGCTTTCAAATCAAGAGGTGGATGAGTGACAGGAGTAGGCCTGTTCCTCTGAGAACCCTGCCACTACAGACAAGATACACATTGGACACCCATCTTGGAGTCTCTATATTACAAAAATTAGAGGAAGACAGCAGAACAGTGGCATCAATTGTCCCACTGTACTCATACTGTTTTTTTCATTGCAGTGAAGCATGGTCCTTACACTACACAGAGTCTGGCCCAGCATTTACAGCTTTCAAATCAAGAGGTGGATGAGTGACAGGAGTAGGCCTGTTGGTCTGAGAACCATGCCACTACAGACAAGATACAACTTGGGAGACCCATTTTGGAGTCTCCAAAGAACTGGTTGTCGTGACTCAGCAGGAAGCAAGAGGAGGAGAAATAGGAGGACTATTTTGTGTTTCATACATATAAGAAAGACAAGTTTTAAAATTCACAGTAATGGACACAGTGCTTGATTGTTGCACCACCAAGTTAGAAATATCAGCAGCAGTAGCAACAGCAGCCACAAAAGCCACAAAAAATGTCAGACTACAATAAAATGAGATCAATGCAGTAAACTGAAAACTACACCATCGCCTAGTGTGCACAGTCTGCGACTGGAGTAGAAAAGTAATTGGAGACTTGTTTATCTGGATGAAAGTTAGGCAGCCTACACTTTCAGGAGACAGATCGATGTGTTTATCCATCATGACATGACAAGCAGTGCTGAAGACATGTTCTCAGAGAATGCTAGCTGTCAGGAACCAAGACATAACTGGTGAGCGCAGACCATTCTTCCATTTCAGAAGACCAAAGTGCAAAAGGGTCCAACTACCTCCTGAAGGCATCAATATTGAGCTGTAGATACTCCAGCACCATCATCTCCACTCTTTCAATATGTGTCAGACTTGTATTGTGTTCTGCTGGTGCATGGGATGGTCTAAAAAATGTGTACCCCAACTTACAGAAATTGCTGCTGCCACTTAAACTGCTGCTGTGCTGCTGCTGCTGCTGCTGCTGCTGCTAATGTTTCTGGATGATGAATCGATGATCACAAGACTGGAAGTATACAATGGCGATGCACGCTGCGTACCTTATTGCTGTCTGGGAGAAAACTACTCACCATTGTATACAAGTTGGTTTCAATACTCCAGCATACGAACATCCTTTTCCAAGAGGGTAACATCTGGCAAAATTTAGTCTTGTACCTTGGATCTAACAGAGTGGCAACCCAGTAGTCAGTATTATTTCTAATCCTATTAAGACGGGAATCAAGTTACAGATAGTGCAGCAAGAAGGTGATCTTGTGTCGGCTGCTTCCGTGAGGTCAAAGTCCATGGTATGTTGGTGGTGAGTAAACACTGAAGCTTACTTCCGCCATCTCCTCCCACCAACCACGGACAACAGAGTAGGAATCAATATCTTCTTCATCTCCTGACTGTTGTGTACCCATCACCTCTTCTTCGTCATCCTCTTCCATTTGTTCCTCGGCGATCAATATCTTCTTCATCTCCTGACTGTTGTGCACCCATCACCTCTTCCTACAAACAGCTTTCCCTGGCTCCAGGTTTAGTTGAGACAGCTAATGCTCAAATTCAGCCTGGATAGCTGCTTACAATTCCTTAGCTGTGTGACTACATTCTCCAATGCATTTTAATTTCAACACTGCCTGATTGCGGTGAGCCCTAATTGTGCTAAACGAAGGTGAGGGGATTCCCCCTACACTGTTGGAACGCGTATTACATTAAGGAAGAGGTTGATGGTGCAGGTGGAGGCCCTAGAGGAGGTGGAAGAGGCAGAAGCAGTGCAGGAAGTGGTAGATGCAGAGGTTTTTCCCAAAAGATTTGGGGATTCCAAGATTTGTGTAGCAGCCACTTAACCACCTGCCCCCAATGCCACCAGAGTCACCCAGTGCCCAGTCAGTGACATGTAACACTCCTGTCCATGCTTGCCTGTCCAGGTGTCAGTAGTGAAATGCACCCTGCCAGACACAGAGTTTTTGAAGGAATGGGTGATGTCTGCTGGTGGAGTGCAGGCACAACGTTATAAGAGAATTAATGGTGACTGAGCAACTGGTCCTGGGGGACTGCCACGGCCATCAAGTTTCAGAAACGTCTGTATCCACAGGCAGAAAATTAGTATTTCCGTGGCCAACAATTTAGATATGGTGAAGTTCAAACTCTTGGCTTTGGCATGTGTAGGAGGAAATATTTGTTTATATGACCACAACTGCAGGACTGAGGGCTGGCTGCTGTGCTGAGAGAAGGTGCAGTAGGGTGCACATGACAAACTGGTGGACTGGGAGGGAGGTGTAGGTGGAGATGTTATAGTGGATTGAGAGACATGTGGTGTGCTCGGTGTCTGACATTGGTCATAAACACCAGGCAGATCCATTTACGTAACAGCTAAGTGATTATCACTCACCCCGACTGTAGAGGGTAAACAATTTGAGATTCTGTGGCTGGAGACCTGTGTGAGAACACTTTCGATGGTGATGGAGGAGGAAAAAGCACTAGACACGGTTGAAGAAGTGGATGGTGGTTCGGGAAACCCACTATGCTGCGATTTAACGCAGTAAGATTGCCAGAGTAAAATATGTAGAGCAAGTGCTGCTTCATGCATGTAGTAGTTAAATTATTGGAATTTTTGCCTCTACTGAATCGTTGTTTAGAAAGTTGCCAGATAACAAAAGATGGATCATCCTTTGCGGACTCAAAAAATGCCAAGGCTAGGCAACCCTTCCTGTGAACTGCAAACCTGTGACCGCTGCTGGCAACAGCCAGAGTTGTCACTGAGGATGCAATGCTTGTCATAGTTGCATCACTACGTGTTTGTGCGGAAATCACCAACATTACCTCCTTGTCTTCCTCCTCCATCTCAACCTCTTCTGTTTAGCTACTCAGCTGCGTGCCTCTAGGTTCACACCAAGTGGGATCTCCAACCTCATCGTCATCCACTTTGTTGTTCCACTCATCATCCTGACAGTCACCCTCATCCTCTACCTGCCCTGGCACCACAGTACAATATGCATGCACCTTAGATATCTGAGTCTCATTATCATCACCTCCACCCCTGGGGACTAACATTTGGTTATGAAGATCTGGTTTCTTATCAAACCCTACTTCATCTGACCCTGGATCCAGCAGACAACGATTTTGGGAATCTGTGCAGATGCTTTCCTTCTCTTGAGTCTGGAAAACTTTGTATTAGTCCTCTGATGCCCATGGAATAGAATGTGTGAAAAGCTCTGCAGACTCACTCATGTTTGGTTCCCCATAGTCAGTTGGGTTGTTGGTGGTTGGAGAGTTGGGACATGGGGGAAACAAGGGTAATTGGGGTGACCCCTCTGAGGACTGTACTGTGTGTAAGGTTGAGGTGGAAGAAGAGGAAGAGAAGCCACTGTACAACATGCTCTTTCTGGCCCTCATCTACAAGTCGTACAGCTGTGTGGCTGCCAAAGAAAGGGAGTGGAGTAGTGCGTCCAGTAACAGAAGTTGTCAGTTGTCTTTGGCTATGACGAGTGGTCATTACAGAGAAAGGGGAGCCAGCAGTGCCTATGAATGGCATGCAACAAATAAAAAGCATACAATTCAAAAATTCATTCCTACTGTACTATAATGCAAAATGAGATTTTTCACAAACAATTGATCAATAATTTGAGCCAACCCTGCCACGTCACGGCAAATCTCAATAGGGGGTCCGACTCTATATTGTATAATTTACCATTGTGCCATATGGCCTCCTAAATATTTTAATAAGCAGAAACATATAAAAAAGCAACACATACCTGTGACATCTCAGAACCGCTCCCATATTGCAAAGACAGACAACTGGAAGTAAAGGCAAAGCAGGTGCCAGAATGTGCAGCAAAGGCCACACACACCAGCACAATGTAAGAACTGAACCTCACAGTGTCAGATCAGGAGCCATAGATAAAGGCAGAGCAGGCCCAAGTAAATGGTGCTTGATTAATGATGCCTGTGGACCAGGGTGAGGTGGTTACATAGTTACATAGTTACATAGTTACTTAGGTTGAAAAAAGACCTAGGTCCATCTAGTTCAACCTTCCTCCACCAGTTCTACATTTAGTCACTAAGTCATTTATAACCAACAATGTTTTGTGTACTGAGGAAATCATCCAGCCCTTTTTTAAAAGCTGTTATAGCATCTGCCATTACTACCTCTTGTGGTAGGGCATTCCACAGTCTGACTGCTCTAACTGTAAAGAACCCTTTCCTATTTAGCTGTTGGAATCGCTTTTCTTCCACTCGCAGTGAGTGCCCCCTGGTCCTTAGTACTGTCTTTGGAAGAAATAAGTCATGTGCCAGTCCTTTACATTGACCACACATGTATTTATACATATAAATGAGATCTCCTCTGAGACGTCTTTTTTCTAAGCTAAACATATCTAACTTTTTCAACCTGTCATCATATGGGAGGCCTTCCATTCCTTGTAATAGTCTAGTTGCCCGCCTTTGAACTGACTCTAACTTCTGAATGTCCTTTTTAAAATGTGGAGCCCAAAACTGGATCCCGTATTCCAGATGTGGCCTTACAAGTGATTTATAGAGGGGTAACAATACGTTGGGATCACGGGATCTAATCTCTCTTTTTATACACCCTGAAATCTTGTTTGCTTTAGCAGCTGCTGCTTGACTTTGAGTGCTGCTGCTCAGCTTATTTGTAATGAGAATACCCAAGTCCTTCTCCTGTTCTGTAGTCCCGAGTTTACTTCCATTTAATGTATACGCAGCTATAGGGTTACTCCGTCCTAGGTGCATTACTTTACATTTATCAACATTAAATCTCATTTGCCAAGTATCTGCCCATTCTGACATCTTATCCAGATCTTTTTGTAATATTGTACTATCCAGGTCAGTTTTTATTATCCTACATAGTTTGGTGTCATCGGCAAAGACTGACACTGTACTATCAATCCCATCCACAAGGTCATTAATAAAGAGATTAAAAAGAATCGGTCCAAGCACAGATCCCTGCGGCACCCCACTGCTGACTATAGCCCATTTAGAGAATGTACCATTTATGACTACTCTTTGTTTCCTATCTTTTAGCCAATTCCTTACCCAGTTGCATATTGTGTCCCCTAGTCCTTGCTTCTGGAGCTTTAGTATAAGGCTATTATGTGGTACAGTATCAAATGCCTTTGCAAAGTCCAACTAAATCACATCAGCTGTATTACCAATATCCAGGTTTGAACTTACCCACTCATAGAACCCCAACAGGTTGGTTAGACACGACTTATCTTTCATGAATCCATGCTGTTTGTCAGTTATCATATTATTTTCTGCAATATATTTTTGCATGTCATCCCTTAAAATGCCCTCAAAAACTTTGCATACTATAGATGTCAGGCTTACTGGACGGTAGTTGCCTGGATCTACCCTCTTACCTTTCTTAAATATCGGTACCACATCAGCAATCCTCCAATCCTGAGGCACCAACCCTGTTACAAGTGAGTCTAAAAAGATGAGATACAGCGGTCTGTCGATTACGGAGCTCAATTCCCTCAATATTCGTGGATGAATGCCATCTGGCCCTGGGGATTTGTCAATGTTTAATTTACTCAGACGTAGGCGTACTTCATCTTGTGTTAAATTAATTATATCGGGTGGTGAACTTTGATTTTTCACTTGTTGAATGATCCCTGGTACAGTCAGTTCCTTGGTGAATACAGATGAGAAATGCCTATTTAATATCTCAGTCTTTTGTTTGTCCTCTATAACTAACTTGTTATTATATTTTAAGGGGCCGATACTATCCTTTGTTTTACTTTTGGCATTAATGTATTTATAAAAGATTTTGGGATTTATTTTAATGTCATTGGCGATTTTTGTTTCAGTAGCTAATTTTGCTTGTTTGATTTCTTTTTTACATTTCCTATTGATATCTTTATACTTCTGAAATGCTATTTCTGTATTCTCAGCCTTTAAGATTTTAAATGCCCTTTGTTTTTGTTTTATTATACTTTGTACAGTCTTATTTATCCATAGTGGTTTCTTTTTATTCCTGGACATTTTATTACCAGAGGGTATACGTTTTTTACAGGACTCTAGTAGTATATCCTTAAACTTACCCCATTTATGTTCGGTATCCCCAGTTATTATGACTTCGTCCCAATCTACACATTTAAGCTCTTCCCTTAATTTGTTGAAATCAGCTTTCCTAAAATTCCAGGTTTTAGCATTCCCCCTTTGAAATGTTCTATTGAATATTATGTTGAAGCTTACCATATTATGATCGCTGGTGCCCAAGTGCTCCCGGACCTGTAGATCTGAAATTGTATCCGGTCTATTTGACAGGACCAGATCTAGCAAATTATCTCCCCTGGTCGGTTCACCTACCATCTGAGAGAGGAAATGGTCTTGAATAGTAGATAAGAACTTACAGCTTTTAGCAGAACCAGAAGATTCTATGTCCCACTGAATGTCTGGATAGTTGAAATCCCCCATAATAAGAACCCGATTATTATTATTAGCTGCCTTTTCAATTTGTTCCAGCATTTCACCCTCTATTTGTTGAGGTATGTTAGGAGGCTTATAGCAAACTCCAATTAGCATTTTTCCATTATTCCCCTCCCCATGTACATTTACCCATACTGACTCTACATTGTTGCTGTTCCCCTCAATGTCATCATACAACACAGGTTTTAGGTTAGATTTAATAAATATACACACCCCACCACCTTTTTGGCCTTTCCTGTCCTTCCTAAATGTACTATAACCCTGTATGTTTGTCACCCAGTCATGGCTTTCATCCAGCCAGGTTTCCGTAATGCACATCACATCATAATCCATGGTTGACATAAAAGTCTCCAATTCATTCATTTTGTTTGCAAGACTTCTTGCATTCGCCAGTAGACATTTAATCCTATTAACACCTTTATTACTCCTAGCCTCCCTACGTTCCTTGTATGTCCCATCCCCCCCTAATCCTTCATTGATCCCTACCGTCTCACTGTCTCTATCTGCTCTATCTCTCCCCTTATTTGCTCCACTACCCTCCCTCCCCCCCGATCCTAGTTGAGTGTGAACAGCAACCAACATTAAATTTGGTAGTAGCAGAAGGAATTTGCAAACCACTCTGGGCATGCACGGCATAGTGGGTGTCAGCCACCAAATCAATAAATCCTTACAGAGAGGGAGGAGCCAGCACTGCCTATGAATGGCATGCAACAAATAAAAAGTGTAAAATTCGCAAATTCATTCATACTGTACTATAATACAAAATGAGATTTTTCACAAACAATTGATCAATAATTTGCGAGAAATCAAGCTAGCAACATTAGCTACTGAAAAAAAAAATCACCAGAGACATTAAAATAAACCCCCAAATTTTTTGTAAATACATCAATGCCAAAAGGTAAAAAAGGATGGTATCAGCGCCATAAAATATTATAACAAGATATTATAGAGGACAAAGGAAAGGCTGAGATATTAAACAGATACTTTTCATCCATGTTCACCAAGGGCTTGACTGTTCCAGGGATCATTCAATAAGACAAAAATCAACCCCCCCCCCCCCCACATATAACTAATTTAACCCAAGAAAAAGTACACCTGTGTCTGAGTAAATTAAACATTGACAAATCCCCTGGGTCAGATGGCATTCATCTACGGATATTGAGGGAAATGAGCTCAGTATGTGACAGACTGCTGTATCTTATCTTCCTAAGCTCTCTTGTAACAGGGTTGGTACCTCAGGAATGGAGAATGGCTGACATGGTACCAATATTTAAGAAAGGTAAGAGGGTAGATCCAAGCAACTACCGTCTGGTAAGTTTGACATCAGTGGTGTGCACGGTCTTTGAGTGCATTTTAAGAGATGACATGCAACAATATATTAGAGAGAATAATATAATAACTGATAACCAGCATGGATCCATGAATGATAAGTTGTGTTTAATCAACATGTTAAGTTTTTATGAGGAGGTAAGCTCAAATTTGGATATTGGTAATGCAGCTTATGTGATTTACTTAAACTTTGCAAAGGCATTTGATACTGTGCCACATAACAGTCTTGTAATGAAGCTCCAGAAGCAGGGACAAGGGGAGACTATATGCAGATGGGTAAGGAATTGGCTAAAAGATAGGAAACAAAGAGTAGTCATAAATGGTATATTCTCTAAATGGGCAGTAGTCAGCAGTGGGGTGCCCCAGGGATCTGTGTTAGGACCGATTCTTTTTAATCCCTTTATTAATGACCTTGTGGATGGGATTGATAGTAAAGTGTCAGTCTTTGCTGACGACACCAAACTATGAAAGATGTTAAAAATGGACCTTGATAGTACAATATTACAAAGCAATCTGGAAAAGAGTTTGGAAATGGCAGGCACTTAGCAAATGAGATTTAATGTTGATAAATGTAAGGTAATGCACCTTGGATGGAGTAATCCTATTGCTGCATATACATTAAATGGAAGTAAACTTGGGACTACAGAACAGAAGAAAAACTTGGTATTCTAATTACAAATAAGCTGAGGAGCAGCACTCAAAGTCAAGCAGCAGCTACTAAAGCAAACAAGATTTTAGGGTGTATAAAAAGAGAGATTAGATCCCGTGATCCCAACGTATTGTTACCCCTCTATAAATCACTTGTAAGGCCACATCTAGAATTTTGGATCCAGTTTTGGGCTCCACATTTTAAAAAGAACATTCAAAAATTAGAGTCAGTCCAAAGGCGGGCAACTAGATTATTACAAGGAAAGGAAGGCTTCCCATATGATGACAGGTTGAAAAAGATATATTTGTTTGGCTTAGAAAAAATCTCAGAGGAGATCTCATTTATATGTTTAAATACATGTGTGGTCAATACAAAAGACTGACACATGACTTATTCCTTCCAAAGACAATACTAACGACCAGGGGGCATTTACTGCGGGTGGAAGAAAGTCGATTCCGGCAGCTAAATAGGAAAGGGTTCTTTACAGTTAGTGTGGTCAGATTGTGGAACACCCTACCACAAGAGGTTGTAATGGCAGATACTATAACCGCTTTTAAAAAAGGGCTGGATGATTTCCTCAATGCACACAACATTGTTGGTTATAAGTGACTTAGGGACAAAATGTAGAATTGATGGAGGAAGGTTGAACTAGATGGACTTAGGTCTTTTTTAAACCTATGTAACTGTGTAGCTATGTAACTTCATAACAGAAATAAAACTGTTTAAAAAATGATCCTGAGGAAAAGTAAACATGCGGCAAATGTTCTTTATTAATGGTTTTGTGTGATAGAAGTATCTGGTCTAAAGGCAAAAAAATTCAAAGTGCTAAAATTGTGAAATTTTCTAAATTTTTTTGTCAAATGTTTTTTTTTCATAAATTAAATGGAAATAATATTAACCAAAATTTACTACTGATATGAAGTACAACACATCATGAAAAAACAATCTCAGAATCAATGGGATCTGCAGTGATCACATAAAATGACAATGGTCAGAATTGAAAAAATTAGCCTGGTCAAGAAGGCAAAAAAAAGGCTCCGGTGTGAAAGAGTTAATTTATATAGTACTCATTGATATCTGAGCAAAAGGTTACTGTATGATGCTACTACCGTGTTTTGTCTCCACCATTTGATCGCATAACGAATAAGAGTTCACTAAAATATCAACAATTGATCTAATACAAACAGATAAATACTGATTGAATTTGCAGAAGTGACAACATTAGTGTAGTTTTCTTTTGCAGTTCCAGCTGTCAACTCTAGTTACAAGGGAAACTGTGCTGTTAAAATATTATGTAATTTTAGTGTCCCCCCAAGGCCCATCACTATGTCAGGGCTTCTGGGTCTAACAAGACTTAGATAAGTTCTGATTGTGACAAATGTCACACTACCAGTATGTTTTACCCTTGTAAATGTAGCTGACCTGTCATAGTCAGTTAGTAAAAAAAACTGTGTGGTAACAATACACAGCTAAGGTGTCCTTTCAAGGTCTATCCTAATTATATACAGTATATGTAGTTCATAAAATGTAAAAACAGAATATTGTATAGGTTTCCTTTTCAAGCCTGACTGTAAAACCCTACATTATGCACATTATAAATACTAACATAAAACTAAGCCATTAAAGGGAACCTGTCAGATAATGCTATAAATCTGCAGATTTAGAGTTAAGGCTAGATTCACACAATTGTATGGCATTCAATGCAAGAGCATCGGATGTGATATGCTAATGACCCTCGGCTCACGCTGTGAGCACAGTACAGCGCATCCTGCGATTGGATCACAGCTATGGAGGAGAGGGTGGGAGCCCCAGTGCAGAGGGAGGGATAATATCATGATCTGGGCAGTTGAGGATTATGAGAAAGAGGTCATGAGACAACTCCAAGATAAAAATACCTATTTGAAGTTATCATATAATCCCTTGCAGAATTTGTCTTACAAACTATTTCGGATCCTGGTAGAGGGGCTCTCCACTAAATCTCCAAAGATACCAACTTTTTACTTGTTGCCTAAGATCCCTAAATATGCTGTCAGTCCCCTGGGCCATCCTATCGTGTCCAGCATCGAGGGCTTGTGCGACCCGATTTGCAAATTTATCGATCACCATCTTAAACGCCTAGTGGAAACCTTGCTCTCGTATGTCCGTGACACAATGGCATCTTTATCGCTGAAGATATCCTTATTGTAACCGCAGATGTGGAGAGCCTTTATGTGACAACCTGGGCAAGCCAGGGGTCACAGGTCATGACACCACCACACCCTACACCCCGGATAGGTACACCAAAGCTACACCAGAAATCCTTGTTGCCTTCCTCCAGGGGCTGATGTCCACACCAGGGGGTGGGCCAGGCGGTTGGCTCCGCCCACCGAGGAGTTCACAGTCCTGGAGGCGGGAAGACACAGGCAGATTAGTGGGAGCTGAAGTTGAAGTTAGAGTGAAGCCAGGGAAGTGAGAGGAGAGACAGAGTTTAGAGGAGCAAGTGAAAGAGAAAAGTGACAGTTTGGAAAGCTTGAAGTTGGTCCGGGTGTGTGCCCCGGACTGAGACAGCAAGGTTAGCAGACGGTGGTGACCGTCTGCAGGAGGGGCTGATCGGAGGTTGCCGAAAGGACCGCGGACGGGTGGTGGCCCGGCGGTACCGGACCGGTATACGAAGAGAAGCCAGCACCATTGGCAGGGGCCTTTCGGATCCCGGCAAGGCTAGGAGTCGCCGTGAATTTGCCAAATCCGTCAGTGAAGGGGACCTCCGGGTCTCCCAACAACTAAGTCCCGATTGAAGGCAAGAGTCCAACCGTAGGAGAGAGACACCGCCAAGGCACCAGTTTCTCAGGGCCAGCGCCTGCGGGCAAAGAGGGGCTCCTCCGGCCCATATCCAAGTCGGGGAGCGGGTAAACGGTGGGAATCCATCGCTACCAACATTACACTAGGTGCAGGGACAGAGACCGTCACCGCCAACTACCGGGGAAAAGCAACAGCAGCCGTCCGTGGGAACCGTCTTTCCAGCCGTGTGTTTTACCGAGAACTGTGTCAACGTCTCAGGCTGAGTGAGTACCACCGTGCCGTACGGCACAGCGCTGCCCCCACGACCCTGCACCTCACCAGGCCCCGCACCCGGCCTGCCATCTATCCCTACCCCATCACCGGGCCCCGGGACAACCAACCCCCTACCCACGGAGAGGAGGAATAACAACAAAGCTGCTCCCTGTCACCGCTCCCGGGATCCCCATACAGAGCAGCGGTGGTGTCCACACAATCACCACAACCGTGGGTGGCGTCACGGACAACAATAAATCCCCAAAACCAATCCCCTTTTCACTCACGGGCGAGGAGCGCCGCTCGAGTTCCCGGGATCCGGCCCATCGCTTGTGCCACCGAGCAGCAGAGGCCGCAGCAGCAGCCGGACCCGAGCAGTGGGAGAGCGCAGCGTCCCCTCCTCCGCCCGCGACAACTTGGCGTCACGAACAGGATCTTACCGCTCTGCCGTTGGGTAGAGGTGCGCCTTGTTGCCGCCGGAGGTGTCCGGCCAGAAAATTTCAGAAGCCGACATCTTTGGTGCGAAGAGTTCCCGCTCGAGCGTCTCCTCGAGTAGTGGAGGCGCGAAGGCCAAAACCCCGCCCCGATAGAGGAGGGGCCGAAAAGAGGCTAAGGGGGACAAAATGGCGACTGGTCGCATGTAGTCGCGGCTATAAAAGCAGGGACGCCAGGACCCTGCGGCGATTGACTGGTTCCTGGAAGAGGCCGCTGCTAAAGATGTTGAGTCCGACCGACAACACCATGGTCCCCGCGCCTGGCCCCGCAGCGTGGGTGGAAGTCCGGACCGTCCAGCTAAGCAGCCGTCTGCAGGTCCGCATGCAGCTCCTCCTGGAGGAGTGGGAGGCCGACATGGCGGAAGTGGTGGCGGCCATACGGAGATGCGAGGTGGAGGGAGTCTTGGAAGGGAGGGTAAGTGACACACGCCCCTGTACCCCTAGTGGGTCGTTCATCGCGGCTGAGGGACCCGGTCCATACCCGCTCGCCCTGCTACCTCCCCCGCTACCCATGTTGGCTGCTGCTGCCCCGCCACTAGGCCCGCTACCACCACCACCGGTAGCGGTACCCTGCCAATCTGCCCCGGCGGACCGACCTGCAGCAGAAGCTCATGACCGCCCTGATCCGCTTCCATGGAAGAAGCCGAAGGCTGAGGCCGTCAGCAAAGATGCACCAGAGGCACGGCGGGGATGCAGCTGCCAGGAGGCAGAGCAGGCCATGTCACAGCGGGGTCCCTCCTTACTGAAGGTGCCGGTCATAGCCGACACGGAGGGACTCTGGCTGGGTCCGTCCCCCGCACACGCTGAACTGGAGCAAGCAAAAAGTGCTCCATACTGGAAGCGGCGGCAACGGCAGCTGCGCAGAGAGATCGATGCCCAAGAGGGGTGTAGAGCGGATGTGCATGCCCGCATGAATATGGAGGAAGATCACCCGCAGTGAGCTACCATCGGGGTCCACAGCGGTGCACCATGTGAAGGTGGCACTAGAGCCCCGCGATTCAGAATGGACTGTTGAGCAGTAAAAGTCGGCGGTCCTCCGCCTAAAAGTTGTCCCCGTTGGAACCACCTGTAAGTGTTTAAAAGTTTGCAAGTTTATGAGAAAATGAAAATGATCACCGAAGTCTCATCTGATTGTCAGCAACCGTGATTGAACCGGTCGTAGCCGGCAACTGGTCCCCGTTGGGACCCCTTTTACAAGTTTTGCATAGGAACTCCTATGAACAGGCCCGAGAACTTGCATGGCAACCACAAACGTTAGTAGCTTGTAAATAAAAATGTTGTTGTTGCAGCTTACCGTTACCGCCTCCGGAGAGGCTGGTTGGAGGGAGGGCCCGCAGTGGAGCAGGCTGGGGCCCAGCCACCACAGGAACCGGTGGCTACCCTCTGGAGGGGAAGGACAGATCCCGCTCGGGTGACTTGGTTCGGGACTGGGGTCAAGGGGAGCTGCATGTTTCTTAGGGGCAGCATCAGGGCCAGGTTACTTGGGTGGGAGAGAGCGGCAGCCGCAACCGTTAAAACCGTTTTGCAATGTTTAAGAAAAGTGCCTCCCGTTGTGGGATGATGTTCTTCTATTTGTATTATGCTTTATCTTTTTCAGAAAAATAAAACCGGTGTTGGACGGGCAGCCCGCGGACGGTCTTCATTTTGCTAAGGGGGAATGTGACGTCCTGGGCAAGCCAGGGGTCACAGGTCATGACACCACCACACCCTACACCCCGGATAGGTACACCAAAGCTACACCAGAAATCCTTGTTGCCTTCCTCCAGGGGCTGATGTCCACACCATGGGGTGGGCCAGGCGGTTGGCTCCGCCCACCGAGGAGTTCACAGTCCTGGAGGCGGGTAAACACAGGCAGATTAGTGGGAGCTGAAGTTGAAGTTAGAGTGAAGCCAGGGAAGTGAGAGGAGAGACAGAGTTTAGAGGAGCAAGTGAAAGAGAAAAGTGACAGTTTAGAAAGCCTGAAGTTGGTCCGGGTGTGTGCCCCGGACTGAGACAGCAAGGTTAGCAGACGGTGGTGACCGTCTGCAGGAGAGGCTGATCGTAGGTTGCCGAAAGGACCGCGGACGGGTGGTGGCCCGGCGGTACCGGACCGGTATAAGAAGAGAAGCCAACACCATTGGCAGGGGCCTTTCGGATCCTGGCAAGGCTAGGAGTCGCCGTGAATTTGACAAATCCGTCAGTGAAGGGGACCTCCGGGTCTCCCAACAACTAAGTCCCGAGTGAAGGCAACAGTCCAACCGTAGGAGAGAGACACCGCCACCGCCATGGCACCAGTTTCTCAGGGCCAGCGCCTGCGGGCAAAGAGGGGCTCCTCCGGCCCATATCCAAGTCGGGGAGCGGGTAACCGGTGGGAATCCATCGCTACCAACATTACACTAGGTGCAGGGACAGAGACCGTCACCGCCAACTACCGGGGAAAAGCAACAGCAGCCGTCCGTGGGAACCATCTTTCCAGCCATGTGTTTTACCGAGAACTGTGTCAACGTCTCAGGCTGAGTGAGTACCAACGTGCCATACGGCACAGCGCTGCCCCCGCGACCCTGCACCTCACCAGGCCCCGCTCCCGGCCTGCCATCTATCTCTACCCCATCACCGGGCCCCGGGACAACCAACCCCCTACCCTACCCTAACAACAAAGCTGCTCCCTGTCACCGCTCCCGGGATCCCCATACAGAGCAGCGGTGGTGTCCACACAATCACCACAACCGTGGGTGGCGTCACGGACAACAATAAATCCCCAAAACCAATCCCCTTTTCACTCACGGGCGAGGAGCGCCACTCGAGTCCCCGGGATCCGGCCCATTGCTCGAGCCACCGAGCAGCAGAGGCCGCAGCAGCAGCGGCAGCCGGACCCGAGCAGTGGGAGAGCGCAGCGTCCCCTCCTCCGCCCGCGACATTTACACTTACATCTCTCATATCGACCGGGTGAGGCTGTCTGTAACCAATTTATTCTCGACCTGCTACACTTTGCCCTGACTCAAAATTTTTTTGTTTTTAAAGACCAAGTCTATCTGCAGCAGCGCGGCACTCCCATGGGGGCGTCCTGTGCCCCCTCATATGCCAAACTCTTCCTCAGGTTGTGGGAGAGGTTGGTATTTAGCGATGGGGGCATAGCGACTAGTTCCCATTTGCAGCGCAGTGCAGATACATAGATGATATTTTGATTTTTTGACAGGGCACAGTGGAGCAGTTAGAGATATTTAAAGGCCAATTAAACACTAACAACTACAACATCAAGCTTACGTATAAGTGTAGCAGCAAGTGCCTTGACTTTCTTGATATCAACATTGAGATGGATTCCAATTCTACTATTCAGACTAGCGTCCATGGGAAGTCCACATCAGTCAATGCCCTGCTGCATGCTTCATTAGCCCATACTCTAGCAACGATATGCACCATCCCGACTGGCCAGTTTTTGAGGACAAGGTGTATATGTTCCTCTGACCTGTCTTTTGAGATGCAATCGGCTGATCTCGTGCGTCGCTTCAAGGACTGCGGATACAGTAATCTCTGCATTAAGAAAGGATATTTACGTGCAAAAAGAACTTCTCGTACCAAATTACTCAATTATGTTCCAAAAAAAGAACAATCTGAATCATATGTTAGCTTCATAGGTACTTTTAACCATCAGTGCGGAATATTTTGGATAGATACCGGCCTGTTCTTCATTCGGATCCTGCCTTGGCTGATGTTCTCCCCCCGACACCTCTCATGACGGCTCAACGTGCCCGTAACCTTCGTGACATCTTGGTAAGGAGTCACTATATACCCCCTCTCCCTAACCCGTTCGGTACTCATGGCCCTCTGCAGGGATGTTTTCCTGGTGTGTATCTTGCCCTAACATCTTGTGAATTAACATCTTTACGACCTCAGATGGCACTCGGACAATGGACATACGTAGGTACATTACATGTAACACCACCTATGTTGTCTATTATGCAACCTGCCCATGCTCCCTGATATACGTGGGACTCACCTCGCATGAGTTGCGTGTACCTGTTAGGGAGCATGTCCGAGATATTGTGGCCTCTAAAGACATTACTGATTTTTCCTTGCTTAAAACTCTCCCTCACCATTATAAGAGATATCATGATTGTGATCCAACATTTCTGAGTGTGCGAGGGATTGATATAATCCAAGGAGGCTCCAGAGGTGGTGACCTAAAAAAACGCCTGACACAATTGGAGGCCCGGTGGATCACCATCCTTGATACGCTTGTTCCTAAGGGCCTAAATTAAACTATTAGTTTCATATCCTTCTTGTGAGTTTTGCACGGTCCCATGTTTGCATTATTTTATTTGTTTTGTTTTTATACACTATTTTTATCCCGCTAATTTTACCTGATTATGGATCTTGGCAATTTTGTGTCATCTTGCGTGTCTTCCCTACCAGTTTATTAATTGTGTGCATACTTTTATCAGTAGATC
Source organism: Anomaloglossus baeobatrachus (assembly GCF_048569485.1). Taxonomy (NCBI): domain Eukaryota; kingdom Metazoa; phylum Chordata; class Amphibia; order Anura; family Aromobatidae; genus Anomaloglossus; species Anomaloglossus baeobatrachus. Next base: position 559,488,935 of record NC_134353.1, read on the forward strand.
ATGATGTGACGCAAATTTTCATTATCCGTCTGGAAATATACTCTTCCAGTCAGGAATCGTCTGAGAATAATATCCACTTGGAAATGGAACATTGAAACCTATGGATCCATCATTTAATTCTGCTCTTTTGTATATTGACAACTGGAGTATATTAGTAATGTTTGTTATTGTGTACAGTATATCATCTGTGAATGGACAATTGTTTAGTTTTTGCATAGGCCTGTTTTTATGAACAGCTGTCTATTGGGTTATGTTTACTATTGTACTTTGATGCGATAATTGTATGGTTTTGTATTATTAGCATACGGCTATGCATATATATATTTCTTACTTATATTTACATTAGATCCCTTGCCTTATTTTTCTTCCCCTTTATTTTCTGCCATGTAATTACTTGTTTGGTTTGTTTCATCTCCTATCCTCTATGCTTTTTTTCTGGGGCTTCCTACCTGCTGACCGTAGGTGACTCGCTGGGCCGGGTGTGCGTGTGCAGTTACTTGGGTGACTGAGCTCTGAGCCCGCACATGCGCTGTCACTTTGAGTTCCTCTGGCGGCGGCGCATGCACCTTGCCCAATCTTGACAATAGTGATGTATGGGCGGTTGTCCGGGTGACACATCCCTGGCACCGCTTATGCGCCCTTTGCCTGGACGGGCGGGCGGAAGTTCCGGGAGCGCATGATAACAGCTCTGATTCCAGACACTGTGTCACTTCTTACTGATTGGACACTTACGCAGCTGGGGGGCTAGTTATACCATCCACGCTACTAGCGCCATTAGGATCTCTTCCCTGAAGAAGCATGAACACCTTTTGTGAAACACGCATTGGTGGTCCTCTGGTCCTTCTGCATGGGGGTGTTTGATAGCCTAGGAGCAATTCTGATCTATACCCTTATTGCACTTGCACTATAGGTAAATATGGTCTTCTGATTATGACTGTTTATATACTTGTCATTGTTAACCAGTTCCCAACATAATAGTGTTACGTGGGACTTTTCCCTTGTGACTACCTTGCTTGCAGTTTCCTTTTCCCCTCTTTTGGGGAAGTCTGGGTTCTCTTTCTTTTTTGTACTTACAGAGTAATCTAATGAGGAGACCTTGTTCTTATTCATATTTCACCATCTCCCCTCCTTCCCCCTCTCCTGGGGTTGGTTTTATATAGTTTTTTTCACTATATGTCTGTTTGTGATTTTCTAAATAAATTGTTTATATTTGCAAAAACTGCTAGGCTTAAAATAGCAGTCCGCCATATGTCACTCCCAGTCAGCGCCAGTAAAAAGACATTTCTGGCACACAATCGAATTCACACAGGATATTGTGATATATAATATAAATTTATTATGCAGAAAAGTCAACCATCAATTTTGCCAACATTTTGGCTCGGTGGTGAGCCTTTGTCAAGGCAAAATAATCCTGAGGTGGACAAATGAATAAATATTTTGCATATGTGGCACCCCTAGGGGTATTAGCCACAATAAAACCATCATTAGTTACTCAATACAAGCACTAGAGCAGACACCGCACTACCACCTCTGGCCAGAAGGGGGAGCTCAAGAGACTCCCCTAGATATATTCTGATCTGAGGTAAAATTGACAGTTTAGTTTTTTGAGTTGGAGCCGGGACGCTCAAAGGAGTAGTTACAGAAAAATTGCTCTGAGGTACTTAGGAGAGACTGACAATTTCCAGGCCCAAGCCATTGGTCTGAGGAAGAGGAGACAGAGAAGAGGAACATTTTAGGAACCGGGTAGCCATTAATCTCTACCCCTGAAAAGGCGCAAATACGGACACCGGATCCGTGGCTGCATTAGTTTCACACAATACAGCAACCAGGAGAAGTGAAGGCGATTCAAGCTTCACCAGGGTCAGATACAGCAACATCCAGAGAGTTCAGCGGTACTCCCAGAGGGGGTAAGCAGGGGAAAAGGACTCGAGTTGCCTGTTGAATTAGGACCCAGGAGGGACAGTTTGGGCCGGCAGCCAGTTCACAAACAGCAGCAGGGCCACACACAGACAGCGCAAAGAAGGAGGCCAAGGACCTGACAGGGCAGAGTAACTTAGTCCTCCTTATACAGACTCCGGTGACGGGACTTGTTGTTATGCAGTTTTTTGTTGAAGTAAACCGGTTAAATGTCGCCTGTGCCTCAGTCTCTCATTTGGACAGTAGCCACCTATCCAGGATTGGGACCATCGAAGCTGAAAAAACCTATTGCTGATCAAGTAAGTGTCTGCGCCCCTAAAGTCTCCTCACAATACCATTATCTATAACCACCATTGACTTTTACCTCACCTGCCTGGGACCCACAGCCCTACCCGGAAAGGGCTTTCCACCTCAGCTGCCCCAAATCATCATCCCCGGCCAGCTACTGGCAGCGGTGGCCATAAATAGCCACATTTATTCCGGGTGGCATCACGAAAAACTCTTATAAACTTTTATTTATCCCCTGTAAATACCCCCCATTGCACTGTGCATCGCCTGAGACCACAGCCCGGGTCGAGCCACCCGTGACATCCCCTCAAGAAATAGACCCCCGGTCCAGTGCTGGGTACCCCGGTCTCCAGGGCGACACAAATTGGCGTCACGAACAGGATCTACCGTGCCCAGCTAAACTGGGTATTGTGTGCCGTGATTTCCAGTAAAATTGGTCAAAAACTGTGTGAAAAACATCAAAAATTGACTTTATTAAAGAAAATTTATTTTCCCCATTGAAAACCATTGAAATTGACTTTTTCCCATTGAAAGACATGGGGAAAAAATGGCCGCCATCCTCTGAGGTAATCACCTTATAACTGCCTGTGTTATTTGAACTGCGCCACAGCCTGAGCTCTGACTAAAAAAAAAAAACTAATCCTGCTGCACCACAGAACTATTGTGCGCCATCCCGACGGAAGCAGAGGACCGGAAGGGTCCAGATTAACTAAGGGGGCGCAACATGTCGCACCACGGAGATGCTGATGCACCAGGTGATGCGACCGCAGCAGAAGGACAAAATATGAATAGAGCGTCTGGCAGCCCAGCGGCGCAAGGAGCAGCGCCCATTATGCCATTTCTGATGCCCTATGCTCCAGGTGCCCCGTGGCTACCACACTATGAAGGTAAGCCAAATACTCTTGATAACTTTAATGAGAAGCTGCAAGCCTACTTCAACATGTACCCTGCCCTGACAGAGATTCAGCGTGTTGGTTATCTTATGGGACAATTAGCTGGCATTGCCCTGCGGGAAGTCACAGCCTGGCCAGTAGATGCAAAAGACACTGTTAAACATATAATAGCCAGATTGAAAGCAGCTTTTGAAATCACTGCCGGCAGTAAGGTTAAAACAAGATTCTTTAATTGTAAACAGAAATCCAATGAGAGCGTGAGAGACTTTGCTTTAAATCTACAGGAGGCGCTGAAAGCACTTACATTAGCAGAACCTGTTTTTACCACCGGAGCAGATAAGTTATTGAAAGATCAATTCATTGAGGGACTCTTAACTCCTTCTCACAGGGGGCATTTAAGCATGCTGGCCTTTAAGGATCCCGAACTGACATTTGCTCAATTAAAGGAAAGTGCCATTCGTCTCCAGCAGGCAGAGGCGCCCCGGGATCTGGATTTGTCTCAAACTTTTGCAGAGGCACCTCAGCAGCAGGGAGTGCCAGTGACCTCAGCCATGTCAAGGGCTATTGCTAAATCTCTGGAGCCTAACACCAATGAGGCTCTCCATCAAAAGCTTGCTGCCTTGACAGACACTGTTACTTCAATGGCTAAAATAATTCAGGAGTTCCGTGGATTCCAGACTACACCCAAGATCGAGTTGGCGACCAGCAAAGAGGAAGTTCCATGGATGAGGCCCAGGAGATACTCAGCATGGAGAGGACGACCCAGCGACCGCTACCAGCCGGATGGACAGCCCATTTGCCGTCGTTGCAAGGAGCCAGGCCACTTTGCCCGGGAATGTGCTTTAAACAAGGATCCCCTGGGAAGGCGGGCCGCTTCGCAGGAATGAACTTTCAAGGTCCAACACCCTGGCATGACAAGTACGTAGGAGGGCGTCCCGTTATCCCTATCGTGCTGGACGGTATTCCCTTCAACGCCCTGCTGGACACCAGTTCCCAGATATCATCGATTCCGCATATCCTTTATAAGAGGTACTGGGCTGATACAGACATTGATAAAGGACCATCTAACGTTGCATTGAGTATATGGGCTAGTAATGGTGAGATAGTACCGCAAGTAGGTTTTAGGGAAATGACTGTCAAAATTGGTAGAGTAGAATTACAGAAGCAAGGTATTATTGTTGTTGATGTTGACCGGCGAGATCGTGAACCAACTGTATTGATAGGAATGAATGTAATAGAAAATTGTTTTTCCGAGGTCCTTACTGTCTTACAGCAACTCGCCAAGACTGCCAGATGTGACCAGCAAAGAATTCTACAGAGAGAGATAAAAGCTTTGGTGTTAAAGCAACAGGTAGAAGTTGCAGGTGGAGAAATTGGCAGTGTGAGGGTAAGTGATCCAACCCCTATTGTAATTCCGCCTAAAACCGAAATGTTGGTATGGTGCAGAGCTGCAATAGGCATAAAAGGGCGAGATTATCAGGCTTTGGTAGAACCCGTATACACTGATAGTAGGCCCACTATACTGACAGCCAGGGGAGTAGTCGAGGTACACCGGGGAAGGGTGCCAATACGTCTTTTAAATTGTGGAGAAGAAGAGGTCACTTTACCGAGGTATGCTACTATGGCGAAACTATATACCGTTAACAACAAGGCCATCACAGCCATTGAGCCCTTGGATCCTTCATGTCAGGCGGACGACAATGGTTCACGTGGAGAATTGGAGGATTGGTGTCAACAGTTGTACGTAGGAACAGATTTAACACCTACCCATCAAAAACAAGGGGTGTACAGGCTAGTGAGAGAATATGAACAAGTCTTCAGTAAACACCCGCTAGATTTTGGGCAGATCAAAGGGGTAGAACACACAATACCCACCGGTAACCACCCACCAATAAAAGATAGATATAGACCTGTACCGCCCGCTCACTACCAATGTGCAAAAGATATGCTAAGGGATATGAAACAAGCCGGGGTAATAAGAGATAGCTGTAGCCCCTGGGCGGCCCCTCTAGTGATGGTTAAAAAGAAAGACGGAACCATGAGAATGTGCGTGGACTACAGGCAGATTAATCACATTACCCATAAAGACGCGTACCCCCTACCTAGAATAGAGGAATCATTAGCAGCATTAAGATCTGCTAACTATTTTTCCACCTTAGACTTAACAAGTGGGTATTGGCAGGTCCCTGTGGCGGAGAGAGACAAGGAAAAAACAGCATTCACCACACCGATGGGTCTCTGTGAATTTAATTGTATGCCGTTCGGACTCTGCAATACACCCGGTACCTTCCAGCGACTGATGGAGTGCTGTCTAGGACACAAGAACTTTGAAACCGTCCTCCTGTACCTAGATGACGTAATAGTCTACTCCAAGACTTATGAGCAACACCTACAAGACTTGGCAGAAGTATTTGAAGCCTTGTCCGAATATGGCATGAAGATCAAGCCATCCAAATGTCACCTTCTTAAGCCAAAGGTACAGTACCTGGGACACGTTGTAAGTTCAGAAGGAGTAGCACCGGATCCCGAGAAAGTAACCGTGATAAGGGATTGGCCAAGACCCACCAGCGTGAAAGAGGTGAGGCAATTCCTGGGACTGGTGGGCTACTATCGCAGATTCATAAAAGGGTTCACAAAGTTAGCAGCACCCATACAAGACATCCTGGTAGGGCAGTTAAAGAAGCCCTCAGCCCGGAATCCTCCTTTCCAGTGGAGTGACGAGAGGGAAGAGTCCTTTGAGAAGCTAAAGAAGGCACTGACAGGAGAAGAGGTTCTAGCATACCCAGATTACCATCAACCCTTCATCCTCTACACAGATGCCAGTAATGTGGGACTAGGAGCAGTGCTGTCACAAAAGCAGGGAGGCAAGGAGAAAGTCATCGCCTTTGCAAGTAGAAAGCTCCGGCCTACTGAAAGAAATCCGGAAAATTACAGCTCCTTCAAGTTAGAACTATTGGCAGTAGTCTGGGCTGTAACCGAGCGTTTGAAACACTATCTGGCAGCTGCAGAATTCACCATCTATACTGATAACAACCCGTTGACCCACCTGGATACAGCAAAATTAGGTACGCTGGAACAACGATGGATAGCCCGGCTGTCTAATTACAACTTTGTGATCAAGTATAGAGCAGGCCGCAAGAATGGAAATGCAGATGCCTTATCCCGGATGCCACACTTGCAAAATGTGGAAGAGGAACCGGAGGAGCTTGAAGAAATTGAACTACCGTCCTTCCATCGTCCAAAGATAGGACAGTATAAGTCAGGTGCCTATCAGAAACAACAACAAGCGAATCTCAACCCATTAGCACACCACAGATGGGCTGACACGCAAGACAGCAATCCGGCTGTGAAGTTGGTAAAGGAACTGCTGACGGAACAAGGTGCATTTCCCAACTAGAATGCCCCGGAAGAGACGCATCAACTCTGGAAAGAGAGAGGCAGAATGTTCTTGTATCAAGGGAAGCTCTGCAGAAGGTACACTAATCCAAAGACACATGAATTAGTCTGGCAAATAATAGTGCCTAAACAGGATGTAAAGATGGTCCTGGAAGCTTACCACAATGGTGCCGGTCATTTTGGATGGAAGAAACTAGAAATACTCTTGAGAGAAAGATTCTACTGGGTTGGTATGAGAAGATCAATTGAAGAATGGTGCAGAAACTGTGGCCCGTGCAACCTCAGAAGGAAAGATCAACGAAACCAAAGAGCACCACTCCAGCCCATAGTCACCAAGCAACCACTTGAGATTGTCGCCATAGACCATGTGAAGTTGACACCAAGCCGGTCTGGCTATGTCTATGCCTTAACCATCGTGGACCATTACTCACGCCTCTTAGTGGTGGTACCCGTGAAAGATCTCACAGCAAAAACAGCAGCTAAGGCGTTTCAAACATACTTTTGCAGACCCCATGGATACCCTGAGCAAGTACTTGCAGACCAAGGTACAGCCTTTGAATCAGAGATCTTCAGAGAGTTCTGCAATATGTATGGTTGCAAGAAGATCCGGACAACAGCATATCATCCTCAAACAAATGGATTATGCGAAAATATGAACCATATTGTAATTAACTTATTGAAGACCTTGCCGGAGTCAGAAGAAATCAATGGCCAGAGAAATTGCCCGACTTGGTAGACCTATATAACAATGTCCCAGTAAGCTCTACAAATTGCACCCCAGCTTACCTTATGCGTGCAAGACCCGGTAAGCTACCAATTGATCTAGAAATGGGAATTCTGAAACCGGATGCAGAAGTGCAAGATTCCAATTGGGATACCCTACGTCAACAGCAGTATCGCCAAGTTCAAGAGTGTGTGGAAAGAAGTCTCCAGCAAGCTAGAGAAAGACAAGAACGAACTTATAATCAGCAAGCTCTAGCAACCCCGTTAAAACCTGGTGACCAAGTACTAAAGAGAAATCGTCGCACCAATAAACTGGATAACCAGTGGGAAACCATCCCGTACACAGTTTTACCAGCAAGAGTGAACAATCCTAAAATGTGCCTTATCAGCAAAAACGGAGGGCTAACATCAGTACTAGTGTCAAGAGACAATCTGAAACTATGTCCTGAAACCTTGAAAGACCCAGAAGTTATCCAATCGGAACCTGACGTAATCCAACCCGTACAGGTTCAACCAGTTAAGGAAGAGGAAGAAAAAATTCATACAATCTTAGGAGACTTTCCTAAAACCTGGCCCACGTACCATGCTGCAGTGGTAGTACCAATGATGGCCTTTTACCAAGTACCAGAACTAACACCAGAGTCCATACAACCAGAAGCCCCAAGACAAACAGAATCAGAAGTTGACCCTGTACCACAAGAAGTCCCAAGACAGGAAGAACAGATTCCTAGTTATAGTGATCCCGGTCATGGTGGACTTGCCAACCCCACAAACGTGGAATCATCCTTAGCAGAACCAAAAGCACCCGGTAGGTACACATCCACTCATACCATCACGCTAAGTACGCCTAGTCCACTAGCCTTACGTAGGTCCCAGCGTAGTACTCAAGGTCAACTACCGGTAAAATATGCAGATTATCAAATGTGAATAAGTTAAAATGTGAGTTGTGTATATGTTATGTAGTACATTTAACAGAATTTAGAAAAATTTAGTTTAGTCATTAGTAATTAGTTTGCAACGTTTAAGCCCAGTACCTACAGAGACTTTCCTGTATGAACTACTTACATATTCTTGAACTTTTCTTCATTATTAACTATAAACCATGCCACAGGACTGAGTTGCCTGTTGAATTAGGACCCAGGAGGGACAGTTTGGGCCGGCAGCCAGTTCACAAACAGCAGCAGGGCCACACACAGACAGCGCAAAGAAGGAGGCCAAGGACCTGACAGGGCAGAGTAACTTAGTCCTCCTTATACAGACTCCGGTGACGGGACTTGTTGTTATGCAGTTTTTTGTTGAAGTAAACCGGTTAAATGTCGCCTGTGCCTCAGTCTCTCATTTGGACAGTAGCCACCTATCCAGGATTGGGACCATTGAAGCTGAAAAAAACCTATTGCTGATCAAGTAAGTGTCTGCGCCCCTAAAGTCTCCTCACAATACCATTATCTATAACCACCATTGACTTTTACCTCACCTGCCTGGGACCCACAGCCCTACCCGGAAAGGGCTTTCCACCTCAGCTGCCCCAAATCATCATCCCCGGCCAGCTACTGGCAGCGGTGGCCATAAATAGCCACATTTGTTCCGGGTGGCGTCACGAAAAACTCTTATAAACTTTTATTTATCCCCTGTAAATACCCCCCATTGCACTGTGCATCGCCTGAGACCACAGCCCGGGTCGAGCCACCCGTGACATCCCCTCAAGAAATAGACCCCCGGTCCGGTGCTGGGTACCCCGGTCTCCAGGGCGACACAAATAGATAGGGCATAAACAATAAATTATGTAGCCAGGGGATAATCAGAGGCAAGGAGAGTCAGTGAGACCAGGGAAGGTCGTGTTGGCGCCTGGAAGGGGCAGCTAGGTGCAAAGTTCAGTGTCCGGTGTATAGGCTGTCCAGTAGCAGAGTCAGTGCCAGACCCAGAATGCTCAGTGAGTTCGGTAACTCAGTGGAGTACCGATTCAGGGGTTGTCGTGGAGCAAGTACATCATGGATTACGTCGGAGCTTAGTGGATTTTTTGAAAATAGTAAATTGGTAAAAGAGGGATAGTGTAGGGGAGTCTTTATTCAAATAAACTATTTTTGAGTGTATCTTTTTTCTTTTTACTTACTGGGTTAGTAATGGATGTGTCTGATATATGCTTCTCCATTACTAACTCCTGGGCTTGATGGCAGGTGAAAATACACAGCTGACATCAACTACACAACATATTACCTCGACTGCCAATGCACCAAGCCAAGCGTAAAGAGCCAGGAAAAGTGCCAGAATTGGTGTATTTAATGGATGAGCTAATTCTGGAGCAACTTCGACCTCCTATTTTTAGTCTGGGACTGAGCAAATAACCATGGACCTTCCCAGCCTGATAAAACCAGTCTGCAGATGTCTGTTGTACCTTGGCTAGTTATCAAACATAGGGGGACCCCAAGTAGTTTTATTTATCTATAAATCATTTTTAAAAAAACAGCGTGAAGGTCTCCTCTATTTTTGATAACCAGCCAAGGTAAAGCAGACAGCTGCGAGCCATTGTAATCAAAAGGGGGTGTCCGACGCCTTTTTTAACATTATTTAGTTAGTTGTTTCCAGTAGTAACCTCGCAGTCAGAAATGCATACAGCCATCTTCCCCATGGTGTCCCATTCCATTTCATCGCTGTTTCTATTTCAAGCCCTCCTATGGGGTCTGCCAGAAAAATGCACTGACTTCCAACGTACCTGTTACTTGAGTCGAACCTGTCTGACCTGCTCAATTTGAGTAACAAGCACTCAACAGTTTAGTGCTAGCTCATCACTACTTGCTTATCAGAAATTACTGAAAAGTAAGCAACAAGTAACCATTTGATCGCTGTTCTTGCATGGGTAGAACATGTATTGTATAACAGCACCTGCATGCAGGGCTGTTCTTCACAAAATGAGAGAAGCCTCCACAGAACATGGTTGGGCTCCAATATAAGCTAATGAGTCTTGTTAGGCACTTTCTGAATCTTTCTGACTAGTTAGCTAACACAGAGTGTTGTGTTTTATTATGAAAAATGCCGTAATACAGATAGGAATAGAGACCAACTGTTAGTATAATTCATCTATGAAGCCAAAATAGGTTTTTAATACTCTCAGCCTTGCACTAAGTTAAAACAACATGCAGTTGATAGAATAAAGAAAAGTAGAAAAATATCCTGATGTTTGTAGAGTCAGGCTTTATTAAATTTACAAAATGTATTATTTTCCATACTTCAGCTGACATCTTTCCTCTAGAGCCCCAGCCTAATGTGCCTGTAGGTAAATTTTGCTAGGGGCCTACTAATACTAATCAACAAGGTCTAATTAACCATGCTAAATAGCTTCCCAAAGTGCTGACTAGAGGACAGGAAAAGAGCTATTAGAGTATACTTTTCTCAAACATTAAAAGACAAATGAGAATAGGTATCTGCTTAGGTCTTCATCTCACAAGATGCAGAGGAACAATGATTTATTGCACACTGCATTTTTGTCACAAATTGCAGAAAAAAATACAATAATACTGTGCAATGAACCTAAATATTTGCAAAACATTATAATGTGGAAAGGTTTGCAGATAAATTGTTAAGTGAACAAATGCATAGCTCCCACCTGTCCTGGATTCAGTGGGACTGTCCCAATTTGAGTGCTCAGTCCCGCTGTCCCGCTATTCACTGCTCTGTCTATTCTCCTCCTCTCATTTCAATGCATAAATTAAATATTTCCCGTGGCTCCTCTTCCTTTCAGTGCAGTGCATAAATTAAATTCTCCTCTAGTTTTCCCAAGATAAGAACTGAACTCTTTGTCAATAGGCATCAGCTCTACCAATGAGCCACTGCCTGGACAGAGAGGTTTGTTTAGGAGGATTTTTGACCTGTATTGCAGGCAGAGAACCCAGAAGCAGATTATTCGGCAAAACAGAGATATATACATATATACTGCTCAAAAAATAAAGGGAACACTAAATAACACATCCTAGATCTCAACTAGTGAAATATTCCGGTTACAAATCTTTATTCATTACATAGTAGAATGCATTGAGAACAATAAAACATAAAAATGATCAATGTAAATCAAATGTAATATTCAGTGGAGGTTTGAATTTGGAACGATACTCCAAATCACAGTGGAAAATCAAATCACAACCTGATCCAACTTCTGATGAAATGCCTCAAGACAAGGAAATAAGACTCAGTAGTGTGTGTGGTCTCTATGTGCCTGTATGACCTCCCCACAATGCCTGTGCATGCTCCTGATGAGGCAGCTGATGTTCTCCTGAGGGATCTCTTCCCAGACCTGGATTAAAACATCTGTCAACTCCTGGACAGTCTGTGGTGCAACGTGGCATTGGTGGACGGAATGAGACATGATGTACCAGATGTGCTCCAATGGATTCAGGTCTGGTGAACAGGCAGGCCAGTCCATAGCATCAATTCTTTTATCATGAAGGAATTTCTGACGCACTTGAGCCACATGAAACCTAGCATTGTCATGCATCAGAAGGAACCCAGGGCCCACTGCACTTGCATATAGTCTCACAATGGGTCTGAGGATCTCATCATGGTACCTAATGGCAGTCAGGGTACCTCTGGCTATCACATGGAGGCCTTCCAAAGAAATGCCTCCCCACACCATTACTGACTCGCTGCCAAATTGGTCATCCTGGAGGATGTTGCAGGCAGCAGAACGTTCTCCATGGCATCTTCAGACTCTGTCACACGTGCACAATCTGAACCTACTCTCATTTGTGAAGAGCACAGTGTGCCAATGTCGAATCTGCCAATCTTAGTGTTCTCTGGCAAATGCTAATTGCCCTACACGGTGTTGGGTTGTAAACCTTACAACCGCTTGTGGACATCAGGCCCTCATGCCACCCTGTTTCTAACAGGTTGAGCAGACACATGGATATTAAAGGCTTAATGGAGGTCCTTTTGAAGGGCTCTGGAACTGCTCCTCCTGTTCCTACTTGCACAAAGGAAGAGGTAGCGGTCCTGCTGCTGGGTTGTTGCCTTCCTACACCCCCCCCCTCCATGTCTCCTAGTGTAGTAGCCTATCTCCTGGTATCTGCTCCTTGCTATGACAGACAAAGCTAGCCTTCTGGCCACAGCTCGCATTGATGTGCCATCCTGCATGAGCTGCACTACCTGAGTAACTTTTGTATGTTGTAGACACCACCTTACGCTATCTCTAGGAGTTACAGCAATGACAAAATGTAAAACTAACCAAAACAATAGCCAAAAAGGATGAGAACAGAGAAATGGTCTGTGATCATCACCTGCAGTACCACTCCTTTATAGGAGTAGTTTTGCTAATTGCCAATCATTTCTACCTGTTGTCTATGCCATTTGTATAACAGCAGGAGAAATTGCTTCACAGTCAGTGTTGCTTCATAACTGGACATGTTGATTCACAGAAGTGTGATTGACTTCGAGTTACATTGAGTTGATTAAATATTCCCTTTATTTTTTTTAGCAGTGAAACATATATCTCATTCTCTGCATTTCTAGAGGTGAAGAAAAAGTCAGATTTTTTTTGTTCCTATAAAACTACTATAAAATAATGAGAAAACATTACAAAAATGTATTTAAAAAAAAAAAGTCATCCATCCATGGGACTCAAACCAACAACTTTCAAACATGTTAGCAGGAGCCCTAGCTTTGAAGCAACAGACTCTGGTGATGTCAAAGAGACAATGTAGTATACTTGAAGCTGCATTGCAGCCTCTGACTCCACAAGCTGGTTACACTAGACATTGAGATCCATTGTACAGAGCAGTGCATCTCTATGTCCTATATTCTAGAGGGAGAATAAGAGATTTGTTTTCTTAAAATTGGGATGACTCAGTGTTTGGCCACTTGTGTGGGTGTGAACAGTTCATAATTAGGCCACACGTATGACTCCTCTTGTTTGTTAAAGCAAGATAAGTTTAACCATTGTGTCTTCCCAGACTGATTGGAACCTTATGTCCTGTACACGTATATTGTCTCAGCCCCTCTGACTACGTAGTTCAGAGGAAAATTATGCAGTCAGATTGAACTTGTGGCCAATGAGAGAGCAGCAATCTCCCACCAATCCTGTAAGACCCAATACCCTGAATTGAGAACTGAGAAGGGCCTTCCTTGCTTCACCAGTAAGAAGGATTCTACATCATTTCAATTGAGGAGCTTCGGTTCCAACTTAGGAAACAGAACTGCTTCACTTCAGATATTCTACAGGATTTCAGTTTAGGATCCACAGTTCCAGCTGAGGATTTACAGAACTGCTTCCTAAGCTTCTCTTTTCAGGGGTGCCTGCCAAAAGCAAGGTGCTGCTGTACTGAGAAAGTTGGCTCTGGAAGCCCTGAAGTAACGAAGATTCTAATCCCAGCAGAAGGATGAGACTCTGTTGCTTGTACCATCTTGTGTTCTTGCTGGGCATGAACAATGTGTTTTTTATTGCTTGTGAACCAATAAAGTCTTAACAATGTGTAGTTCACTCACACTGTGTTGTCTGAGTAGTGTTTTACCCATGATGAGCCCTGGTCTGTGTAGCCTTTATAAAGACAGCCAGCCTAGCGGACGAGAGCACCCACTGACCCACGTGTCTCCACAAAAATTACTAACAATAATAAACAACACAAATCACCAAATACCATGCACATATTTGGTGTCCCTGTAATCATAATGATCCGCACAACACAGCGATCAGATTATTTATGGGGATTGGTAAATGTGGTAAATACATGGCATGATTGATTAATTTTCTCAATTAAACCTATCAAAAATGTAATAAAAATGTAACGCTAAGGTCATTTGCACATGTAGCATAAATTTTGGATTTTTTTTCTCCAGGTGTCTGCATCACACAATGCAATAACAATCTTCTTGGATTATTGCATGTTTGCTGTCTTTTGTTTTATGTGTTTTCGCCAATATTTGATACCTGTTGAAAGCTTTTCTGTACTATAAAAACACTTAAAAATGCATCTGCACCAACAACACATGAAATAATGGGGAAAAGGCATAAGAAATGCAGCACAAATGCAATAACCAGAGCAATTGTTATTATGTAGTTTGGTGCAAACACCTACAGTAAACAAAAAACACACTTATTCATGCAATGTGTGCACACAGCTTTAGACCTCGGCACCACTTGTATATCGCTTCTGATACAAGAGCATCAGATGCGGCATGCTACGAGCATACTTCCCATGAAATATTCCCTATACCATTGGCTGCAACACAACCCCAAAGCATGATTATTCCACTCCCATGCTTAATGGTTGGTGATATCCAATGGTGATATATTTCCAGAAATGTTGTGCCCCTTTTTCTCCACACATTCTTTTGATCCTTGTGGCCAAAGAGTTCCATTTTAACCTCAATAGTCCACAGAACTTGTTTCCAAAATGCATCAGGCTTGTTTAGATGTTCTTTTGCATACTCTGCCGCTCAATTTTATGGTGAGGATGCAGAAGAGGTTTTCTTCTGATGACTTTTTCATAAATGCCATTGTACCGCCCCAGCAAACCGCTCGGATCCGGACGCCACTGCTCGTGGTTCGAGGGTCTCCGGACCCGGGGGCTAAAGGGTCACACCCGAATGAAGAAAGGGGTATTTACAGGGGAGATATATTGTTTGTGATGCCACCGGTGGTGTACTATAGGGAGTACTGCCGCTGCCGTTGGGAGTACCTGGGGTGATGGAGTGGGGCAGCTGGATGACGTTACCCTCAATGGGTAGGGAAAAGCCCCGGGACCCCGAATGGTGGGATGAATTACAGGGGGAGCGCAGGCTCGCTGGTTGCAGGGGTTAATCAGGTACTCACTCAGCAAGAAAGCAGATGCTGACAACGTAGTAAACCAAGTCTCTGAATGCCGCTGTCTTCTGAGGGGAGCTCGTCCGGGTCCCGTCCCCTGCAGTACTGCCTTGGGGTCTGTGGCCTGCCTCCTGGGCCCCGCTCTCTGCTTTGAGTAGCAAGAGGAGCCTGCTCTCAAGAGCTCACACTTGGGATTTCAGTGGGCTTCTTTGCTTGGAAAGCCCTATCTCTCTCGTAGTGCCCCCAATCTCTAAGCCTTGTGGGAACAGTCCATATAGGCCCTGTCCTCCGCAGGTTAATTGCCGGGTTGCTTGAAGCTTCTCCCCAACCTAGGGTCCATGTACCCCGACGTGCCTTCGGTTCATTGCCATTGAACTGCGGCTGCTGGCTATCCTCCAAGACTAGCCAAGCACTCAGTCCAATCTCCCGCGACCGGGCCCCAACCCATCCCACTCCAGACCACCGTCTGCGACCCAGTCTGCCTCTCCCAGCTTCCTTGAGCTCCTCACAGCTTGAGGGCCACTTCTGTTCTCTGGGGAGCTGCTACTCCCAGCTCCCCACTCACTGGGAGCTACTTCTCTTCTGCCTGTCAGCTCTGCTCTGCTCTCCACTTCCTCCCTCGCTGACTTCCCCCCTCCCACCAATCTGTCTGACCCCTAGGTAGACTGCCCTATTCCAGCTTAAGCAGCCCACTGGTGTGCCTGACAGGTGTGGTGCAAAGTGTAACTAGGATTTGTGGATGCTGGTGGAGGCAGTACTGCAAGATAGGGACCCAGAACCATGGGGGTTGAGACCTGTACGGGGAGAGAAAGATTGTGCAGTACCCTGTGATAACCTGAATAGTCCAGGGGCGTCACACCATATTTCTGCAGGTGTCTCTGAATAATAGAACAATGTACCACAATTCCAGTGTCTGCTAAAACTTCCTGAAGGTCTTTTGCAGTCACACGGGGGTTCTGATTTGCCTCTCTAGCAATCCAACAAGCAGATTTCACTCAACGTTAACTTGGTCTTCCAGACCTTATATTGACCTTCACTGTTCCTGTTAAAAGCCATTTCTTAATTACATTTCAAACTGACGAAAGGGCAACTTGAAAACGCTTTGCTATATTCTAATCTCCTTCTCCTGCTTTGTGGGCCTCCACCATTTTCATTTTTAGAATGCTAGGCAGCTGCTTAGTTTGGTTTTTATAAAGCTGTAAAATGTGCATAATCTGGCCTTTCCTAATGATGATAGTGAACAGGCCATAACACTAACAGGCTAATTAAGGTCTGAAATCTTAGTCAAAGTTATCTGAGCTCACAAATCTCTAAGGATGTCCAAACTTTTGCATTAGGCCATTTTCCTTTTTGTGATTTTTAAAATGTATAAGATGAAAAAAATATATAATTTTTTTCTCCCTAAAATACAAAGGAAATGTGTCATTTTTAATTGTATGCATTTTATATATCATTTCATCTTCAACTTGCTTAACAATAACAGTAATTTTGACCAGGGGTGTCCAAACGTTTGCATGCCATTTTATTATGCAAGTACTGTTTTTTGTTTTTTTCTGGTAATACATTATACAAGATTCCCTATTCTAAATTAAGCCTTAGTTCTTATTGAGACAAATTAACACGTATATTATTTTAAACCATGAGTTTCAGGTAAAATATTTTTGAACACTTAAAATTAAATTACTTTGCATATATTGAATACAGGAAACATTTTACATATCTTGATTTATGCAACATTTGTTTATATAGCTGGCAAAACTAAAATGATGTTTCCTGCAAAACATTTCTTCAGGCTATTGCAAGCATCATTTGGTCACATAAAAAAAGTTTTTCTTCTTCAAAGAAACAAACAATAAAGAAAAACATGTTTCCATAGATTTATTGATACAGGGGATAGATTAAAAAATGTAAGACTTATAGTGAACACCAAAGTTCTCAACAACAATATATAAGAATATCAGCAATATAAGATTCTATTCTATTTATGCCCATGTTTATAAAAAAAAAAGACCAAAAAATGATGTTATGGAGCAAAGAAACATTATTACCTGGCTGGTTAAGTTTATTTCCATAGCCCCATTATTATGAAAGCTTTTGTTGTAAACAGTAGATTTTGCTCTGAGCAGTGGATGTGAGCTACTTATTTCCCTGTATAAGTATTACATATGTAACAAGTTTTAAAAGACCTACAGTAGCAACCAAAATTTCTGCTTTTTTTTTTTTTTTTATTGTGTTTACTTCTGTCTGGTTGTTGTGAGGCCATTTTCCTGGTAATGAATTGAAAGTGCATGAAGTTGTCATCATGCAAGACTTTAATTTTAACAAAAATGCTTTTGAATATAAGTATGTTCATTTAATTAAAGAAAACTGACAGCCAAACATTTTTTTATATACTATTTATTAATCATAACATAGAGAGTAATTCATTGTTTACAATGCCACAACTTAGTAATGGCTGAAGTCATTTAAATCACGCTGTTACATTTTGACAGTGCGATCTAAGGGGTTACCAGGCTTGGGTGAATCGCAGATCCACCCGCGCCTGACAGACACACATGTCTGCTGTTCAAATCAGTGGACATGTTCAGGGATCACCACCGGCTCGCCGCAGTAGCCTACGGTCATCGCCCCTTCACAATTTAGAATGTACCAGTACATCCTTGGTGGTGAAGGGGTTAAAGGATTTACTCCACCTGGAGTGTATGGAATTGATACTGAATATGTTTGTAGTGAGGAATGGGGCACCACTCAAATTAGGGTATTAAAGTACATTGACAGGTAGGAGCAAATATTTTTGATGGACAAGCAAATTTTGCACCTCTGTAATGCCATATTGATATACAGTGGAACCTTGGTTTACGAGAACAATCCGTTCTGGGAGTGTGCTTGCAAACCAAGTTACTCGTCTAGCAAAGCAAAATTTCCCATGGGAAAAAATGCAAGCTCAGACAATTCGTTCTACAACTTGTTAAATGTCCCATCCTGGTCCCTTATTGTGCCATTCCACACATGCACAAACACACACAAACACACACACACATACACACACATTATGCTCACCTTACCTTCTGTTCCATTGCCAGCCTCCTGGTTCTTGTAGTCCGCAGGTACAGGATGTGTATCGGGTAACCATCGCGATCAATGCCGGAGCTTCCGCTGCCCGAGAGCTGACGTCAAAGGCATGAGCCGCTTGCCTCTGATTGGTCAGCACACTGTTTTTGAGAAGTGGCTGACAGTGGAAGTTCCTCCATCGTCGCGATGGTTACCTGATACACATCCTGTACTGGCAGACTACAAGAACCTGGAGGCCGGCGATGGAACGGTGATGGAAGGTAAGGTGAGCATAATATGTGAGTGTTTGTGCGTGTTTGTGTGTGTTTGTGTGTGTTTGTGTGGACTGTAAGAGCGGGTTAGAGCACGGTGAAAGTACGGAACTGCAAGTGTGTGTGGTGAGTATTTGCTCGTACAGCAAAGCAGGCTTGTAAACTGAGTTGCAAATTTACAGCAAGCTTTGCTTGTATAGCGAAATAATCGCATACCAAGTTACTCGTAAACCGAAGTTCCACTGTACATGTATATACTAACATTCCCTTATAAGTAACTCGAATCAGTTACTTTTCTACTATCTATATTTTTCCTTGTGTACTTTCCCTAACTATATGTTTATCACCATTGACATGATTTTCTTGATGTAAATCTGATTAGTAGGGAGAATATTTTTCTGCTCCTTCTATATGGTTACTTGAGTATATTGATGCTCTTTGTCCCCATAGCTTGTATGTTTATTGATTTTCTTTTTTTTATGTGTTGTGTCTGTCTGGGGTAGTTTTTAATCATAATCTAATAGATTTGATGTTTTAAATTGAATATATAAGGTATATGGGGGTCTCATAGACCCTCTACATTACTAATCTATGGCTTAGTGTCAGCTGTGAGCTGTCATTAACCACTTATTACCACTATTGCCACCGCTCTAGGGTTATCGGTATGAGCCAGGTAAAGTGCCTGGATTGTCGTATCTAATGGAGCTTATATGTATAAGCTGCTAGGCTTATATTGGGACCAGAATGCAGGTAGATATCCAGGATCAATTCAGGGCTGGCACTGAGTTTTTTGTTTGTTTTTTTAACCTGGTTGGACCCACCAATCCTGGGTATTTGCGGGTCTGCCCATCACTACTTATGATGCAAGTGCTGCTGCTGTGCATGATATTACATTACTACTTTACCTTATCTGATGTGGAAGATTTGAAATCAAAACAATTAACTGGGACACATAAGAATGACGTTAGAACTTGTGGCCGAGAGTGTTAGGTGTAATGGGATGTCCAGGTTAGAGGAATTAGCGATGTTGTTAATACGATGACATAGATTTTTACAATGTGGTACTGTGTATGTCATCATGAATGATATGCTGAAAGAAAAATGTTGTAGAATAACATCTATGATGGATGAAGAAAATGGAAGGAGATAGGAATGGAGAGGAGAAAAAAACGCATCATGAGCATAAATAGTGATACAGTCATACAGCCCACACTCAGACAGCAGAGAAACTATCAACACGAGTTTGAGTCCCATTTTTTATATATTGTTCATCTTTACTTATATTTTTTCTGTTTTAACTCACATTTCTTCATTTTTTTTTCATGTAAACTCTGACTCTTTATTCAACTTGTTTCTATTTTCATTGATTTTTATTTTTTCTGTAATAAATTAATTGTTATTTTATTGCAGTTACAAATGGAACAGTGTTAAACGCAGCCCCTAGACATTTGACATAACAAGTCATGTGCTCCTTTGGTGCCATTTTTAAAATATCTGTGTAATATGTAATTAACACACATTTGTTATCTGGTGGCTTTCCTGAAGCAGAATTGGTGATCACATTGAAGTGCTTTAACCCTAGAACGCGCAAGCAATCCAATCTACCATAGAAAACAAATGACCTAGCAGGCCTGCGAGGCCCCAGGTATGCGTTCTAGGGTTAAAATAAACTACCTTCATTCGTACTTAGTATTTTGGCTATTTTATCATTCTCCAGTAGCGCAGAGATAACCATATTGTTCTTCTGAGACATATAAACAAAAAACTTCAGCTCACCCTGTTGAGTGTGTTCATGCTTTCCTCTGCTGATCGGGCTGCAGGTGCAGCTGCCTTTGGCTTGCAAATAGAAAAAGGTTCTGCCCAGAGCAAGGAGGAGAGATACACTGTCAGTAAATTTCCAGGTAATTTATTTTTACATAACCCCTAGTGGAAAAATGACGTACAGCGACGCGTTTCGGCTACTGTGGTTTAGCCTTTTTCAAGGCTTTGTCGATGTACGTCATTTTTCTACTAGGGGTTATAGCTTGATATGCTCATATGTCTATATGACCATTTTTTAACTGGAACCAAGCAAAAATAAATTACCTGGAAATTTACTGACGGTGTATCTCTCCTCCTTGCGCTGGGCAGAACCATATTGTTCTTCTGGTTCCTCTTCAGATCAAGGAATAGTTTTGCCATTAGGGTTTTTACTGTACTTTGTCTGCAACAATGTTTAAGTAGATGAAACATGTCATATTAAGGGTATGTGTCCACAATCAGGACTCACTGCGTCTTGGACGCAGCGGGTCCTGACCTGCGGGTCCGCGAGTCTCCTCCACAGGAGAACGCAGGAGACCGCAGCTGCTTGTACCCACGATCAGGGTTCAGTGTGCTGCGGTCTCTCGCTTGTGTTCTCCCTACGGAGGACACATGCGAATCCGCACCAAACAATTGACATGCTGCAGTCTGGAAAGATGCACTGCAGGTCAGTGTTTGCTGCGGAAAAAACAAGCACAGTGGTCACGGGATTTCTAGAAATCCTGTCCACTGTGCTTATACTGAACAACGCAGCATTTTGGAAGCAGCTGAAGTATGTTGCAAACAAAATGCTGCAAACACTGATCGTGGGCATGCACCGTAACATTCCTATAAATGTGCCGCCCCTGCAGCAGTCGAACTGCTCGGATCCGGGGTTGCTGTGGCTCGAGGGTCTCCAGACCCGGGGGCTTGCAGCCACTTCAAATGTAAAGGGGGAGTTATTTAGAAGGGAGAGTTCGTGACTAGAGTTGAGCGCGGTTTGTGGTTCGTGGTTCTCCAGTTCGCGGTTCGAGTGATTTTGGGGGGTGTTCTAGATAGAACTAGAACTCGAGCTTTTTGCTAAAAGCTCGATAGCTCAAGTTACGTTCGAGAACGGTTCTAGCCGCAAAAAGCCAAGCTAATTAGTAGCTGGCTTTTTGCTGTAATAGTGTAAGTCATTCTGGGACACTGTTATGAAATTTCAGCGTATAGTGTGCGGGGACTGCGCGTTCACATCACTGCTGCTGGGATAATGGCGATCGCCATTTTTTTTTTCTTTTCTTCCTTCCCTAAGCGCGCGTGTAGTGGGGCGGGCCAGCATGTCAGTCAATCCTAGACACACACACAGCTAAGTGGACTTATTGCCAGAAAAGCAAGGGCATGTGTCATAGGCTGTCCATGTCACATGTCCCTGCATTATAAAAAAGGGTATCTGCCCGTCTGGATGCCATTATCTGCCTTCTGCGTCTGGGTGTCAGTCACCGCTGGCGCAGCTCCTGTCGCCGATCCTGTTGTGTACGCTCTAGACTCAGCGCTATACAGAATAGGGATAGAAGTTTCTTTCAGCCCTTGTAAGGGCTAATTACAGCAGGCTCAGAGCCATAGGTGACAGTCAGGTCCGTGGAAACAGTTTTTAACAACTACAGATAACAGCGTCTGTATAGCTAAGCTCAGGGACTTCCTTGCTGCATTTCACCATTAAGAGGGATAGAAAGTGAGGCTTCCTTTCCTCTACACTGACCCACAACCCGGCCACTGTACACTCCTGCCCTTTTTAGCAAATCCATTTTAATTTCAGAGTGCTGCCAGTTAGTGGCATCCTAAAAGTGGCTGTTGGACTTCATTAGTGTCCCATTGGTGCAAAGCTATTTGCAGCACGTCTGCATTGCACACTCAAGCTCATTGTTCCTAAGCCATTATAATAGCCAGCACTGAGGAAACTTAGTGGCATCCTAAAAGTGGCTGTTGGACTTCCATTAGTGTCCCACTGGTGCAAAGATATGTGCAGCACCTCTGCATTGCACCGTCAAACTCATTTTTACTAAGCTATTAGAATAGCAAACTGTGCTGCCAGTTTAAGGGCCATAGTTGCATTGTCATCGTTATTGTTGTTCATTCTGCTGTCAATAAAGGTAGACCACCGCTGCAATCTACACCACCTCTCAATTTTTACTACCACATTTTAAGTGCACAATCTTGTCGCAATCAAAATGAGTGGCAAAATGATAGATGCTGGTGGAAATTGGAACAGGCGTGTTGGAAAAGGAAAAAAAGTTTGTGTCCGTGGCGAAGGTGGCAAAGCTCCATTAACATCTGCTGAAGATAGGCCATCTTCCAGCAAAAAGTAAAATGTCTACTACTTTCCGTGGACAATCCGATGTGCTCCCTTTTTTACTGACACGAACAACTGGAACAAAAGGTAGATGATGGCCAAAAAAAGAAAAATGGTTGAATGGATCTCAAGTGGTCCAACAAGTGCCCTCTCCGCCACCTCAACTACCGCATCCAAAAAACACCAGTCCTCTGAGTTGTCATCCCAATCACACTTGCTTTCTCCCAGCTCTCAAGTCTCTATCCGCCCTGCACAGTATGGTGGAACAGAGATGGCTGAGTCTGCAGAGCTGTTCAGTCACACTATAGCCTGGGAATCAGAGGTCTGCTCCCAAGCTACAGTGAGTACAGACCAGGAAATGGTCTGCAGTGATGCCCAGAACCTTTGTGACTCAGATTCAGGCCGTGATGACCACGTTTCTGAGCATCGTGTTGACTCCTATTCCCAAACTGTAACACCTATTGTAATAGACAATGAGGAACATACTGATGACGATGAGACGCAGATACCAGATTGGGATGACAACTTAAATATTCGTTCAGGGCAGGAAGAGGCTCAGTCTGAGGGTGAGGGGAGTGCAAACACAACGCTTGATGAGGAAGTTCTAGATCCCACCTACTGTCAATCCACAGTCAGGCACTCGAGGAGGTCAACAGAGGCAGTGGAGGAGGATGCAACTGACGACGAAGTTACCTTGCGCTTTCCTGGACAGAGGAGGAGTACTGGTAGCACGTCTATAACTGCATCCTCAGCCACCACTCTACCTCTGAGCACTAGTCGGGGTGGCTCAGCAGGTCACATGCCCTCTAAGCCTTGCCTAGCCTGGTCCTTTTTTGACCTTGCAAAGGATCGCTCAAATCATGTGATCTGTAAAATTTGTCAGGAATCTGTTAGTAGAGACAAAAACCTCAGCAGTTTGACAACTTCTTCCATGAATCGTCACATGAATAAATATCATATGTCCCAGTGTGAAGCTCACCGTGCTGCAATGCGGCCTAGCGGAGCGGACCATCCACCGCCTGCCCCTTCCAGTGCATCCGCGCACTCTTCATCTTCTAGGACTGTGGGGACAGCTGTCACACCTGGTTTTCCACGCACAACTTCCACCACTGTAACCGCAACAGGCAGTTTGCTTGGTAGGTTGTCAGTTGGTTTGGAAGGGGAAACAAGTGCGTGTGTACAGCTCTCTCAGACATCGATAGCATCAACATTGGATGAAGGCAACATCATGACTACGCCTGCACTTTCCTCACAAACCTGCATTTTTTCAGGGACACCCTACTCACCACCCTCTACACACAGCAGCCAAATCTCTGTCCCTCAGATGTGGACAAATAAAAGGCCATTTCCTGCGACCCATGACAAAGCTAAGAGGTTGACTTTATCCCTCTGTAAGCTCTTGGCTACCGAAATGCTGCCTTTCCGCCTGATGGACACACAGGATTTTAGAGCCCTTATGTCTGTCGCTGTGCCCCAGTAACAGATGCCCAGTCACCACTACTTCTCTAAGAAAGGTGCCTGCGCTACACCCGCATTTCGCACACAACATCACCGCTTCCTTGAGAAACTCTGTGTGTGAAAGGGGGCATTTCACCACCGATACTTGGACCAGTAAGCATGAACAGGGACGTTACATGTCGCTGACTGGGCACTGGGTAACTATGGTGATAGATGGTGAAGGGTCTGCTGCACAAGTCTTGCTGTCCCCACGACTTAGGCGTCAATACTCTGTCTGTCCAAGTTCCTCAATTGCTTCTGCCTCCTCAACCTCGTCTGGGTCCTCCACCTCCACCCCAAGCCTGCCTGGTCAGGCCACCAGCGTTCTAACTGCGCAGAAGGAATCACGCACCCCTCATTACTATGCTGGCAGCAGAGTGCAACGGCATCAGGCGGTCTTTGTCTTGAAATGTCTTGGAACTAAGAGTCACACATCGGCTGAGTTGTGGGCAGCTCTGGAGACTGAGTTTGGTAAATGGTTGTCTCCACTCAACCTGCAGCCTGGTAAGGTCGTGTGCGACATTGCTGCAAACCTGGGTGCGGCCCTTCGCCTGGGCAAGGTGACACACGTGCCTTGTATGGCTCACGTGTTGAACCTTGTTGTCCAGCAATTTTTAACACACTATCCCGGCCTAGATGGCCTTCTGAACAGGGCACGAAAACTGTCTGCTCACTTCCCCCATTCAACCACCGCAGCTGAGCAACTTGCATCGCTCCAGAAGTCTTTCGGCCCGCCGGTTCATCGCCTGAAAAGCGATGTGTCGACACGATGGAATTTGACTCTCCACATGTTACAGCGACTGTGGCAGCACCGCTGAGCCCTGGTGCAATACGTCATGACGAATAGCCTGGGCCAACGAGATGCAGAGGTGGGGCAGATTACCCTGATGGAGTGGTCTCAGATCTCGCACCCTTCTGCAGAGTTTCGACATGGCGACGAATATGTTTAGCGCTGAGAATGCCATTATCAGCATGACAACTCCAGTCATTTACATGCTGGAGCACACGCTAAACACTATTCGGAGTCAGGGGGTGGGACAACAGGAAGGGGAGGAACTACAGGAGGATTCATATTCGCAAGGGACAGCAACATCACCAAGGTCCAGACGTTCATCATCACCAAGGCGCCAGGCATGGGACCATGGAGGACAGGGAACAACAAGGGCGCATGGTAGCAGGCGAAATGTTTAGAAAGGTGCAGGAGAACATGAAGAAATGGAGGAAGAACTGTCCATGGACATGGAAGACTCAGCGGATGACGGAGAACTTGGTCAAATTTCAGTTGAAAGAGGTTGGGGGCAGATGTCAGAGGAAGAAAGAACGGTTAGCACCTCTAAGCCACAAACACAGCGTGGACTTGGTCCGCATGGCTGCGCAAGACACATGAGCACCTTCTTGCTGCACTACCTCCAATATGACCCTCGTATTGTCAAAATTAGAAGTGATGATGACTACTGGCTTGCCACACTATTAGATCCCCGGTACAAGTCCAAATTTTGTGACATAATTCCAGCCATAGAAAGGGATGCACGTATGCAGGAGTATCAGCAAAAGCTGTTACTCGATCTTAACTCAGCTTTTCCACCAAACAACCGTGGTGCATGGAGTGAATCTCCCAGTTGTAACTTGACAAACATTGGGCGGTCTCGTCATCTTCAAGAGTCTACCCTTACCAGCAGCACCGTATCTGGTGCTGGTAACAGCAATTTTATTGAATCTTTTCATAATTTTTTTAGACCATCCTTTGCAAGGCCACCAGAGACAACAAGTCTGGCACATAGTCAATGGCTGGAGAGGATGATTCAGGAGTATCTCCAAATGAACATCGATGCCATGACTTTGCAAATGGAGCCTTGCTCATTTTGGGCTTCAAATCTTGAAAAACGGCCAGAGCTCTCCACTTACGCCTTGGAAATCTTGTCGTGTCCAGCTGCCAGCGTTGTCTCTGAACGTGTCTTCAGTGCTGCTGGGTGTGTGCTGACAGATAAGTGCACGCGTCTGTCCAGTGACAATGTGGACAGACTAACGTTCATCAAAATGAACAAGTCATGGATCCACAAGAAATTTACTACCCCTGTGTCATCCTGGGGAGAGTAAATGCTTGTGGATTTAGAATGTGCTTGATGCAAATCAAAACATCCTGTTTGCAAATAGGGCACAAGTGCTGCCACTGATGGGGTGTCTGTGTGGCCCAATTTTTGGAAAAAAGGGAGACTCCGCTTTGAGTCACCTTGCGGTGTTTTACATCATTTTAGAAGGGCATGCCATGCTTATATCTGTGTCTCCTCCTCTTTTTTTTCTTGTCCAGCTCTTTTGTTTTTGCATGAGTATATGTCCTTGTCACTTTCCCATGTGTTTGTGTTGTGTTGTGAGTTGTTTGTCACCTTTTGGACACCTTTGAGGGTGTTTTCTAGGTGTTTTTATGTGTTTGTGATTGCCTCCCGTTGTTTCCTATGGGGTTCGAGTGGTTCGCCGAACCGAACGCAAACCAGACCTCGGTTCGGCGAACTGAGCTTGAGCCAAACCACGAACGGTTCGTTCATCTCTATTCGTGACGCCACCCATGGTTTGCAGCAAGGGGAGTACCACCACTGCCAATGGGAGTACCCAGGGGAGATAGAGTGGGGCAGCCAGATGGTGATCCCTCCACGGGCAGGGAAGACACCGGGACTCTGGTGAAAAGTGGTGGATAGCGTTGTTCAGGCTATGCGGGTAGGCAGGACGCAGGGTGTGCAGTGTATTCACTCAGGTTGTGTAGACATTGGTGTAATCATTAAGCAAACTCTGACACAGAAGTAAACCAAGTTTCTGGGTGTACTGCCACTCGGGGGAGGTCGTCCGGGTATCCGTTCCTGCTAGTATTGCTAGTGGTCCTGCCTCCATGCATAATTTTGTAGATTTTCCTAAGTGACCCTTCGGCCTGAAGCTGTCAGGGTCCCGCTCCCTATAGTGATATAGTGGAGCTGTTGTAACGCCTGCCTGGATCCACAGACTCAGATGGGCTGTAACGGGGAGGCTAGAGGGAAGCCACTCACCAAGTAGGACACCCAGAACCCTGAAACCCTTTAACCCCTATACAGGGATTTGGAATTACACAGGGAACTGGAGAACACTACCTGTGGAAAGCTGCAGTCCGATGAGAGTAGTCATCAGGCAGGGTCAAACCAGGAATAGCGGAACTGGGACAGAATCGGCAGGCAGTGACGTAGTCAGCAAACGTAGCAGAGGTCAAATCCGGGTCGGGCAGCAAGGTACAAAAACAGTAGGCAGAAGGGTAGTCAAAAACACGCTGAAGTCAACACACAGGAATCACCAACAGAATAGGATGTAACAGGAGCCAGGAAAATCAGAACTATATCTGGCAGTAATCATGTGACAGGAGGGGAAATAAGAAGGGTGTGGCGTCTTCCCATTGGCTGCAGCTGAACGCCGGCAACTTCAGCTGGAAGACACATGCCACCCACAGTCAGCCAGCGGTACTGCAGATCCCAAGCTAACCTAGCCCAGTGGATGATCGGAGCCCGCGCCCACCGGTGCCGCCGGCATCGACTTCTCTCCCATCACCAGCACCATCTACGGCAGGAACACGGCGTCACCTGGCGATCGGAGCAGAAGTCGCTGGAGCAGACTCCGGCGGCGACGTAACAGTACCCCCCCTCCACGAGGGGCCTCCGGACCCTTAAAACCCGGCTTCCCAGGAAATTGGAGGTGAAACCGTCGGACCAGAGCCCTAGCATGAACATCGCTCGCAGGGACCCATGACCTCTCCTCGGGGCCGTAACCCCTCCAATGCACCAAATACTGTACCGCCCCTCTGACAATACGGGAATCAAGTATCCTCTGTACCTCATACTCCAAGTTACCTTCCACCAAAACAGGAGGAGGAGGGTCACTGACTGGGAGAATGGGGACACGATACAACTTGAGGAGGGACTTATGGAACACATTCGATATCTTGAAGGATGGGGGAGTTGCAGGCGGAAAGCTGTGGGATTAATTACCTCGATTATCTTGTAAGGTCCAATAAATCTCGGACCCAACTTAGCAGAAGGGACCTTGAGTTTAATATTCTGTGTGGATAACCATACCTTGTCCCCAACTCCAAGGCTAGGGCCCTTGGAACGTCTCTTATTAGCAGAGGAGGCTTGACCAACCTTTGCCTTCTTCAGGTTCTCTTTCACCTCAGACCAGATAGCCTTTAATTTGTCCACAGTTGAGTCAGCCTCAGGAGTATCCACCACAGCAGAAGAAAAAGAACCAAAACGTGGATGCAACCCTAAATTGCAGAAAAAGGGGGTAGTCTTGATGGATTCCTGATACCGATTATTGATAGCGAACTCAGCTAGCGGCAGATATTCCACCCAGTCAGACTGACGGTCAGACACATAACACCGGAGATATTGTTCAAGGGTTTGATTGGAACGTTCGGTCTGACCATTGGTCTCTGGGTGGTAGGCAGATGAAGACAGCTCTATATTGATCTTTTTACAAAACGCCCTCCAGAATTTGGAGACGAACTGTGTTCCTCGGTCAGAAACAATATTTTCCGGAACCCCGTGTAACCGCACAATATGCCTAATAAACAACTTGCTAAGAGTTTCAGAATTGGGTAATCCGGACAGAGGAACAAAATGACATTGTTTGCTGAATCTATCCACTACTACCCAGATACAAGTCTTCCCTTCTGAGGGTGGAAGGTCAGTGATGAAGTCCATGGAGAGATGTGTCCAAGGGCTTACTGGAGTAGGTAGGGACTGGAGAAATCCGACAGGGCGGGTACGGGGTGTCTTGGCTCGAGCACAAGTTTCACAAGCCAGTACATATTCCTTACAATCTTTCGTTACGGTTGGCCACCAAAAATTCCTGGTTACTAAATCGGAGGGTATTGCCAATACCAGGGTGACCTGCCAGCACAGAATTGTGGGATTCCTGGAGTACCCGTAGGCGCAGTGAGGGGGCGACAAACAGTTTATGGACAGGGGTGGTTTCAGGAGCTTGGTCTTGGGCATTATGGGCCTCTTCTATCAAATCTAAGGAAACCGATGACATAATAATGCCTTTAGCTAAAATATGCTCTGGTTCAGAGTTTTCAGACTGAGAGGGACAGAAGCTACGGGAAAGTGCATCAGCTCTGGTGTTCTTGGTACCGGGCCGGAATGTTACCACAAAATCAAATCTGGAGAAGAACAATGCCCACCTAGCTTGCCTAGGATTGAGTCTCTTAGCAGATTCCAGATAAGTGAGGTTCTTATGGTCTGTGATTAATGTGACCTTATGTTTGGCGCCTTCAAGGAAGTGGCGCCATTCCTCGAAGGCCAATTTAATTTTTAATTGCCAACAGCTCACGATTACCAATATCATAATTTCTCTCTGTGGGAGAAAACTTGCGGGAAAAGAAGGCACAAGGACGAAGCTGAGTGAGAGACAGAGTACCTTGTGATAGTACCGCTCCCACTCCAACCTCGGATGCATTAACTTCCACAATAAACGGACGCATAAGGTCAGGCTGAACCAGAATCGGGTTTGAGGAGAAACATTCTTTTAATTTTGAGAAGGCATGGATCGCCTCTGGCTTCCAATTAACCACATCAGCCCCCTTTTTAGTCAAATCAGTGAGAGGTTTGGCAATTTTGGAAAAATCTCTAATGAATTTGCGATAATAATTAGCGAATCCAAGGAAACGCTGCAAGGCTTTCAGAGACTTAGGTTGCACCCACTCCTTAATCGGTTGAAGCTTAGACAGATCCATGCGGAAGCCTTCTGTAGACAATATATAACCCAGAAAATTAACCTCTGCCTAAAAAAAAAAAAAAAACACATTTCTCATATTTAGCAAATAGGGAATTCTCCCTGAGTCTCTGGAGTACAGTGCATACATGTTGGACATGTGACGTAGCATCAGGAGAATAAATCAGGATATCATCCAGATAGACCACCACATATTGACCACAAATATCTCTGAAAATGTCATTTACAAAGTTCTGGAACACAGCCGGCGCATTACTCAATCCAAAAGGCATTACCAGATACTCATAGTGTCCCTCTGGAGTATTAAATGCAGTTTTCCACTCATCACCTTCTCTGATACGGATGAGGTTATATGCACCCCTGAGATCTAGCTTGGTGAACCACCAGGCTCCTATGAGCTGGTTAAACAGATCGGGGATGAGTGGCAGAGGGTACTGATTCTTTACAGTAATAGCATTCAGTTCACGGTAGTCAATACAAGGTCTGAGGCCACCATCTTTCTTATCAACAAAAAAGAATCCAGCGCCGACTGGTGACCTGGATGGTCTGATGAACCCTCTCTGCAGACTGTCTGCTATATAATCTTTCATGGCCTGACGCTCTGGACCAGAAAGATTATACATTTTACCCTTGGGGAGTCGGGAATTGGGGACCAAATCTATGGGACAGTCATAATCTCTGTGCGGAGGTAATTTTTCAGATTCAGATACAGAAAACACATCAGCAAATTCCCTGAATGCATGAGGTATGAAGATAGGTTCAGCTCTAGTCAGGTTCACAGATAAAGACATGCACGTCTTCTGACACTCAGGGCTCCAGCGCACAATCTCACCCTGGTTCCAGTCTATGACCGGGTTATGTTTACGCAGCCAAGGCATGCCCAAAACCACCGCTGACATCAGATTCTCAAGAACAAAAAATGACACGGATTCTACATGCAGAGCACCAACAAGCATGGAGATCTCTGGAGTTACAAAAGTAACCACACCCTGCGTGAGGGGTGTACTGTCAATAGCAGAGAATCTAATAGGTGCATTTAACCTGAGCAAAGTCAAACCCAGCTCTTTTGCTACAATAGTGTCTATAAAATTAGCAGCAGAGCCACAATCAACAAAGGCCTGCAGCCGTACAGATTTTCCCTGGTGAGACAATGAGACAGGTAACATTAACCTCATAATGTCTGCAGGAAGTACCTGGGCACCTGAGCGGGTAACCTGGGGTCCGCTCAGGTGGTGCTGCTGCCTTGGAAGCGATTGCCTCTCTGATCCAGGCACTTCACCACGTGATCTGCTCCCTTGCAGTCGACGGGACTCTGGACATGCTGAGGTAGGTACTGCAGCGGGGGCTTGGACCTGAGCAGACCTGAGATCCTGCACTTGCTGTGTCAGTCCATGTACAAGCCCAGAAAGGGTGTGCACCTGATTTAGCACAGCATGGAGAGAATCCATTTTTTTTTTTTTCTTTTTCTCTCCTGGTTAGAGGGCCAGATATAATGTAATGCCTGCCTGGATCCACAGACTCAGATGGGCTGTAACGGGGAGGCTAGAGGGAAGCCACTCACCAAGTAGGACCCCCAGAACCCTGAAACCCTTTAACCCCTATACAGGGATTTGGAATTACACAGGGAACTGGAGATCACTACCTGTGGAAAGCTGCAGTCCGATGAGAGTAGTCGTCAGGCAGGGTCAAACCAGGAATAGCGGAACAGGGACAGAATCGGCAGGCAGTGACGTAGTCAGCAAACGTAGCAGAGGTCAGATCCGGGTCGGGCAGCAAGGTACAAAAACAGTAGGCAGAAGGGTAGTCAAAAACACGCAGAAGTCAACACACAGGAATCACCAACAGAATAGGATGTAACAGGAGCCAGGAAAATCAGAACTATATCTGGCAGTAATCATGTGACAGGAGGGGAAATAAGAAGGGTGTGGCGTCTTCCCATTGGCTGCAGCTGAACGCCGGCAACTTCAGCTGGAAGACACATGCCACCCACAGTCAGCCAGCGGTACTGCAGATCCCAAGCTAACCCAGCCCAGTGGATGATCGGAGCCCGCGCCCACCGATGCCGCCGGCATCGACTTCTCTCCCATCACCAGCACCATCTACGGCAGGAACACGGCGTCGCCTGGCGATCAGAGCAGAAGTCGCTGGAGCAGACTCCGGCGGCGACGTAACAGCTGTGCTCTCGATGGCTGACACTTGGGATTTTTGTAGGCCCCATAAGCTGGAAAGCCCTATCCCCCTCATTGTGTTGGTGCCTTCGATCTCTGAGTTCTTGGGGAAAGTTCATAAAGAGACTATGCTCCACAGGTGAATTATCAGGTTGGGTGAAGCTACTGCCTGATCTAGGGTCCTGAGGAAACGCGTCAGGACTCTGTCGTGGACTTTTTCCAGATAAGTTTTTGATGTCTCCATCTTATCTTGATGAGGCTTTTTTGTAATTATTTGGTGTTTGTTTGACCTGTGCAGGGTTTTATAGGGTCATTCAGGGTCTCCCGTCGGTGAATGGGGGTGCCACAACCCTAGGTCATCATACCCTCCATTGCTAGGTAGGGAGAGCTTATTTAGGGATATATAGAGATAGTATATTCCCTTTTCCCTCCTAGCCCTTGTTATTATACACCCTGCATATACCATATTGTGTGTTTGTTATTGTGTTTTGTTGACCTTTTAATGGTAATAATAAAAGTTATTTTTTTAATGGGCATTTTTCTTTGGTTTCTCAGAAAAAACAGAGCCTCTTAGATTTGTTGTTTCTCCATAGGTGCTGTGATTGTTACCAATCACAAC
Source organism: Anomaloglossus baeobatrachus (assembly GCF_048569485.1). NCBI lineage: Eukaryota > Metazoa > Chordata > Amphibia > Anura > Aromobatidae > Anomaloglossus > Anomaloglossus baeobatrachus. The sequence goes on from NC_134353.1 coordinate 559,521,404, forward strand.
ACCTATAGGGTTAAAGGCTGAAACTCGGGAGTGAGGCTGTTAGAGCTGGGCTCCATTGGTTTTCTTGAGTGTGCATTTGGATTTACAGGTAAATACAAATATGCAAACAGGTTTTACTGCAGTTTCTTGCATCAGTTAATGAGTTTTCCAAAAGCCACTACACATCCCAGTAAATAAGTAAATGTTGCATGAATGGCAGCACAGTTGTTATGTAAAGATCCTCAAAAACTCATATTGCAAAGCATAAAAGCACGTTCAAAACCTAGACATTCCCATTAAACAATGGGGAAAAAAATCACTGATAGTACTGTTTTGAGGGCTTTGCTTGTTACACGCTGTCACTCACTCCAAGCTCATAAATTGCTGCAGTTGTCAGCATCTGTCTCTACATGATAAATGAGAACATTTTCATGATGTTTCTCAAAATTAGTCATGTACAGATGATATATTTATAGAACATATTTACTACATGGTGACTCTCATTGTGAAATGCCTTCATACAGTCCAGCTGTGCTGTAAAATACCTATTCTTAAAATCAATGTTAGTTGCTTTAAATTAGAGAAGCATTTATGTGTTGTTAGCAATGAAAGTGGATAGAATAAAAATCACCACAAAAATATGTATACAAATAAAAAGAGAAAATGTGTATGAAAATAGAGTGCGCTGGCATGAAAACCACAATCCGAACATTCATCACAAACCAGACAAAGCCCTAGGTTAAACACACATCGGTTGTGTTTGGTGAGTTAGCAGCTGGCATGATTATTTTTGGGGGTTTTGGTTTTGTACTCCCCTTATACAAATTGACTGAAGTTGTGATTAGTTTGAATTTTCAGCTTTCCCACTTATTCATGTTGGAAGTGTGATGCCCTGGACTAGCCAGGTAGTCACAAACATACCAACATACACACCCCCACCATAGGCAGTTACAACAGTCAACCAAAAATCCTTGTTGCCTCCCTCCAGGGCCAGGTGTCCACACCAGGTGGGGCGGAGCCAGGCGGTTGGCCCCACCCACTGAGGATTTCACAGGCCTGGAGGTGGGAAAAGTGTCAGATCAGCTTTGGAGGTGGAAGTGAGAGTAAACACTTCAGGTGTCTGGGTCGGAGCCCAGGCACTGACAGCAAGGTTGGCAGACGGTGGTGGCTGTCTGCAGGAGTTGGTGGAACTCTGCAGAGCTGTAAGGACTGGGATCGGGCGTCGGCCCGCCGGTACCGGATCGGGGAACGGAGTGAAGCTAAGCACACAGGCAGGGCCATCGGACCCCAACCAAGCTTGGAGCCACCGTCAATAGTCAAATCCGAATGTGACAGGAACCCCAGGGTTTTCCTAACAACCAAGTCCCGATTGAAGGCAACCGCTCACACTGTGAGGATATACAGCCACCGCCACAGGCTAGAGATCCAAGGGCCAGCACCTGCAGGCAAAACGGGCTCCTCCAGCACCTATACGCTGGGGAGCGGACTACCGGTGGTCAACCACAGGAGTCAGAACATTCTAAAAGGTGCAGGGAAAAAAAGCCACCATCAGCCGTCCGGGGAGAGCACAACATCAACACTGCAGCCGGCTGCGGGACCCGTCCATCCGGCCGTTTTGGTTTACCAGACTCTTTGTCAGTGATTGTCTGAGTGAGTACACCAGTGCCGTCTGGCACCGCGTTGCGCAGTTCCTTCCCCCCAGCCATCCAGCCTCCCCATCACACCACCGGGCCCCGGGATCACCAACCCCCCTACCCACGGAGGGGACAACATCCTAGCTGCACCCTGCCATCTCTCCCGGGATCCCCATTGTCAGCAGCGGTGGTGCCATCATCACCACGTCCCGTGGGTGGCGTCACGAACAATCTCCCTAAACATACCACCCCCTTTTCACTCACGGGTGAGGAGCGCTGCTCAAGTCCACGGGTCCAGTCCACCGCTCGAGCCCCCAAGCAGCAGCAGCAGAAGCCCCGGACACGAGCGTGGCGAGCGCGTCCCCTCCGCCCGCGACAGAAGTTGTTTGAATTTACAATACTGTGTAAAGGCTTTAGGCACATCAAAAAAGGCTGAAAAGGAAGAATGCTTTCAAAAATAGAAATGTCAATAGGTTACTAAAAAAAAAATACAAAGTTAATCGACAAAAGATAAGGCTAAATTAAATCCATATTTGGCGTGATTACCCTTTGCAACCTTTGCCTTCAAAGCAACATCAATATTTCTAGATACACTTGCAAAGTTACAGTTTTAACTTGGAAAGGAGGTTGTTTCAAACATCTTGGAGAACTAACCACAGATCGTCTGTGGATGTAGGCTTGTGCAAATCCTTCTGTCTCTTCACCTCCAGGAAACCTTGTTTTTCATTATGCTAAAGATCTATCATAATGACATTCGCTGTATCATTTGGGGTGGTTGTCCTGCTGCAGAATAAGTTGAAAGCTTAACAGATATCTTCTTGATGGTATTTCATGATGGATAAGTATCTGCCTGTATTTCTCAGCATTAGGGTGCAGTCACATCTGCGTATAAAATATAGCTCTGTTGGTGCTCCTGAAGTGTCTTGGAGTGAGATGAGAGTGAGATGCAAGTATCATTCCAAATATCATGCGAGTGCTATGTGAGTAGTTTTTTCCCCCTCGCCTTGTCTCAGTATGCGGTCAGTATGTAGTTCGTGTGACATGTTTTTTTAACATGGAGTTTGACATACTGTCAAAAGCTAGCTAGAGGGATAGATAGATAGATAGATATGCAACACATAAAGTATATAATGTCCCATTCCCCTGCATTTTGTAAGCTTCCACCCTTTGGTGCCTTTCATGTGGCACTAAAGAATGTTAAGCCTTGTTTTTAGCCCAAAATTAAATATTTAAAAAAAAATAAAGTGGGGTTCCCCTTATTTTTGTTAGCCAGCTAAGGTTAAGCAGAAAGCTGTAGCCTGCAGCTGGCAGCTCTGCCTTGGCTGGTAAACCAAAACAGAGATCACCCCACCCTGTTATTTTAAATTTATTGAAAATTAAATAAATCATTTAAAACAAAAAAGTGGGGGCCCTCCAAATTGGATCACCAACCAAGGTAAAACTGACACCTGTGATCTGGTATTTTCAGGCTTGGGAGACCCATGATTATTGGACCCTTCCCAGCCTAAAAATAGCAGGCTGTAGCCACCCCAGTAGTGGTGCATCCACTAGATGTGACAATCCTGGCGCTTCGCATTGGCTCTTCCTGTTGTCCTGGTGCAGTGATAAAAAAGGGTAATAAATGGGGTTAATGTCAGCTGTGAATTGAAAGCTGACATCAAGCCCTTGTATTAGTAATGGGTGGGCATCTATCAGATACCTCCCATTACTAATCCAGTAGTTGAACAAAGAAATATACATTTATTTGGACAAACATCCCTTGACTACAGCTCTCATTCACCAATTAAATTACAAAATTTAAAAATAATGTCCAACATAATCCATAGCGAGGTCCCACGATGAAGGCAAACTAAAGGATATCAAAAGAGAAAAGGATTAAAGAAATAAAGATAAGAGACACGCTCACTAAATATTTAAAACATCAATTTTTATTAGATAAATTTAAAAGTACAAAATAATCCCACACCGTGAGTGAATACACACAACCAACAAAAACAAAAAATCGGACACAATGAGGCCACAATTGGGGACCCCCTTATATGCGGAGTTATTGTGGAAATCTCGGTACTGTTTATCTAGATTAGGGCAAACAAGACTAGATACACCCTAAATCTGTCTGTCCGCTACCTGTCAATGGAGATATAACTTATGTTACACGCACCCTAAAGTTAAAGAGGTGCCCCCATTCCACGACGGCTAGCCCTTTATAGCTGCCCCTAAACTCCATCACTAGTACAGATATAGGTAGTCTAGATATTTAAATAATTAGTTCAAAAAAGATCACTTATCTTAAACGTTCTCACGGCAGCTTTTTACATGAACACAGTCCGAAAAAAGAACTCATGAGGCCACAATTGAAGACCTCTTCATTTATAGAAATTCCAGTACTGTCTATCCAGATTAAGGCACCGGAGTCTAAATACACCCTACCTCAGTCTGTCCGCTACCTGTCAATGGAGATATAACTTTCGTTACACGCACCCTAAAGTTAAATAGGTGCCCCCATTCCACGGCGGCTAGCCCTTGGAAGCTGACCCTAAACTCCCTCACCAATTCAGGTATAGGCAGTTTATGTATTTGGATAATTATTCAAGGTGGTCACTTATCTTAAACGTTCTCATGGCAGCTTTTCCACAAAAGATACAGTCCGCAATATGTCCAAAGTAAACTCGACGCGTTTCCCCCCACTAATATTTATTGGGGTTCATCAGGAGTTTTAAGGCACAATCGCCTGTGGAATAAATAATTCAAATAAAAATCTTGTCCAAAAAATACCATTACACAGATGGAGGTTCCCCATACCTTGTTACATACCATTCTGATGCCCAGCTGCATATGTAGCAGCAAATGTCCCTCAAAGACGGCGCTTGTGGCAGACCAAGCTGCATCACAAACCAGAGCTCTTAAATACATTCCCTAATGGCAAGATATGACCCACCTGAGTCCGACCCGCCCACTCTCCATGGATACCTAGTTTGTTTATCTGTCAGAGCACCCTGTTCCACCAGAGTTTCAAACAGGGCGCCGATCGGGTGGTATCACATGATCAGACATGTGAACACTTGGCCCTGCCCCCTTACGTCATCCACCATGATGATGTTATATCTGGAGTTATATTACGTTGGCATTCAGCCTAAACTGGCTGTAATTAACCTCCTCTGCTGGCGCTCCATCCGCAGTCATATTTCATGTTGTCATAGTGGAGCGCTATGTATTTTCAAGGAGGAGGCCGGCCGGGTGATGTCACATGACCGAACATGTGACTGCTCGGTCCCGCCCCACCGTGTCATCCACCATGACCATATTGTGTTATAAGATATTTTGCACTAGCATTAAAGCCTAAGCTGAGTATTATTGACCTCTTCTATTGGCGCTATATCTATAGTCATATTCTATAGAGCGCTGTGGAGTTTCAAGGAGGAGGCCGGCCGGGCAATGACACGTGACCAAACATGTGACCGCCCGGTCACGCCCCATTATGTCATCCACCATAGTTATAATGTGTGATACGTTATTTCACACTGGCATTAAGCCTAAGCTGAATGCTATTAAACTCCTCTATTATCGCTATGTCTATAGTCATGTTTTATATTAACACAATAGAGCGCTGTGAAGTTTCCAGGAGAGAGCCGGCCGGGTGATGTCACATGACCGGACACGTAACTGCCCTGGTCCCGCCCCATTATGTCATCCACCATAGTTATGTTATATTGTGAGTTGTTTTCTACTGGCATTAGGCTCAAACACAATGCCATTAGCCTCCTCCATTGGCGCCATGTCTATAGTCATTTTTATACTATCATAATAGAGCGCTGTGAAGTTTTATGGGGGAAGCCAGCCAAGTGGTGTCCTGGTCCCGCCCCATTACGTCATCAATTATGAAAATCTTATATCGTAAATTAATTTGTAGTAGTGTTAGACTCAGGGTGATTCATATTCACCTTCTCAACTGTCATTAAATCAATAATTATACTTTCTGTTGTCTACTAGGTGACCAATCCTTTATTTGTTTTTTCCATCTTTATTTTAAAAAGTAAAGGAGGCGGGGGGGGGACCAGAGAAGGGGAGGGAGGAGGGGGGGGGACGGGGGGACAGGGGTCATGCCATTTTTTGGGGAATAAGGCATCCGGTATTGAAATTGTTGTATAATAACTTCCCTATAACTTTTTTTCCATATATTGTCCCGATTGAGATAGAGCATTGCACCGCATCATAGTCAATCTCATCTCGTATATTTAATTCATCGGGGCAAAAAAAAAACGTCGGCATGTCCAGGACAAGGGGGGGGAGGGAAAGAAAAGAAAACCCCTCCATCTCAAATTTCATTTTGCAGAGCAAAGGTATTTTTTGGGACAAAAATTGGTCCAAAGAAAATAAATAGTAAGAGGGTGAATAGATATATCACCTCTATATCGTTAATCGAGCCTATCCCTTCACGGGACTATCCTGGCCAGGCGGGTATTGTTTTAATGCTATAAGCAGTAAGGCTATTTCTGAAATAAAGTTCCTTGCATCTACAAAAAGCAGCCAAATGTAAGCTGCTCATTCAGTCCCCTTGGTTGTACACATTCAAATCTATAGATCCATCTGCTTTCTCTTTGTAAGAGCAGTTGGTTCCAATTTCCTTTCCTTTCTGGTTCAGGAACAACCTCAAGGACCCTAAATGCAATAGACTTAGTGTCCCCTCCATGGATTTGTCGAATATGCCTTGACACCGAGGTGTCTCTGTTGTTTCTTACATCTCCCAGGTGTTCTCCCACGCGTTTTCGCAGCTCTCTTTTAGTTTTACCGACATAATCCAGGGGGCATGTACAGGTTGCAACATATATGACTCCTTCCGTGCCGCAGTTAGCAAAATCACGGCTCTCATACCTTAGTCCTGTGGCAGAACAAACGGTCTGTTTTCCTTGTGATATCCACTTACAGAATTTACAGTGGCCACACTTAAAAGTACCATCAATTTTCCTGTCCAACCAGGTACCTCCCTGGCTGGGTGCCTTATAGAAGCTGTGAACCAGCTTATCTTGCAAGGATCTCCCTTTCCTAAATGTGATCGTGGGGCGAATTCCAATGAAATCCCTCAAATTGGGGTCTGCTCTTAGAATGCCCCAATGTCTCTCCAAGATCTTATAGATCTCACGATTATGATTATCAAAGGTTCCGATAATCCTTGTGATTCCGTTTGGATCATCCTTTGTTTTGGGTACCAACAGTTCTTCTCTTTTGCATTGGACTGCATTTTTGTACGCTCGTTTTAGGGTATCAAGGGGGTAACCTCTATTAGTGAATCTTTCGCAGAGATCTTCTGCTTGTTTATGAAAAATCTGATTATTTGAGCAATTGCGTTTTAATCTTAAATATTGCCCCCTCGGTATCCCTCTTTTAAGGGGTTCGGGGTGATGGCTTGTCCAGTGCAAGAGGCTATTTGTTGCCGTGCTCTTTCTATAAACCTGAGTCTCAATCTGTCTCTCGGCTCCTCTTGTGAGCAATACGTCCAAAAATGCCAAACTATCCATGCTGACTTCACATGTAAAGGATAAACCGATACTATTAGTATTAAGATGTTTTACAAACTCATGAAAAGAACTGACAGTCCCGGTCCATAGGACCAGGACGTCATCTATATATCGGCCCCAATATGTTATATGCTCCGCCCACTTTTGGCATGGTTCATGGAATACCACAGTGTCTTCCCACCAGCCCAGGAACAAGTTTGCGTATGACGGGGCACAAGAACACCCCATCGCTGTGCCCCTGAGCTGGTGGTAGTATTTTCTATTGAAGACAAAGAAATTGTGGGTCAAAATGTATTCCATTAATTTGATGCCAAATTTATTGTGGTTATCAAAATGTGTCCCTCTCATGCCAAGGAAATAGTTTATTGCTTGTAGGCCCAAATTGTGAGGTATTGAGCTGTACAGTGCTTCAACATCTATTGAAGCAAAGATGGTCCCTTTTTCAATCATAACACCATTCATTTGAGTTAAGAGATCACTTGTGTCACGTAAATACGAGGACAGAGATATTACGTAAGGTCTGAGAATTGTATTCAGGTATACACCCACGTTCTGTGATAGCGAATTTATGCCTGCTACAATTGGTCTTCCTTTAAGGGGAGACGTCCCCTTATGAATTTTTGGTAGGGCATAGAACGTGGGTGTAACCGGAGATTTCTCATTCATAAATTCAAATTCCTTCTGTGAGATTACGCGCTCTTTTAATCCCATCGTCAGGATCTCAAAAAGTTTATCTGCAAATTTCAAGGTTGGGTCCCTCTCCAGGACCGCATAGCCATCAGAGTCACGTAGAATTGAATGACACATCCTCAAATAGATCTCGTGACTCATGATAACTATGTTTCCCCCTTTATCTGAGGGTTTTATTACAAGGTCTTTATTATTGGATAGTGTTACCAAAGTATCCATTTCTGATCTGGTTAGGTTAGGAGGGGTGTTGGACTTACTCCCGGACAGCTTTTTAAGTTCCTCAGAGACTACCTTGACAAATATATTGACGCTGTCAAGATCGCCCCTGGGTGGCATCCTCACACTTTTTTTCTTGAGGCCAGTGAAGGGTCCCATTCCTGGTTCTCTTTCACTTTCATTGTTCAATTTTAGTAGGGTATCAAATGTTTCCCTATCCTCAGCTGTAATGCCCAATGAATTATACTTTGTTTCGTCTGTGGTTTTAAAAAACTTTTTCCATTTCAGTTTCCTGCCAAACAGTGTGAGGTCCTTTGTCCAACTGAAGGAGTCATACCTCTCAGTTGGCACAAATGATAAGCCTTTCTTCAAAAGCTGTACATCCAGATCTGATATTTCAATACCTGACAAATTAATTACCTGGTTGTTCACCTCCTTCCGCCCCTGTTGAAGTTGGTGAAGGGAGTTCTGGGTCTGAGATCGTAAGGCAGGATTTTTCCCTCTAAAAAAGAGGTCAACGTGCCAGATAGAGAAGATGCAGATGAGGATGGCATAGAAGATGATGGTAACATCTCCTGTCTTCCTCCCTGCCATCTCCCCCTCTGGCGTCTCTGTCTCCTATTACGAGGTATATTCCTAATTTCCCCAGATATCCCTCTTTGTCTTTCTGAATCAGATGATTCTAGGTCAGAAGAGGGCACGTCAGTCAAATAGCTCTTTTCCTCAGTCAAAAACCTATAGGCTGTTTTGTCCTTAAATTCCTTGAGATCTTTGATAAAATTATTATGCTTTCTCTCTTTAAGGCTATTATGGAATTTTTCCACTGAATTCTGTAGGGATTTCTCTTTTTTCTCAAAATCTGGGTCTGTTTTAAATTTCAGGGCTGCTTCAATCCGTTCTGTTAATTTAGTTGAGGTTTTAGCTAAAGTGTGTCTCTCCTCAGTCAACAATAATTGCATAAACTTGATGGAGGTTGTAATGGACTCCTTTTCCCACTGTTCCAGCAAATTGGTGTTTCTAGATCTAGCGGCTGGGACAATGGTAATTCTCAGCCCTTTAGGTACAATCCCTTGCTTGATATAATTTTCAAGGGATTGTACCTCCCACCATGATTTTATATTATCACGATAACAACCATATAAGTCATTAAATGTTTGTTTGAGATTAACAGCCCCCTCTGTGTAGACCACATTAACCTCATCAGAAAAAACCTTATCTGCATCTGTTAGCCATCGACTTGTATTAATCGGTTCAGATAGAAAACCCGCCATCAATATGGAAAATTTTCAAACTAGAAAGAAATTATTTTTGGAGGCAGTATATCAAATTTTTACTAGCAGTCCTACCTTCATTAAATATTTAAAACATCAATTTTTATTAGATAAATTTAAAAGTACAAAATAATCCCACACCGTGAGTGAATACACACAACCAACAAAAACAAAAAATCGGACACAATGAGGCCACAATTGGGGACCCCCTTATATGCGGAGTTATTGTGGAAATCTCGGTACTGTCTATCCAGATTAAGGCACCGGAGTCTAAATACACCCTACCTCAGTCTGTCCGCTACCTGTCAATGGAGATATAACTTTCGTTACACGCACCCTAAAGTTAAATAGGTGCCCCCATTCCACGGCGGCTAGCCCTTGGAAGCTGACCCTAAACTCCCTCACCAATTCAGGTATAGGCAGTTTATGTATTTGGATAATTATTCAAGGTGGTCACTTATCTTAAACGTTCTCATGGCAGCTTTTCCACAAAAGATACAGTCCGCAATATGTCCAAAGAAAACTCGACGCGTTTCCCCCCACTAATATGTATTGGGGTTCATCAGGAGTTTTAAGGCACAATAGCCTGTGGAATAAATAATTCAATTAAAAATCTTGTCCAAAAAATACCATTACACAGATGGAGGTTCCCCATACCTTGTTACATACCATTCTGATGCCCAGATGCATATGTAGCAGCAAATGTCCCTCAAAGACGGTGCTTGTGGCAGACCAAGCTGCATCACAAACCAGAGCTCTTAAATACATTCCCTAATGGCAAGATATGACCCACCTGAGTCCGACCCGCCCACTCTCCATGGATACCTAGTTTGTTTATCTGTCAGAGCACTCTGTTCCACCAGAGTTTCAAACAGGGCGCCGATCGGGTGGTATCACATGATCAGACATGTGAACACTTGGCCCCGCGCCCTTATGTCATCCACCATGATGATGTTATATCTGGAGTTATATTACGTTGGCATTCAGCCTAAACTGGCTGTAATTAACCTCCTCTGCTGGCGCTCCATCCACAGTCATATTTCATGTTGTCATAGTGGAGCGCTATGTATTTTCAAGGAGGAGGCCGGCCGGGTGATGTCACATGACCGAACATGTGACTGCTCATTCCCGCCCCACCGTGTCATCCACCATGACCATATTGTGTTATAAGATATTTTGCACTAGCATTAAAGCCTAAGCTGAGTATTATTGGCCTCTTCTATTGGCGCTATATCTATAGTCATATTCTATAGAGCGCTGTGGAGTTTCAAGGAGGAGGCCGGCCGGGCAATGACACGTGACCAAACATGTGACCACCCAGTCACGCCCCATTATGTCATCCACCATAGTTATAATGTGTGATACGTTATTTCACACTGGCATTAAGCCTAAGCTGAATGCTATTAAACTCCTCTATTATCGCTATGTCTATAGTCATGTTTTATATTAACACAATAGAGCGCTGTGAAGTTTCCAGGAGAGAGCCGGCCGGGTGATGTCACATGACCGGACACGTAACTGCCCTGGTCCCGCCCCATTATGTCATCCACCATAGTTATGTTATATTGTGAGTTGTTTTCTACTGGCATTAGGCTCAAACACAATGCCATTAGCCTCCTCCATTGGCGCCATGTCTATAGTCATTTTTATAGTCGGCTCTCTCCTGGAAACTTCACAGCGCTCTATTGTGTTAATATAAAACATGACTATAGACATAGCGATAATAGAGGAGTTTAATAGCATTCAGCTTAGGCTTAATGCCAGTGTGAAATAACGTATCACACATTATAACTATGGTGGATGACATAATGGGGCGTGACCGGGCGGTCACATGTTTGGTCACGTGTCATTGCCCGGCCGGCCTCCTCCTTGAAACTCCACAGCGCTCTATAGAATATGACTATAGCTATAGCGCCAATAGAAGAGGTCAATAATACTCAGCTTAGGCTTTAATGCTAGTGCAAAATATCTTATAACACAATATGGTCATGGTGGATGACACGGTGGGGCGGGACCGAGCAGTCACATGTTCGGTCATGTGACATCACCCGGCCGGCCTCCTCCTTGAAAATACATAGCGCTCCACTATGACAACATGAAATATGACTGTGGATGGAGCGCCAGCAGAGGAGGTTAATTACAGCCAGTTTAGGCTGAATGCCAACGTAATATAACTCCAGATATAACATCATCATGGTGGATGATGTAAGGGGGCGGGGCCAAGTGTTCACATGTCTGATCATGTGATACCACCCGATCGGTGCCCTGTTTGAAACTCTGGTGGAACAGGGTGCTCTGACAGATAAACAAACTAGGTATCCATGGAGAGTGGGCGGGTCGGACTCAGGTGGGTCATATCTTGCCATTAGGGAATGTATTTAAGAGCTCTGGTTTGTGATGCAGCTTGGTCTGCCACAAGCACCGTCTTTGAGGGACATTTGCTGCTACATATGCAGCTGGGCATCAGAATGGTATGTAACAAGGTATGTGGAACCTCCATCTGTGTAATGGTATTTTTTGGACAAGATTTTTAATTGAATTATTTATTCCACAGGCGATTGTGCCTTAAAACTCCTGATGAACCCCAATACATATTAGTGGGGGGAAACGTGTCGAGTTTTCTTTGGACATATTGCGGACTGTATCTTTTGTGGAAAAGCTGCCATGAGAACGTTTAAGATAAGTGACCACCTTGAATAATTATCCAAATACATAAACTGCCTATACCTGAATTGGTGAGGGAGTTTAGGGTCAGCTTCCAAGGGCTAGCCGCCGTGGAATGGGGGCACCTATTTAAATTTAGGGTGCGTGTAACGAAAGTTATATCTCCATTGACAGGTAGCGGACAGACTGAGGTAGGGTGTATTTAGACTCCGGTGCCTTAATCTGGATAGACAGTACTGGAATTTCTATAAATGAAGAGGTCTTCAATTGTGGCCTCATGAGTTCTTTTTTGGACTGTGTTCATGTAAAAAGCTGCCGTGAGAACGTTTAAGATAAGTGATCTTTTTTGAACTAATTATTTAAATATCTAGACTACCTATATCTGTACTAGTGATGGAGTTTAGGGGCAGCTATAAAGGGCTAGCCGTCGTGGAATGGGGGCACATCTTTAACTTTAGAGTGCGTGTAACATAAGTTATATCTCCATTGACAGGTAGCGGACAGACAGATTTAGGGTGTATCTAGACTTGTTTGCCCTAATCTAGATAAACAGTACCGAGATTTCCACAATAACTCCGCATATAAGGGGGTCCCCAATTGTGGCCTCATTGTGTCCGATTTTTGTTTTTGTTGGTTGTGTGTATTCACTCACGGTGTGGGATTATTTTGTACTTTTAAATTTATCTAATAAAAATTGATGTTTTAAATATTTAATGAAGGTAGGACTGCTAGTAAAAATTTGATATACTGCATCCAAAAATAATTTCTTTCTAGTTTGAAGAGACACGCTCATTCACCAATTTATCTTACCAGGCAAATCCCTAATCTAGGTCTGGCATAATCCAATACGGGGGTCCCTCGACGATCCATACCCCAGTCCTCAAGCGCTACCAACAGAGAATGTTTTCAGGATTTCCTTAGTATTGCACAGGTGATAATTCAAATACCTGTGCAATACTAAGGGAATCCTGGAAAAAATCATGTTAGAGGCTCTTGAGGAATGGAATTGGGGAAAACTACTCTAGCCCTTCAGTGAACAAACTACCTTTGTTACAGCTAAATATTTACATACACCGTGTGCAGAATTATTAGGAAAGTTGTATTTTAGAGGATTTTTGTTATTATTGATCAACAATTATGTTCTCAATCAACCCAAAAGACTCATAAATATCAAAGCCTAATATTTTTCGAAGCTAGAGTGTTTTTTTTTAGATTTGGCTATCTTAGGAGGATATCTGTTGTGCAGGTAACTATTACTGTGCAGAATTATTAGGCAACGTTATAAAAACCAAATATATTTCCATCTCACTTGTTTATTTTCACCAGGTAAACCAATATAACTGCACAAAATTTAGAAATAAACATTTCTGACTTGCAAAAACAAAACCCCAAAAAATTAGTGACCAATATAGCCACCTTTCTTTATGATGACACCCAAAAGCCTACCATCCATAGATTCTGTCAGTTGCTTGATCTGCATACGATCAACATTGCATGCAGCAGCCACCACAGCCTCCCAGACACTGTTCCGAGAGGTATATTGTTTGTCCTCCCTGTAAGTCTCACATTTTATTAGGGACTACAGATTCTCTATGTGGTTCAGATAAGTTAAATAAGGGGGTCATGTCATTATTTTTTCATCTTTTAGACCTTTACCGGCCAGGCACTCTGTGGAGTAGTGTTATGGAGCATTGTCCTGCATGAAAATCATGGTTTTCTTGAACGATACCGACTTCTTCAGGTACCACTGATTGAAGAAGTTGTCTTCCAGAAACTGGCAGTAGGTCTGGGAGTTAAGCTTCACTCCATCCTCAACCCGAATATGTCCCACAAGTTCATCTTTGATGATACCAGCCCATACCAGTAGAATTGAGAGCAGTTCGTGGTTCTCCAGTTCGCGGTTCTAGTTACGTTCGAGAACGGTTCTAGCAGCAAAAAGCCAAGCTAATTACTAGCTGGCTTTCCGCTGTAATAGTGTAAGTCACTCTGTGACTCACACTATTATGAAATTTCAGCGTATAGTGTGCGGGAACAGCGCATTCAGATCACTGCTGCTGGGATAATGGCGATCGCCATTTTTTTTTTTCCTTGTTTTCCTTCCCTAAGCGCACGCGTGTAGTGGGGCGGGTCAGCATGTCAGCCAATCCCAGACACACACACAGCTAAGTGGACTTTTAGCCAGAGAAGCAACGGCATGTGTGATAGGATGTCCATGTAAAAACGGGTATCTGCCCGTCCGGACGCCATTATCTCTTCTGCGTCTGGGTGTCAGTCACCGCAGGTGCAGCTCCTGTCTCCGATACTGCTGTGTACGCTCTACTCACAGCGCTACACAGAATAGGGATAGAAGTTTCTATTAGCCCTTGTAAGGGCTAATAACAGCAGGCTCAGAGCCATAGGTGACAGTCAGGTCCGTGGAAACAGATTTTAACAGCTACAGAAGATAACAGCGTCTGTGTAGCTAAGGTCAGGGACTTCCTCGCTACATTTCAACATTAGGAGGGATAGAAAGTGAGGCATTCTTTCCTGTACACTGACCCACAACCCTGCCACTGTACCCTCCTGCCCTTTGCACACTCAGGCTCATTGCTACTAAGCCATTATACTTGAAAACACTGAGTAAACTTAGTGGCATCCTAAAAGTGGCTGTTGTACTTCCATTAGTGTCCCACTAGTGGAAATCTATTTGCAGCACCTCTGCAATGCACACTCAAACTCATTGTTACTAACCCATTATACTAGCAAACACTGAGTAAACTTAGTGGCATCCTAAAAGTGGCTGTTGGACTTCCATTAGTGTCCCACTGGTGCAAAGCTATTTGCAGCACCTCTGCATTGCACACTCAAGCTCATTGTTACTAAGCCATTATACTAGCAAACACTGAGTGAACTTAGTGGCATCCTAAAAGTGGCTGTTGGACTTCCATTAGTGTCCCACTGGTGCAAAGCTATTTGCAGCACCTCTGCATTGCACACTCAAACTCATTGTTACTAAGCCATTATACTAGCAAACACTGAGTAAACTTAGTGGCATCCTAAAAGTGGCTGTTGGACTTCCATTAGTGTCCCACTAGTGCAAATCTATTTGCAGCACCTCTGCATTGCACACTCAAGCTCATTGTTACCAAGCCATTATACTAGCCATCACTGAGTAAACTTAGTGGCATCCTAAAAGTGGCTGTTGGACTTCAATTAGTGTCCCACTAGTGCAAATGTATTTGCAGCACCACTGCATTGCACACTCAAGCTCATTGTTACTAAGCCATTATACTAGCAAACACTGAGTAAACTTAGTTGCATCCTAAAAGTGGCTGTTGGACTTCCATTAGTGTCCCACTGGTGCAAAGCTATTTGCAGCACCTCTGCATTGCACACTCAAGCTCATTGTTACTAAGCCATTATACTAGCAAACACTGAGTAAACTTAGTGGCATCCTAAAAGTGGCTGTTGGATTTCCATTAGTGTCCCACTAGTGCAAATCTATTTAAAGCACCTCTGCATTGCACACTCAAACTCATTGTTACTAAGCCATTATACTAGCAAACACTGAGTGAACTTAGTGGCATCCTAAAAGTGGCTGTTGGACTTCCATTAGTGTCCCACTAGTGCAAAGATATTTGCAGCACCTCTGCATTGCCCACTCAAGCTCATTGTTACTAAGCCATTATACTAGCAAACACTGAGTAAACTTAGTGGAATCCTAAAAGTGGCTGTTGGACTTCCATTAGTGTCCCACTGGTGCAAAGCTATTTGCAGCACCACTGAATTGCACACTCAAACTCATTGTTACTAAGCCATTATACTAGCAAACACTGAGTAAACTTAGTGGCATCCTAAAAGTGGCTGTTGGACTTCCATTAGTGTCCCACTAGTGCAAATCTTTTTGCAGCACCTCTGCGTTGCACACTCAAGCTCATTGTTACTAAGCCATTATACTAGCAAACACTAAGTAAACTTAGTGGCATCCTAAAAGTGGCTGTTGGACTTCCATTAGTGTCCCACTAGTGCAAAGCTGTTTGCAGCACCACTGCATTGCACACTCAAACTCATTGTTACTAAGCCATTATACTAGCAAACACTGAGTAAACTTAGTGGCATCCTAAAAGTGGCTGTTGGACTTCCATTAGTGTCCCACTAGTGCAAATCTATTTGCAGCACCTCTGCATTGAACACTCAAGCTCATTGTTACTAAGCCATTATACTAGCAAACACTGAGTAAACTTAGTGGCATCCTAAAAGTGGCTGTTGGACTTCCATTAGTGTCCTTCTAGTGCAAATCTATTTGCAGCACCTCTGCATTGCACAATCAAGCTCATTGTTACTAAGCCATTATACTAGCAAACACTGAGTAAACTTTGTGGCATCCTAAAAGTGGCTGTTGGACTTCCATTAGTGTCCCACTAGTGAAAATCTATTTGCAGCACCTCTGCATTGCACACTCAAACTCATTGTTACTAAGCCATTATACTAGCAAACACTGAGTAAACTTAGTGGCATCCTAAAAGTGGCTGTTGGACTTCCATTAGTGTCCCACTGGTGCAAAGCTATTTGCAGCACCACTGCATTGCACACTCAAACTCATTGTTACTAAGCCATTATACTAGCAAACACTGAGTGAACTTAGTGGCATCATAAAAGTGGCTGTTGGACTTCTGTATTGTCCCACTAGTGGAAAGATATTTGCAGCACGTCTGCCTGCATTGCACACTCAAACTCATTGTTACTAAGCCATTATACTAGCAAACACTGAGTGAACTTAGTGGCATCCTAAACGTGGCTGTTGGACTTCTGTATTGTCCCACTAGTGCAAAGATATTTGCAGCACGTCTGCCTGCATTGCACACTCATACTCATTGTTACTAAGCCATTATACTAGCAAACACTGCTGCCAGATAAAGGGCTGTAGTTGCATTGTCAGGGATAATTATTGTTGTTTATTCTGCTGTTAATAAAGCTAGACCACCGCTGAAATCTACACCACCTCTCAATTTTTACTACCACATTTTAAGTGCACAATCTTGTCGCAATCAAAATGAGTGGCAAAATGACAGATGCTGGTGGAAAGGGGAAGAGGCGTGTTGGAAAAGGAAAAAAAGGGTTTGTCCGTGGGGAAGGTGGCAAAGCTCCATTAACACCTGCTGAAGAGAGACCATCTTCCAGCAAAAGTAAGATGTCTACTACTTACCGTGGACAATCCGATGTGCTCTCTTTTTTACGGACACGAACAACTGGAACAAAGGTAGATGATGGCCAAAAAAAAAAAAATGCTTGAATGGATCTCAAGTGGTCCAACAAGTGCCTTCTCTGCCAGCTCAACTACAGCATCCAAAAAACACCAGTCCTCTGAGTTGTCATCCCAATCACACTTGCTTTCTCCCAGCTCTGAAGTCTCCATCTGCCCTGCACAGTATGGTGGAACTGAGATGGCTGAGTCTGCAGAGCTGTTCAGTCACACTATAGCCTGGGAATCAGAGGTGTGCTCCCAAGCTACAGTGAGTACAGACCAGGATATGGTCTGCAGTGATGCCCAGAACCTTTGTGACTCTGATTCAGGCCGTGAGGACCAAGTTTCTGAGCATAATGTTGACCCTTATTCACAAACTGCAACACCTGTTGTTATAGACAATGAGGAACATACTGATGACGATGAGACGCAGATACCAGATTGGGTTGACAACTTAAATATTCGGCCAGGGCAAGAAGAGGCTTGGTCTGAGGGTGAGGTGAGTGCAAACACAACAATTGATGAGGAAGTTCTAGATCCCACCTACTGTCAACCTACAGTCAGGCACTCGAGGAGGTCAACAGAGGGGGTGGAGGAGGATGCTACTGATGACAAAGTTACCTTGCACCTTCCTGTACAGAGGAGTAGTACTGGTAGCACGTCTACAACTGCATCCTCAGCCACCACTCTGTCTCTGAGCACTAGTCAGGGGGGCTCAGCAGGTCACATGCCCTCTAAGACTTGCCTAGCCTGGACCTTTTTTGACATAGAAAAAGATCGCCCAAATCATGTGATATGTAAAAATTGTCGTGATTCTCTTAGTAGAGGGCAAAACCTCAGGAGTTTGACAACTTCTTCCATGAATTGTCACATGAATAAATATCATATGTCCCAGTGGGAAACTCACCGTGCTGCAATGCGGTCTAGCGGAGCGGACCATCCACCGCTTGCCCCTTAAAGTGCATCCGCGCGCTCGTCATCTTCTAGGACTGTGGGGACAGCTGTCACACCTGGTTTTCCACGCACAACTTCCACCACTGTAACCGCAACAGGCAGTTTGCTTGGTAGGTCGTCAGTTGGTTTGGAAGGGGAAACAAGTGCGTGTGTACAGCTCTCTCAGACATCGATAGCATCAACGTTGGATGAAGGCAACATCATGTCTACGCCTGCACTTTCCTCACAAACCTGCATTTTTTCAGGGACACCCTACTCACCACCGTCTACACACAGCAGCCAAATCTCTGTCCCTCAGATGTGGAAAAATAAAAGGCCATTTCCTGCGACCCATGACAAAGCTAAGAGGTTGACTTTATCCCTCTGTAAGCTCTTGGCTACCGAAATGCTGCCTTTCCGCCTGGTGGTCACACAGGATTTTAGAGACCTTATGTCTGTCGCTGTGCCCCAGTACCAGATGCCCAGTCGCCACTCCTTCTCTAAGAAAGGCGCTACACCAGCATGTCGCACACAACATCACCGCTTCCTTGAGAAACTCTGTGTGTTAACGGGTGCATTTCACCTCCGATACTTGGACTAGAAAGCATGGACAGGGACATTACATGTTGCTGACTGGGCACTGGGTAACTATGGTGATAGATGGTGAAGGGTCTGCTGCACAAGTCTTGCCGTCCCTACGACTTGTGTGTCAATCCTCTGTCTGCCCAAGTTCCGCCACTGCTTCTGCCTCCTCGATCTCAACTGGGTCCTCCACCTCCACCCCAAGCCTGCCTGGTAAGGCCACCAGCATTCTAACTGCGCAGAAGGAATCACGCACCCCTCATTACTATGCTGACAGCAGAGTGCAATGGCATCAGGCGGTCTTTAGCTTGAAATGTCTTGGAAATAAGAGTCACACAGAGGCAGCTCTGGAGACTGAGTTTAATAAATGGTTGTCTCCACTCAACCTGCAGCCTGGTAAGGCCGTGTGCGACAATGCTGCAATCCTGGGTGCAGCCCTTCACCTGGGTAAGGTGACACACATGCCTTGTATGGCTCACGTGTTGAACCTTGTTGTCCAGCAATTTTAAAAAAACTATCCCGACCTAGATGGCCTTCTGAACAGGGCACGAAAACTGTCTGCTCACTTCCCCCATTCAACCACCGCTGCTGAGCGACTTGCATCGCTCCAGAAGTCTTTCAGCCTGCCGGTTCATCGCCTGAAATGCGATGTGCCGACACGATGGAATTCGACTCTCCACATGTTACAGCGACTATGGCAGCACCGTCGAGCCCTGGTGCAATACATCATGACGTATAGCCTGGGCCAACGAGATGCAGAGGTGGGGCAGATCACCCTGATGGAGTGGTCTCAGATCAAGGACCTATGCACCCTTCTGAACAGTTTCGACATGGCGACGAATATGTTTAGCACTGACAATGCCATTATCAGCATGACAATTCCAGTCATTTACATGCTGGAGCACATGCTAAACACTATTCGGAGTCAGGGGGTGGGACAACAGGAAGGGGAGGCACTACAGGAGGATTCATATGCGCAACAACATCACCAAGGTCCAGACGTTCATCATCACCAACGCGGCAGGCATGGGACCATGGGGGACAGGGATCAACAAGGGTGCATAGTAGCAGGCGAAATGTTGAGGAAGGTGCAGGAGAACATAAAGAAATGGAGGACGAACTGTCCATGGACATGGAAGACTCAGTGGATGAGGGAGACCTTGGTCAAATTTATGTTGAAAGAGGTTGGGGGCAGATGTCAGAGGAAGAAAGAACGGTTAGCACCTCTATGCCACAAACACAGCGTGGACTTGGTCCGCATGGCTGCGCAAGACACATGAGCACCTTCTTGCTGCACTACCTCCAACATGACCCTCGTATTGTCAAAATTAGAAGTGATGATGACTACTGGCTTGCCACACTATTAGATCCCGGGTACAAGTCCAAATTTTGTGACATAATTCCAGCCATAGAAAGGAACGCACGTATGGAGGAGTATCAGCAGAAGCTGTTACTCGATCTTAGCTGGGCTTTTCCACCAAACAACCGTGGTGCAGGGAGTGAATCTCCCAGTTGTAACTTGAAAAACATAAGACGGTCTCGTCATCTTCAACAGTCTACCCATACCAGTAGCACCGTATCTGGTGCTGGTAACAGCAATTTTATTGAATCTTTTCATATTTTTTTTAGACCATCCTTTGCAAGGCCATCAGAGACAACAAGTCTGACACATAGTCAACGGCTGGAGAGGATGATACAGGAGTATCTACAAATAAACATCGATGCCATGACTTTGCAAATGGAGCCTTGCTCATTTTGGGCTTCAAGTCTTGAAAAATGGCCAGAGCTCTCCACTTACGCCTTGGAGAATTTGTCGTGTCCAGCTGCCAGCGTTGTCTCTGAACGTGTCTTCAGTGCTGCTGGGTGTGTGCTGACAGATAAGCGCACGCGTCTGTCCAGTGACAATGTGGACAGACTAACGTTCATCAAAATGAACAAGTCATGGATCCACAAGGAATTTACTACCCCTGTGTCATCCTGGGGAGAGTAAATGCTTGTGGATTTTGAATGTGCTTGATGCAAATCTAGCTGTGAAGTGTACAACTGGGGCACAAGTGCTGCCAGTGAAGGGGTGGGTGTCTGTGTGGCCCAATTTTTGGAAAAAAGGGAGACTCCGCTTAGAGTAACCCTTGCTTGCAGTATTTCTAAAAATGATCCAAGATGAACAGATCTGGGATCAGCAAAGACTTTGCTACCTACCCCGGTGTCATCCTGGGAACGGTTACGGATGGCGTATTTTTGAATGTGCTTGATGCAAATCTACCTGTGAAGTGTACAACTGGGGCATAAGTACTGCCACTGAAGTGATGGGTGTGTGTGTGGCCCAATTTTTGGAAAAAAGCGAGACTCCGCTTGGAGTAACCCTTGCTTACATTGTTTTTAAAAATGATCCAAGATGAACAGAGCTGGGATCAGGAAAGACTTAGCTACCTACCCCGGTGTCATCCTGGGGACGGTTAAGGAAGGCGTATTTTTGAATGTGCTTGATGCAAATCTACCTGTGAAGTGTACAACTGGGGCACAAGTGCTGCCACTAAAGGGGTGGGTGTGTGTGGGGCCCAATTTTTGGAAAAAAGGGAGACTCCGCTTGGAGTAACCCTTGCTTACATTGTTTTTAAAAATGATCCAAGATGAACAGAGCTGGGATCAGCAAAGATTTAGCTACCTACCCCGGTATCATCCTGGGGATGGTTAAGCATGGCGTATTTTTGAATGTGCATGATGCAAATCTACCTGTGAAGTGTACAACTGGGGCACAAGTGCTGCCACTGAAGGGGTGGGAGTCTGTGTGGCCCATTTTTTGGATAAAAGGGAGACTCCTCTTGGAGTAACCCTTGCTTGCAGTATTTCAAAAAATGATCCAAGATGAACAGATCTGGGATCAGCAAAGACTTAGCTACCTACCCCGGTGTCAACCTGGGGACGGTTAAGGATGGCGTATTTTTGAATGTGCTTGATGCAAATATACCTGTGAAGTGTGCAACTGGGGCACAAGTGCTGCCACTGAAGGGGTGAGTGTGTGTGGGGCCCAATTTTTGGAAAAAGTGAGACTCCGCTTGGAGTAACCCTTGCTTACATTGTTTATAAAAATGATCCAAGATGAACAGAGCTGGGATCAGGAAAGACTTAGCTACCTACCCTGGTGTCATCCTGGGGACGGTTAAGAATGGCATATTTTTGAATGTGCTTGATGGAAATCTACCTGTGAAGTGTACAACTGGGGCACAAGTGCTGCCACTGAAGGGGTGGGTGTGTGTGGGGCCCAATTTTTGGAAAAAAGAGAGACTCCGCTTGGATTAACCCTTGCTTACATTGTTTTTAAAAATGATCCAAGATGAACAGAGCTGGGAGCAGGAAAGACTTAGCTACCTACCCCGGTGTCATCCTGGGGACGGTTAAGGATGGCGTATTTTTGAATGTGCTTGATGCAAATATACCTGTGAAGTGTGCAACTGGGGCACAAGTGCTGCAACTGAAGGGGTGAGTGTGTGTGGGGACCAATTTTTGGAAAAAGGGAGACTCCGCTTGGAGTAACCCTTGCTTACATTGTTTTTAAAAATGATCCAAGATGAACAGAGCTGGGAGCAGGAAAGACTTAGCTACCTACGCCGGTGTCATCCTGCGGACTGTTAAGGATGGCGTATTTTTGAATGTGCTTGATGCAAATCTACCTGTGAAGTGTACAACTGGGGCACAAGTACTGCCACTGAAGTGATGGGTGTGTGTGTGGCCCAATTTTTGGAAAAAAAGGGAGACGCCGCTTGGAGTAACCCTTGCTTACATTGTTTTTAAAAATGATCCAAGATGAACAGAGCTGGGATCAGCAAAGACTTAGCTACCTACCTCGGTGTCATCCTGGGGACGGTTAAGTATGGCGTATTTTTGAATGTGCTTGATGCAAATCTACCTGTGAAGTGTACAACTGGGGCACAAGTGCTGCCACTGAAGGGGTGGGTGTCTGTGTGGCCCAATTTTTGGAAAAAAAGGGAGACTCCTCTTGGATTAACCCTTGCTTGCAGTATTTCTAAAAATGATCCAAGATGTACAGAGCTGGGATCAGGAAAGACTTAGCTACCTACCCCGGTGTCATCCTGGGGACGGTTAAGGATAGCGTATTTTTGAATGTGCTTGATGCAAATCTACCTGTGAAGTATACAACTGGGGCACAAGTGCTGCCACTGAAGGGGTGGATGTGTGTGGGGCCCAATTTTTGGAAAAAAGGGAGACTCCGCTTGGAGTAACCCTTGCTTACATTGTTTATAAAAATGATCCAAGATGAACAGAGCTGGGATCAGGAAAGACTTAGCTACCTACCCTGGTGTCATCCTGGGGACGGTTAAGGATGGCATATTTTTGAATGTGCTTGATGCAAATCTACCTGTGAAGTGTACAACTGGGGCACAAGTACTGCCACTGAAGTGATGGGTGTGTGTGGGGCCCAATTTTTGGAAAAAAGGGAGACTCCGCTTGGAGTAACCCTTGCTTACATTGTTTTTAAAAATGATCCAAGATGAACAGAGCTGGGATCAGCAAAGACTTAGCTACCTACCCCGGTGTCATCCTGGGGACGGTTAAGTATGGCGTATTTTTGAATGTGCTTGATGCAAATCTACCTGTGAAGTGTACAACTGGGGCACAAGTGCTGCCTCTGAAGGGGTGGGTGTCTGTGTGGCCCAATTTTTGGAAAAAAGGAAGACTCCTATTGGATTAACCCTTGCTTGCAGTATTTCTAAAAATGATCCAAGATGTACAGAGCTGGGATCAGGAAAGACTTAGCTACCTACCCCGGTGTCATCCTGGGGATGGTTAAGGATGGCGTATTTTTGAATGTGCTTGATGCAAATCTACCTGTGAAGTGTTCAACTGGGGCACAAGTGCTGCCACTGAAGGGGTGGGTGTGTGTGGGGCCCAATTTTTGGAAAAAAGGGAGACTCCGCTTGGAGTAACCCTTGCTTACATTGTTTTTAAAAATGATCCAAGATGAACAGAGCTGGGATCAGCAAAGATTAAGCTACCTACCCTGGTGTCATCCTGGGGATAGTTAAGTTTGGCGTATTTTTGAATGTGCTTGATGAAAAACTACCTGTGAAGTGTACAACTGGGGCACAAGTGCTGCCATTGAAGGGGTGAGTGTCTGTGTGGCCCAATTTTTGGATAAAAGGGAGACTCCTCTTGGAGTAACCCTTGCTTGCAGTATTTCAAAAAATGATCCAAGATGAACAGATCTGGGATCAGCAAAGACTTAGCTACCTACCCCGGTGTCATCCTGGGGACGGTTAAGGATGGCGTATTTTTGAATGTGCTTGATGCAAATATACCTGTGAAGTGTGCAACTGGGGCACAAGTGCTGCCACTGAAGGGGTGAGTGTGTGTGGGGACCAATTTTTGGAAAAAGGGAGACTCCGCTTGGAGTAACCCTTGCTTGCAGTATTTCAAAAAATGATCCAAGATGAACAGATCTGGGATCAGCAAAGACTTAGCTACCTACCCCGGTGTCATCCTGGGGACGGTTAAGGATGGCGTATTTTTGAATGTGCTTGATGCAAATATACCTGTGAAGTGTGCAACTGGGGCACAAGTGCTGCCACTGAAGGGGTGAGTGTGTGTGGGGACCAATTTTTGGAAAAAGGGAGACTCCGCTTGGAGTAACCCTTGCTTACATTGTTTTTAAAAATGATCCAAGATGAACAGAGCTGGGATCAGGAAAGACGTAGCTACCTACCCCGGTGTCCTCCTGGGGACGGTTAAGGATGGCGTATTTTTGAATATGCTTGATGCAAATCTACCTGTGAAGTGTACAACTGGGGCACAAGTGCTGCCACTGAAGGGGTGGGTGTGTGTGTGGCCCAATTTTTGGAAAAAAGGGAGACTCCGCTTGGATTAACCCTTGCTTACATTGTTTTTAAAAATGATCCAAGATGAACAGAGCTGGGAGCAGGAAAGACTTAGCTACCTACGCCGGTGTCATCCTGGGGACTGTTAAGGATGGCGTATTTTTTAATGTGCTTGATGCAAATCTACCTGTGAAGTGTACAACTGGGGCACAAGTGCTGCCACTGAAGGGGTGGGTGTGTGTGGGGCCCAATTTTTGGAAAAAAGGGAGACTCCGCTTGGAGTAACCCTTGCTTACATTGTTTTTAAAAATGATCCAAGATGAACAGAGCTGGGATCAGCAAAGATTAAGCTACCTACCCTGGTGTCATCCTGGGGATAGTTAAGTTTGGCATATTTTTGAATGTGCTTGATGAAAAACTACCTGTGAAGTGTACAACTGGGGCACAAGTGCTGCCACTGAAGGGGTGAGTGTCTGTGTGGCCCAATTTTTGGATAAAAGGGAGACTCCTCTTGGATTAACCCTTGCTTGCAGTATTTCTAAAAATGATCCAAGATGTACAGAGCTGGGATCAGGAAAGACTTAGCTACCTACCCCGGTGTCATCCTGGGGACGGTTAAGGATAGCGTATTTTTGAATGTGCTTGATGCAAATCTACCTGTGAAGTGTACAACTGGGGCACAAGTGCTGCCACTGAAGGGGTGGGTGTGTGTGGGGCCCAATTTTTGGAAAAAAGGGAGACTCCGCTTGGAGTAACCCTTGCTTACATTGTTTATAAAAATGATCCAAGATGAACAGAGCTGGGATCAGGAAAGACTTAGCTACCTACCCTGGTGTCATCCTGGGGACGGTTAAGGATGGCATATTTTTGAATGTGCTTGATGCAAATCTACCTGTGAAGTGTACAACTGGGGCACGAGTGCTGCCACTGAAGGGGTGGGTGTGTGTGGGGCCCAATTTTTGGAAAAAAGGGAGACTCCGCTTGGAGTAACCCTTGCTTACATTGTTTTTAAAAATGATCCAAGATGAACAGAGCTGGGATCAGCAAAGATTTAGCTACCTACCCCGGTGTCATCCTGGGGATGGTTAAGTATGGCGTATTTTTGAATGTGCTTGATGCAAATCTACCTGTGAAGTGTACAACTGGGGCACAAGTGCTGCCACTGAAGGGGTGGGTGTCTGTGTGGCACAATTTTTGGATAAAAGAGAGACTCCTCTTGGAGTAACCCTTGCTTGCAGTATTTCAAAAAATGATCCAAGATGAACAGATCTGGGATCAGCAAACACTTAGCTACCTACCCCGGTGTCATCCTGGGGACGGTTAAGGATGGCGTATTTTTGAATGTGCTTGATGCAAATATACCTGTGAAGTGTGCAACTGGGGCACAAGTGCTGCCACTGAAGGGGTGAGTGTGTGTGGGGCCCAATTTTTGGAAAAAAGGGAGACTCCGCTTGGATTAACCCCTGCTTACATTGTTTTTAAAAATGATCCAAGATGAACAGAGCTGGGAGCAGGAAAGACTTAGCTACCTACCCCGGTGTCATCCTGGGGACGGTTAAGGATGGTGTATTTTTGAATGTGCTTGATGCAAATCTAACTGTGAAGTGTACAACTGGGGCACAAGTACTGCCACTGAAGTGATGGGTGTGTGTGTGGCCCAATTTTTGGAAAAAAGGGAGACTCCGCTTGGAGTAACCCTTGCTTACATTGTTTTTAAAAATGATCCAAGATGAACAGAGCTGGGATCAGCAAAGACTTAGCTACCTACCCCGGTGTCATCCTGGGGACGGTTAAGTATGGCGTATTTTTGAATGTGCTTGATGCAAATCTACCTGTGAAGTGTACAACTGGGGCACAAGTGCTGCCACTGAAGGGGTGGGTGTCTGTGTGGCCCAATTTTTGGAAAAAAGGAAGACTCCTATTGGATTAACCCTTGCTTGCAGTTTTTCTAAAAATGATCCAAGATGTACAGAGCTGGGATCAGGAAAGACTTAGCTACCTACCCCGGTGTCATCCTGGGGACGGTTAAGGATGGCGTATTTTTGAATGTGCTTGATGCAAATCTACCTGTGAAGTGTACAACTGGGGCACAAGTGCTGCCACTGAAGGGGTGGGTGTGTGTGGGGCCCAATTTTTGGAAAAAAGGGAGACTCCGCTTGGAGTAACCCTTGCTTACATTGTTTTTAAAAATGATCCAAGATGAACAGAGCTGGGATCAGCAAAGATTAAGCTACCTACCCTGGTGTCATCCTGGGGATAGTTAAGTTTGGCATATTTTTGAATGTGCTTGATGAAAAACTACCTGTGAAGTGTACAACTGGGGCACAAGTGCTGCCACTGAAGGGGTGAGTGTCTGTGTGGCCCAATTTTTGGATAAAAGGGAGACTCCTCTTGGAGTAACCCTTGCTTGCAGTATTTCAAAAAATGATCCAAGATGAACAGATCTGGGATCAGCAAAGACTTAGCTACCTACCCCGGTGTCATCCTGGGGACGGTTAAGCATGGCGTATTTTTGAATGTGCTTGATGCAAATATACCTGTGAAGTGTGCAACTGGGGCACAAGTGCTGCCACTGAAGGGGTGAGTGTGTGTGGGGACCAATTTTTGGAAAAAGGGAGACTCCTCTTGGAGTAACCCTTGCTTACATTGTTTTTAAAAATGATCCAAGATGAACAGAGCTGGGATCAGGAAAGACGTAGCTACCTACCCCGGTGTCCTCCTGGGGACGGTTAAGGATGGCGTATTTTTGAATGTGCTTGATGCAAATCTACCTGTGAAGTGTACAACTGGGGCACAAGTGCTGCCACTGAAGGGGTGGGTGTGTGTGGGGCCCAATTTTTGGAAAAAAGGGAGACTCCGCTTGGATTAACCCTTGCTTACATTGTTTTTAAAAATGATCCAAGATGAACAGAGCTGGGAGCAGGAAAAACTTAGCTACCTACGCCGGTGTCATCCTGGGGACTGTTAAGGATGGCGTATTTTTGAATGTGCTTGATGCAAATCTACCTGTGAAGTGTACAACTGGGGCACAAGTACTGCCACTGAAGGGGTGGGTGTCTGTGTGGCCCAGTTTTTGGAAAAAAAGGGAGACTCCTCTTGGATTAACCCTTGCTTGCAGTATTTCTAAAAATGATCCAAGATGTACAGAGCTAGGATCAGGAAAGACTTAGCTACCTACCCCGGTGTCATCCTGGGGACGGTTAAGGATAGCGTATTTTTGAATGTGCTTGATGCAAATCTACCTGTGAAGTGTACAACTGGGGCACAAGTACTGCCACTGAAGGGGTGGGTGTGTGTGGGGCCCAATTTTTGGAAAAAAGGGAGACTCCGCTTGGAGTAACCCTTGCTTACATTGTTTATAAAAATGATCCAAGATGAACAGAGCTGGGATCAGGAAAGACTTAGCTACCTACCCTGGTGTCATCCTGGGGACGGTTAAGGATGGCATATTTTTGAATGTGCTTGATGCAAATCTACCTGTGAAGTGTACAACTGGGGCACGAGTGCTGCCACTGAAGGGGTGGGTGTGTGTGGGGCCCAATTTTTGGAAAAAAGGGAGACTCCGCTTGGATTAACCCTTGCTTACATTGTTTTTAAAAATGATCCAAGATGAACAGAGCTGGGAGCAGGAAAGACTTAGCTACCTACCCCGGTGTCATCCTGGGGACGGTTAAGGATGGCGTATTTTTGAATATGCTTGATGCAAATCTAACTGTGAAGTGTACAACTGGGGCACAAGTACTGCCACTGAAGGGGTGGGTGTCTGTGTGGCCCAATTTTTGGAAAAAAGGAAGACTCCTATTGGATTAACCCTTGCTTGCAGTATTTCTAAAAATGATCCAAGATGTACAGAGCTGGGATCAGGAAAGACTTAGCTACCTACCCCGGTGTCATCCTGGGGACGGTTAAGGATGGCGTATTTTTGAATGTGCTTGATGCAAATCTACCTGTGAAGTGTACAACTGGGGCACAAGTGCTGCCACTGAAGGGGTGGGTGTGTGTGGGGCCCAATTTTTGGAAAAAAGGGAGACTCCGCTTGGAGTAACCCTTGCTTACATTGTTTTTAAAAATGATCCAAGATGAACAGAGCTGGGATCAGCAAAGATTAAGCTACCTACCCCGGTGTCATCCTGGGGACGGTTAAGTATGGCGTATTTTTGAATGTGCTTGATGCAAATCTACCTGTGAAGTGTACAACTGGGGCACAAGTGCTGCCACTGAAGGGGTGGGTGTCTGTGTGGCCCAATTTTTGGAAAAAAGGGAGACTCCTCTTGGATTAACCCTTGCTTGCAGTATTTCTAAAAATGATCCAAGATGTACAGAGCTGGGATCAGGAAAGACTTAGCTACCTACCCCGGTGTCATCCTGGGGACGGTTAAGGATGGCGTATTTTTAAATGTGCTTGATGCAAATCTACCTGTGAAGTGTACAACTGGGGCACAAGTGCTGCCACTGAAGGGGTGGGTGTGTGTGGGGCCCAATTTTTGGAAAAAAGGGAGACTCCGCTTGGAGTAACCCTTGCTTACATTGTTTTTAAAAATGATCCAATATGAACAGAGCTGGGATCAGCAAAGATTAAGCTACCTACCCCGGTGTCATCCTGGGGATGGTTAAGTATGGCGTATTTTTGAATGTGCTTGATGCAAATCTACCTGTGAAGTGTACAACTGGGGCACAAGTGCTGCCACTGAAGGGGTGGGTGTGTGTAGGGCCCAATTTTTGGAAAAAAGGGAGACTCCGCTTGGAGTAACCCTTGCTTACATTGTTTTTAAAAATGATCCAAGATGAACAGAGCTGGGATCAGCAAAGACTTAGCTACCTACCCCAGTGTCATCCTGGGGACGGTTAAGGATGGCGTATTTTTAAATGTGCTTGATGCAAATCTACCTGTGAAGTGTACAACTGGGGCACAAGTGCTGCCACTGAAGGGGTGGGTGTGTGTGGGGCCCAATTTTTGGAAAAAAGGGAGACTCCGCTTGGAGTAACCCTTGCTTACATTGTTTTTAAAAATGATCCAAGATGAACAGAGCTGGGATCAGCAAAGATTTAGCTACCTACCCCGGTGTCATCCTGGGGATGGTTAAGTATGGCGTATTTTTGAATGTGCTTGATGCAAATCTACCTGTGAAGTGTACAACTGGGGCACAAGTGCTGCCACTGAAGGGGTGGGTGTCTGTGTGGCACAATTTTTGGATAAAAGGGAGACTCCTCTTGGAGTAACCCTTGCTTGCAGTATTTCAAAAAATGATCCAAGATGAACAGATCTGGGATCAGCAAAGACTTAGCTACCTACCCCGGTGTCATCCTGGGGACGGTTAAGGATGGCGTATTTTTGAATGTGCTTGATGCAAATATACCTGTGAAGTGTGCAACTGGGGCACAAGTGCTGCCACTGAAGGGGTGAGTGTGTGTGGGGCCCAATTTTTGGAAAAAAGGGAGACTCCGCTTGGATTAACCCTTGCTTACATTGTTTCTAAAAATGATCCAAGATGAACAGAGCTGGGATCAGGAAAGACTTAGCTACCTACCCCGGTGTCATCCTGGGGACGGTTAAGGATGGTGTATTTTTGAATGTGCTTGATGCAAATCTACCTGTGAAGTGTACAACTGGGGCACAAGTGCTGCCACTGAAGGGGTGGGTGTGTGGGGCCCAATTTTTGGAAAAAAGGGAGACTCCGCTTGGATTAACCCTTGCTTACATTGTTTTAAAAAATGATCCAAGATGAACAGAGCTGGGATCAGCAAAGACTTAGCTACCTACCCCGGTGTCATCCTGGGGACGGTTAAGGATGGCGTATTTTTGAATGTGCTTGATGCAAATCTACCTGTGAAGTGTACAACTGGGGCACAAGTGCTGCCACTGAAGGGGTGGGTGTATGTGAGGCCCAATTTTTGGAAAAAGGGACACTCCGCTTGGAGTAACCCTTGCTTACAGTGTTTTTAAAAATGATCCAAGATGAACAGAGCTGGGATTATGAAAGACTTAGCTACCTACCCCGGTGTCATCCTGGGGATGGTTAAGGATGGCATATTTTTGAATGTGCTTGATGCAAATCTAGCTGTGAAGTGTACAATTGGGGCACAAGTGCTGCCACTGAAGGGGTGGGTGTGTGTGTGGCCCAATTCTTGGAAAAAAGGGAGACTTCGCTTGGAGTAACCTTGCGGTGTTTTACATGATTTTTGAAGGGCATGCCAAGCCTATATCTGTGTCTGCTCCTCTTTTTCCTTGTCCTGCTCTTTTGTTTTCACATGAGTATATGTCCTTGTCAATTTCCCATGTGTTTGTGTTGTGTTGTGAGTTGTTTGTCACCTTTTGGACACCTTTGAGGGTGTTTTCTAGGTGTTTTTATGTATTTGTGATTGCCTCCCATTGTTTCCTATGTGGTTCGAGTGGTTTGCCGAACCGGTTCGCCAAACCGAACTCGAACGAGACCCCCGTTCGGCGAACCGAACTCGAGCCGAACCACGACCAGTTCGCTCATCTCTACATACCAGTACTCCACCTCCACCTTGCTGGCGTCTGATTCGGAGTGGAGCTCTCTGCCCTTTACTGATCCAGCCTCTGCCCCATCCATCTGGCCCATCAAGAGTCACTCTCATTTCATCAGTCCATAAAACCTTTGAAAAATCAGTCTTAAGATATTTCTTGGCCCAGGCTTGACGTTTTATCTTATGTTTCTTGTTCAAAGATAGTCGTTCTATAGCCTTCCTTACCTTGGCCATGTCCCTGAGTATGGCACACCTTGTGCTTTTTGATACTCCAGTAACGTTGCAGCATCTTGACAACTTCACGCTTGATTTTTAACAATTCATGGGCAGTTATTTTGTGCCTTTTTTGCCCAACACGCTTCTTGTGACCCTGTTGGCTATTTGCCATGAAATGCTTGATTGTCAGTGATCACGCTTCAAAAGTTTGGCAATTTCAAGACTGCTGCATCCCTCTGCAAGACATCTCACAATTTTGGACTTTTCAGAGCCCATCAAATCTCTCTTCTGACCCATTTAGCCAAAGGAAAGGAAGTTGCCTAATAATTAAGCACACCTTATATAGGGTGTTGATGTCATTACACCACACCCCTCTTCATTTCAGAGATGCACATCACCTGATTTACTTAATTGGTAGTTGGCTCTCAAACCTATACAGCTTGGAGTAGGACAACATGTATAAAAAGTATCACATGATCAAAATACTCATTTGCCTAATAATTCTGCACACAGTGTATTTCACAAATCAGTCCTTGCACCTGCTGCCATTTTTCTGCACCCGAGCGCCAACATTTTTGTGAATAGTTTAGCCTCTTGGTCATGTTTCCATAACAAAGGTATGGCTTTTGTCACAATTTTCTATGAGGATCACTTTTAGGCAGACAGCTCTAAATAATAAATTGATGTAGTTGGGTCCCACTGGTTGTTGCTAGTTCTGAGCTGAAGGAAATGCTGGACATTTACCTATTTCGAAGGGAAGTAAACATAATGTCTTTCAACTCCTCGTTAAGTTTTCTTGGTCGGCCACAGAGTCTATGGTCTTCAATGTCGACAATTTCTTGGTGCTTCTTCAAAAGAGCTTAAACAGGAAACATCAGTCTGCTTTGAAATCCTTGCCTGAGAGAGACCTTATTGATGAAGTAGTAACTATCCTTGGGCTTGTTGCTGAGCTCAGTCCTGCCCATGACATGAAAATGTCTTCCGCAATCTCACCTTCGTACCAGAGTTTGATGATTCCTCAACCAGTTTTAAGCCTCCACCACAGTGATTTCTCTTTTAGTTAATGACCCTGTTTCAAACTGCCTATTTTTCATAAAATAATCATTATCACCTGTTTGGTATACACCTGACTATAATACAACAAAATCCCTGACTATGTGCAAATGTCAATCAGTGTCAAAATGTCAAATCAGCATCAAGGGAAACCTATCAGCTGATACATGCTGCTCAAACCATGGGCAGCATATATCAGGCACTGGTTCTTTGATCACAGCCAAGTATATTTCACTGCGTTTCAGAGACATATATACTTTTATTAGCCACCTGTAGTTAGGCCGCGCTATGCTCTGTGTCCCTGTAGGTTTCTCCCCACCCGCTCACAGTAACTGACAGGTCTCTACCTATACGTGCAGGTATGACAAGTATATTAACCCCTTAATGACCGCGGGCAGTAATATTACATCCTAGTGGTCATAATGTTACTGCCCGCGGTCTGCTGCCGGCAGCATGCCGCGATCGGCGCACATCTCAGTTGATCTTCACAGCTGAGATGTGTGCCTGCTAGGCACGAGCAGAATCGTTATCTGCTTGTGCCATTTAACACCTTAAATAGCGCTGTCAATATGTAACAACGCCATTATAACGGCATCGGCAGTAAACTTTTACTTACCGGCCAATACCGGAAGTCATGTGATGTGATCACGTGACTTTCGGTCGTTGTCATGGTAGCACAGGGTCATGTGATGACTCCTGTACTACACATGAATTACATTCAGTTTCACTCGGCCTGGAGCTGACTGAAGCAGAACGTGAGCGTATCTGCTGTTTACAGCTGTGTAGCTGTGATCAGCAGATAGGGCAGAGCGATCAGATTGCTTATCGCTATAGCCCCCTAGGGGGACTACTAAAATAAAAAAAGTAAAAAAAAAAAGTTTTAAAAAAATTTAAAAAAAAAAACTAAAAGTTCAAATCACCCCCTTTTCACCCCATTGAAAATGAAAGGGTTAAAAAAATAAAAATATACACTCATTTGGTATCGCCGCGTTCAGAAACGCCCAATCTATCAAAATATAAAATGTATTAATCTGATCTGTAAACGGCGTAGAGGCAATAAAATTCCAAACGCCAAAATTAAGTTTTTTTGTTGCCACAACTTTTGCGCAAAATGCAATACCAGGCGATCAAAATGTAGAATCTGCGCAAAAATAGTACAGTTAAAAACGTCAGCTCAAGATGCAAAAAATTAGCCATCACTGAGCCATATATCCTGAAAAATGAGAACCCTATGGGTCACAGAATATGGCGTAAAACGTGTGCCACTTTTTTCGGACAAACTTCCAATTTTTTTTAACCCCTTATATAAAAGGAAACCTATACATGTTTGGTGTCTACGAACTCGCACTGACCTGAGGCATCACACCCACACATCAGTTTTACAATATGTTGAACACAATGAATAAAATATCTCAAAAACAATAGTGCTATCGCACTTTTTTTTACAATATTTCTGCATTTGGAATTTTTTGGCCGTTTTCCAGTACACTATATGGTAAAACTTATGGTTTTGTTTAAAATTACAGCTCGTTCCACAAAAAATGAGCCCTCACATGACCATACTGGCTGAAAAATAAAAAAAGTTACGTCTCTCAGAAGAATAATGGCGGGAAAAAAAAACGGAAGGCGAAAAATCGGCCGGTCGTGAAGGGATTAATGACAGGGGTATAATCTATAACTGTAACATGTAAATCCCTAAAATTAATCTTTATTAGATATGGATTAAAATAAATGATTAACCATCAGAAAAAATGTATATAAAATATGTACAGTAAATGGTTGAACCCTAAATAGGTCATAAATAAGCCCGAAATAAACGGACCTCAATATGGTGTCACACCATTATGGGCCTGAGATTATCTTTATCCCTTCGCCAAGTATTAACCCTCTGATGAACCATATTACTGGAGAAACATGTTAAGGCAATAGAAGCAACAATGGTAACTGATAAGTATCCATTTTATTTTTTTAATGCAGGGGTGGGGAACCTCCAGCCCGCATGTCCTTTTATGCGGCCCCCGGGCAGATTCCTGGGGGCTGCAGTGCTAGGGCCGCCGCTGCAGTCTTGTAGGCTGCAGGCCCTTTAATCACCACATGCGCTGCTGTCCTGTGTCAGCGTGCTCAGTGGTGTGTGCCCTCCCCTCTGCTCTCCGGAGCGGTGTGCCCGACCCTCTGCCATCGGAGTGGTGTGTTCGCCCCTCTGCCCTCGGAGCGGTGTGCCTTCCCCTCTGCTTTCCGGAGCGGTGTGCCCACCTCTCTTCCTTCCAGCACTGTGTGTCCGGCGCCTGCACTCCGACGGGTGCCCTCTGTCCGCTCTGTGCCCTGTCCAGTACATTGGGGCTCAGTGCTGTGTCCACTCCTCCCCCTCACCCATGCTGTGTATCACCCCAGGTTTGTATCCCGCCAGTGATGTCAGGGCTCTGCAAGTGCTCTGTACAGTGTCCCCAGTGCTGTGCAGCCCTCCACCCTGTGCTGTGTGTGCTCCCAATGCTGTGTATCACCCCCAGTGTTGTGTTCCCCTAGTGATATCCGTGCTCTGAAAGTGCTGTCCATGTCCCCATTCCCTCCAGTGATGTCTCTGCCCCCTCCAGTGATGTCTTTGCCCCATCAGTGATGTCTCTGCCCCAGCCGCTCTTGTGATGTCAGTGCCCCAGTCACCTCTTATGATGTCTGTGCCCCAGCCCTTCTAGTGATGTGTGCGCCCAGCCCCTCTTGTGATGTCTGTACTCCAGCCCCTCTTGTGATGTGTGTGCCCCAGCCCCTTTTGTGATGTATACGCCCAGCCTTTTTTGTGATGTCTGTGCCCCCACTCCCTCTTCTGTTGTGTATGCCCACCCACCCCCTCTTGTGATGTTTGTGCCCCCCAGTAATGTCTGTGCCCCAAGCCCCTCTCGTGATGTCTGTGCCCCAGCCCCTCTTGTGATGTCTGTTCCCCCTGCCCCTCTTGCATTGTGTATGCCCCCCAGCCCTTCTTGTGTTGTGTATTCCCCCCAGCCCCTCATGTGTTGTGTATGCCCCCCAGCCCCTCTTGCGTTGTGTATGGCCCCAGCCCCTCTTGCGTTGTGTATGCCCTAAGCCTCTCTAGCATTGTGTATGCCCCCTCAGCTCCTTTTGCATTGTGTATGCCCCCAGCCCTCTTGTGTTGTGTACGCCCCCAGCCCCTCTTGCGTTGTGTATGCCCCCCAGCCCCTCTTGCATTGTGTATGCCGCCCAACCTCTCTTGCGTTGTGTATGCCCCCCAGCTCCTCTTGCATTGTGTATGCCCCTCTTGCATTGTGTATGCCCCCAGCATCTCCTGTGATGTGTATGCTCCTCTGCCCCTCTTGTGTTGTGTATGCCCCCAGCCCCTCTTGTGTTGTGTTTTCCTCCAGCATCTCCTGTGATGTGTATGCCCCAGCATCTCCTGTGATGTGTATGCCCCAGCATCTCCTGTGATGTGTATTCCCCAGCGTCTCCTGTGATATGTATGCCCCAGCATCTCCTGTGACTTATACATACTGTAACATTGGAGATGCTGGGGGAATATACATCACTGTAATGCTGCCACCAGGGGGAGCCAGAGCTCTGTAGCAGAAGACACTACACAGAGCAATGAGAACCAGGAAGTGAATTCACAGCATTCTCATACACTACCTCAAAGCACAGCTGAGAAGCAGAGCTGCAGAGCATGCAGGGAATAGTTAGGCAGGCTGGGTCAAACACCGTACGGGCAGAAGCAGGACCGGAGGAACGAGCAAAAGCGGAGTCAAAGTCAGGCCAAGGTCAGTACCGGAGGAAGCAACCGAGTGGGGAAATAGGAGAGGGGACAGAGGACAGGAGGGACGACCAGGGGACGGAACACAGACAAGGGCACGGGGGCACAGGAACAGACAGATCAGGATATCACTCACAGGACCAGCAATCACAGGCAAAGCAGTGCTAAGCTTCTAGCCGGCACTGGTTCACTAGAAATGCCAGCTTTTAAGGCATCCAGGGTCTGGAAGTGAGGCTCGAGAGAAGGCTCCGCCCCCTAGTCATGTGGACAGGGAGGCGAACCATGACAATCACATTGGACACTCATGTGATGTATGTGCCCCCAGTGTCTACTGTGATGTATATACAGCAGTCCCAGTGTCTTCTATCTGATGTATATATGTCAGTCCCAGCGTCTCCTATGTGATGTATATGCCCCCAGCCTCTCCAGTGATGTATGTGCCTCCAGCGTCTCCTGTGATGTATATACAGTGTCTGTTATGTGATATATATGATTTACCAATCTTATTATCACAAAGAGTTGACTGTGGTCCAGACCGAGGCAAACCAGGAAAAGCAGCTGTGAGAAGCAACATGATTAGTATCATCAAACATCACAGCCGCGCCGGCCACCACAGTAGGGGGTGAGTTAATTGTTTGACCAAATATAGCAAGTTAATTTTCACATTGATAATTTGGTGCGGCCCCCGAAGGTTGGTAGAAATTGCCAAATGGCCCCCGGCAGTAAAAAGGTTCCCCACCCCTGTTTTAATGGATGATTTCATCTATTTATCTCTATTTAACAAGTTCAGCATTCTCTGTTTTCTTTCTGTGTCTAATATCTTAGCATATTAAGTTCCTTTATGTTATCAGTATTTTAGGGACATTTAAGGCAATTCAGGGACAGCCATTGTGGAGAAGGAGTGCCATTTTTATTAATTAGGGTGCAAACCTCCATGGTCAGGTAGTATCAGTGCATAGGGCATATCTTTAGGGTATTAACAGTTAACCCTGGTGCCGCCTGGTGTCGAGGCCCGTGTATCTTGGGCTTATTTATGCCCTATTTAGGATTTAAACATTTATTATAGATGTTGTAAGTACATTGTTTTGATGGTTAATTTATTTTAATGCATATCTATGAAAAATTGTTTTTAGAGGGTTTATAAGTTGCTGTCACAGGTATGACACACTAACCAGGGGTAAGGACCCCTAGACTGGCCCTCAGACTAGGGCCCCTAAACTGTCCCTTATTCCAAGGATATGCTCAATGGTAGCCAGGCGTGCATCGACAACGTGACCTTGACTCCTGAATAACCCTGGTCTAACACCCCCTCTCCCCTACCCACCGGGGAGGGCTGGGACCAGAATGAAGAATCCCACAAATACCAACAGACAGGGGAAAACCAAAGCTCAAGCACACTGCAAGCACAAACAGGGGAAACAACAATAAGTGCTCAGGGAGAAGTAAAGTACAGGGAGGAAATAAACAAACAATGAGGATATTTCCACAGCACACCACATAGCATACAACCATTCACCAATTACTGGGTCACCACGCACAAAGACGAATAATGCTGGAGTAGAGCTATAGCTGTCTTCGGCATGTGAGGCTGGGTTCGACCATCTTCTAAATGGTGGGGGCGGCTGTGATAGGACGTCAGCAACCTGTGACCCCAGCAGCCATTCAACAGCAAGCAGGAATTAAGTCCTGCTAAACCAAAGAGCAGAGAGCACAAAACAGTTGACTCCCGACTCTGGCTGAGCAACTAAGAAGCATCTGGTTACCTGCCGGACTCTGAATAGAGTCTGGAGTCGCCATGACAGTTGCGCTAATATGCACACTTATGCAGAGACCTGTCAGTCACTGTCAGAGAACACAACAACTAGTGTACAATGCAGCTCAACCCCCAGCAACAATTAAAAGTTTGATCACACAGCCAGTGCCCGATAAATACTGCCCATGGTTTGGGCAGCATGTATCCGCTGACAGGTTCCTTTTTTGCCGATATTTACTGATTTGATAAGGAAAAACCCAAATGATTAATTCAATGCTAAAACGTTTTCTCCATGATTTTTACAGAGATAGTCTGATTTTTCTTACATCTCATCTTTTACTTCTTCTTTAGTGTTCTGCAGTTAGATAGAGAAAAGTAAGAGCAGGAAATTAACACATGCAAGTGCTGGACTGGAACTGAAGAGTTGTCAGCTAGCTAGGATTTTTCTCTGTGTGAGCTATTCTTCTTTATGCTGAAAACACAAGCGTATGTTGTTTTTCCATAAAATTTGCCGGGAAATCTGCCATAGTGTTATTTTTGTCCAGTCAGGAGTCAAGTAAGAACATATAATGCAATTTGTAGAGAGTCCAAGTGCTACATATAGCAGTTACCGCTAATCTGCTTGAATGCGCTGCCTTGTTTTGGTGTCAGTAGGTGGGTTAAGATGGGATTAATGCACAAATCATTGATTATAAGTATATCACAGTATACTGGGTTGCTTTCTCAAGCCATCTCTATCAAAAGCCCCACCGCTAACCGTACGGCAATCTGCTTTTTTTATACACTCTAATAATCCAGACTCCACACTGAGCATAGCATTTGAACAAAATGAAGCAAAATAGATTGGCTGCCTGCTCTCAGCATCACCCTGTCTGTAACATCAAAGTAAATAACAGTGGTGCAACTGCAATGCACGCAGAGTTGTTTCTTGGAGACTGAAACTCCTATGTATGGCTTTCAGAAATGACAAGATGAAAATGCAAAATGTATCTCAGTTCAGCCATCTTATTAACGCTCTCTCCACTGAATTGAAGGAGGAGGGGGAAATAAGAGCACAAGCTGCGCTTCAGGAGATGTTGTTTGCTATCAGCTGAGAAAGATCTATATGTACAAATCCTATATAATAAGATAACAGGATTCATGCTTTACTAAACCTTATATATTGTCAGGCTACAGTTTTAGAATATGGATTTTTAAAGAGAATATTGAGTCACCTTTTATTTGAAATACTGAATAGATTTGATCAGACATTAATTAATGACATTACATGCAATAGATAGTTACATCAAGGCAGATACGACTTAAAAAGCATATAAAATATACATTCCATAGCTATTCCCTGATGCTTTCTGGCATGTTTACAGGAGCCTGCATCAGCATGTCTTCAGTACTTCTGTTACATTGGAGGAATGCGGATCTACAGGGAGGGACCTATGGATGTTCTTACCGTCTATATATTTCCATATTTAACATCATTTATTTCGTTTGTAATATCTAGTTCATATCATGTGGACTAAAAAATATATTGTAAATCTGAATACCTTAGTTTTATGACTTGCTGTTCAATATTAAATGCCCTTGTATCTTTTTTTGAAGGTTACATCCACCTTCACAATCACTTTTCATTGTTTCAGTTTATCATTGCAATATAAAAAAAAAATGCTGACAGCCCTTGTTAAAGGGAACCTATCAATAGATTCATACTGCTCAAACTGTGGATAGTATGAATCAGATGATTTCAGACAGGCATGTTTTTCTCTGCTTTACTTTCCACTACTAATGTAATCCCCTTTCTTTTATCCTAACTCTTCCTAACACTTTCCTAATATACTTCTGCAATCTATGCTGCACCTGTAAGCTTATTTCTAAGAATCTTGTAAATACCTTTATTGTTGTAGCTTTCATCCTTCCAGATGCAGACCAGAATCGGACCAACTAAGAAGAGCCTGTCACTGGTGGGGACGGGACTGCCTCTCTGTGAGTGACAGGAGTCTGGGCATGCAAGCCCAGATCGCACTTCACTTTCCTTGCAACCCCCACCCAGTGACATGCCATGCTCAGTTGGTCTGATTCCGGTCTGCAGCCGGAAGGATCGAAGCTAAAATAACTATAAAGGTATTTACGAGCCTCTTAAAGATAAGCTTATAGGAGAAGAATAGATAACAGAAGTATATTAGAAAAGTGTTAGTTAAGAAGAGTTAGGATAAAAGATAGGGGATCACATTAGTAATGAAAAACGTCTTTAAATATCCAGTTGGGGACCATAGCTGGAGATGAGACTTAGTTGGGATCCACTCCTGGCAGTTTTTTCTCAGCACCACTATAGATGATTGGCAGGTCTCTTGATATTGGGAGAAACCTTTCAATCACCTGCAGCATTTTAGAAAAAAATATACCTGTTGCAATAGGCAAGGAGGCTGTGATTCATCCTGCACATGGTTTGTAAATTAAGTTAGGAGACAGATTCCCTTTAAAAAATATCATCCTAGTTTGTGTCTACAGCGTCTACATGAACCCAAAAATGGCATCAGCACTCAGCACACATGGGCAAATACCAAGGCCCTGGATAGCTTGGGGGCCCACTCGGGCTCCGGACTGAGTTCTGGGGACCGCAGTGCTTGGGCTGGCAGCCACACTATCCTGGATTTTGGATAGTGTGGTTGCCGGCTCTTTAAACCACACTGGGACACAGCATTCACTGCTGAATGCTCCGTGCTCCTCTTGCATTGAAGTTCATCTCTGGTCGAAACTACTGCACTGTGTACTCCAGTCCAACATATGAAGAGGAGCTATAGCATAGCTCCAGCCAGCGTCTCCAGCACACTGAGCACAGCGTATGACTTCCCACACTCTATGGCCCCCCTCCTGAACTGTATGATCCACCACCCCCCAATCTGCATAGACCCCTCCTCCATCTGAGCTGTATGTTCCAGTGCCCCAGAGCAGTATGGCTCTACCAGAGCAGAGCACTATGCCCCCGGCTCCCCGCCCCAAGGCAGAGCAGTATGCCTTCAGCCCCCGTTATCAGAGCAGCATGGGCCTACCAGAGCAGTATGGCTCCACCAGAGCAGAGCAGAATGCCCCCTCACCAGAGCAGAGGTGAGTCGGCATACCTCCAGCCCCCCTCCTCAGAACAGCATGGGCCACCAAGAGCAGTATGGTTGAACCAGAGCAGAGCAGTATGCCCCTGGCCCCCCTCGCCAAGGCAGAGTAGTATGCCTCCAGCCCCCGTCATCAGAGCACCATGGGCCTACCAGAGCAGTATGGCTCCACCAGAGCAGAGGAGAATGCCCCCTCACCAGAGCAGAGCAGTATACCTCCAGCCCGCCTCCTCAGAGCAGCATGGGCCCTCCAGAGCAGTATGGTTTCACCAAAGAAGAGCAGAAAGCCCTTGGCCCCCTCACCAGAGCAGAGCAGTATGCCCCTGTCCCCCCTCACCAGAGCAGAGCAGTATGCCCCAGCACCCCTCACCAGAGCAGAGCAGTATGTCCCTAGCCCCCCTCATCATTGCAGCATAGGCCTACCAGAGCAGAATAGCTCCACCAGAGCAGAGCAGAATGTCAGACTGTCCCTTCTTCACTAGAGAAGAGCAGTATGCCTCCAGACCCCCTCATCAGAGCAGCATGGGCCCCCCCAGAGCAGTATGGCTCCACCAGAGCAGAGCAGTATGCCCCCAGCCCCTCTCACCAGAGAAGCATGGCCCCCCAGAGTAGTATGGCTCCACCAGAGCAGAGCAGAATGCCCCCAGCCCCCTCACCAGAGCAGAGCAGTATGTCCCCAGCCCCCCTCACCAGAGCTGTTAGCCTTCAGTCCCCCTCACCAGAGCTGTGTGCTCCCAGCTCCCCTCCCCAGAACTGGATGCCCCCAGCCGTCCCACTAGAGTTGTATGCCCCACCAGAACTGTATGGGAGTTCCCCACCAGAGCTGTATGAGCCCCAACACCAGAGCTATATGCCCCCTTCCTCAGTGTTGTGTATGCCCCCCAGTAACATCTGTGTCTCCCAGTAATGTGTATTGCCCCCTAGTAATGTGTATGCCCCACAGTAAAGTGTATTTCCCCCACTAATATGTATACCCCTTAGTAATGTGTATGCCCTTTGGTAATCTGTATGCCCCTCAGTAACGTGCAAAAAGAGAAGGAAGCCAGGACATCTGAGAGTGCATGCATCAAATAAATTGTAAATTCACTGATTTATTCCAATTGTACTATAATACAAAATGAGACTTTTAGCAAACAATTGATCAATTTTTTGAGCCACCCCTGCCATGTCACGGCAAATCTCAATAGGAGGGTCCTACTCTATATTTTTCATTTCATTGTGCCATGTGGCATCATAGATAAATTAAAAGCAGAACCATATAAGTACAACACATACCTGTGTCCTTTATATAACCGCTTCCATGTCGCAAAAAAAGGCAAATGCAGATAAAAGGCAGCCCAGGTCCCAGCATGTGCAGCAGACGCCACACACACGAGGACAATGTCAGAACTGACCTTCACAGTGCCAGACCAGCAACCATAAATAAAGGTGGAGCAGACCCAAGTAAGGTGCTTAATCAGCAATGCCTGTGGAAAGGGTGAGGTGGCTGAATGTGAACAGCTACCAACAGGAGGAATATATTGCAAACCAAGGTCAGGCTTGCATGGCGTGGTGGTGGTCAGCCACCGG
The DNA here is from genome assembly GCF_048569485.1 of Anomaloglossus baeobatrachus. Taxonomy (NCBI): domain Eukaryota; kingdom Metazoa; phylum Chordata; class Amphibia; order Anura; family Aromobatidae; genus Anomaloglossus; species Anomaloglossus baeobatrachus. The sequence goes on from NC_134353.1 coordinate 559,563,882, forward strand.
ACCATTGTAACAAGCAAAAAGAGAAGGAAGCCAGCACATCTGAGAGTGGCATGCATCAAATAAAGTGTAAATTCACAGATTTATTCCAACTGTACTATAAAACAAAATGAGATTTTTAGCAAACAATTGATTAATTTTTTGAGCCACCCCTGCCACGTCACAGCAAATCTCAATAGGGGGCTTATACGCTATATTTTGTATTTCATTGTGCCATGCAGCATCCTAGATAAATTAAAAGCGGAACCATAAAGAGCTACAATGGGCAGGGGTGGCTCAAAAAATTGATCAATTATTTGCTAAAAATCTCATTTTTTATTACAGTACAGTTGGAATAAATCTGTGAATTTACACTTTTATTTTACGCATGCCACTCTTAGATGTTCTGGCTCCCCTCTCCCTCAGTAACGTGTATGCCTCTCTGCAGTAGTGTGTATGCCCCCAGTATTGTCTTTGCCCTAAGCCTCTCCTGTGATGTATATCCTACAGCCTCAGCCCCCTCCTGTGATGTATATATTGTAGCTCTAGCACTTCCTGTGATGTATATACTGTAGCCAAAGCCCCTCCTATGAGGTATTTACTGTAGCCCCCAGCCTCCCCTGTGATGTATATACTTCTGATAAAGTGATGTCCGTCACGTAGCGTGTATATTTCTGTTAAAGTGATGTCCATCACGTAGTTTGGCCTGCATAGCCACATGCCCAGGAGGAGCTGGAGGGAGACAAGCGGGGGAGGTGAGTGAGACTGCTGCCGCTTGCCCTGCATTAACAATATCTCTAACATGTCTGTGGTGTGTCCATGTATGATGTGCATGTATGCATGTCATTGTGTATGACTGTGTGTTCATTTTTGTTTGTTTATATGTATTTTAGGGAATGTGTCTACAAATATGTATACACTGCTCAAAAAAAATAAAGGGAACACTTAAGCAACAAAGTGGTGCTTTAGTGTTCACTTTATTTTTTTGATTAGAATACATATATATATATCTATATATATAATTGCCTTATTCTGTCTGTCTGTCTGTCTGTCTATCTATCTGTCTGTCTGTCTGTCTGTCTGTCTTGCTCCAAAATTGTGTCCTTACGGTGACACAAAGCTGATTGGCCGCTGGGCTCGCCATGGCCCCGCCCCCCTGCACAGATTGGCCGCTCGCCCAGGCTGCGCCCCCACACGGATTGGCCGGCCGCTCGCCCAGGCTCCGCCCCCCCACAGATTGGCCTCTCGCCCCGGCACCCTGCAGGCATTGGCAACTCGGCCACGCCCCGCCCCCCTCACGCAATGCACGCTAGCTCTGGCACCGCCCCCACACGCATTCCACGAACCGACACGGTCACGGAGCCACGACTACCAGGTGAGTACTGTACCCCTGGGAGCCCACATCAGCGTACGCCGCCAAACCAGCCGACACATACCCTCGCATTGCTGGGGCTGCCGGCGTATGCTGGTGTGGGCTCCCGTGCTAGCGGGGGACGAGATACGCTGGTAACCATGGTAGCATAGTTACCAGCGCATCAAGGTCCTGCAGCGGCAGAACATACACACACGCACACACATAACAGCACACACACACACATACACACACACACATCAGATCACACTCACTCACACACACCTCACACACACATCACATCGCATCCACATACTCACAACATCCTGGGATATCGCTTGCTTCTCGGCGGCGATACTGTGCTGTGAGCTTCCAGGACCTGCCGGAGGATCACATGGCCAGAAGCATGTGGTATCTCCGGATGTTGTGAGTATGAGCGCGTATGTGCAATATCGTCAATGTGTGTGTGCGTGAGTGTATGCGATTGGGTGTGTGTGAGTGTATGCGATCGGGTGTGTGTGAGTGTATGCGATCGGGTGTGTGTGAGTGTATGCGATCGGGTGTGTGTGTGTGTATGTGTGTGTGTGTGTGAGTGTATGCGATCGGATCTGTGAGTGTTGGCAGAGGAGCACGGCGTGCTGGAGGAGGCTGGGAGGAGAGAGGCTGATCCTGGGGAAGGCTGGGATGGGGAGGCTGAGAGAAGAGAGGCTGATGCTGGGGGAGGCTGAGGCTGGGGTAGGCTGGGAGGAGAGAGGCTGATGCTGGGGACCGAAAAGGCTGATGCTGGGAGGAGAGAGGCTGATGCTCGGGGAGGCTGAGGCTGGGGTAGGCTGGGAGGAGAGAGGCTGATGCTGGGAGGAGAGAGGCTGATGCTGGGGGAGGCTGAGGCTGGGGTAGGCTGGGAGGAGAGAGGCTGATGCTGGGAAGAGAGAGGCTGATGCTGGGAGGAGAGAGGCTGATGCTGGGGGAGGCTGATGCTGGGGGAGGCTGAGACTGGAGTAGGCTGGGAGGAGAGAGGCTGATGCTGGGGACAGAAAAGGCTGATGCTGGGAGGAGAGAGGTTGATGCTGGGAGGAGAGAGGCTGATGCTGGGAGGAGAGAGGCTGATGCTGGGGGAGGCTGAGGCTGGGGTAGGCTGGGAGGAGAGAGGCTGATGCTGGGAGGAGAGAGGCTGATGCTGGGATGAGAGAGGCTGATGCTGGGAGGAGAGAGGCTGATGCTGGGAGGAGAGAGGCTGATGCTGGGGAAAGAGAGGCTGATGCTGGGAGGAGAGAGGCTGATGCTGGGAGGAGAGAGGCTGATGCTGGGATGATAGAGGCTGATGCTGGGATGAGAGAGGCTGATGCTGGGGACAGAGAGGCTGATGCTGGGGACAGAGAGGCTGATGCTGGGAGGAGAGAGGCTGATGCTGGGATGAGAGAGGCTGATGCTGCGGGTAGAGAGGCTGATGCTGGGAGGAGAGAGGCTGATGCTGCGGGCAGAGAGGCTGCTGCTGCGGGTAGAGAGGCTGATGCTGGTGCAGCATGGGGGATGGAGCACGATGGGGGGTGCGCAGCATGGGGGATGGAGCATGTTTGGGAGTGCGCAGCATGGCGGATGGAGCACGTTTGGGAGTGCGCAGCATGGCGGATGGAGCACGTTTGGGAATGCGCAGCATGGCGGATGGAGCACGTTTGGGAGTGCGCAGCATGGCGGATGGAGCACGTTTGGGAGTGCACAGCATGGCGGATGGACCACGTTTGGGAGTGCGCAGCATGGCGGATGGACCACGTTTGGGAGTGCAAAGCATGGCGGATGGACCACGTTTGGGAGTGCGCAGCATGGCGGATGGAGCACGTTTGGGAGTGCGCAGCATGGCGGATGGAGCACGTTTGGGAGTGCGCAGCATGGCGGATGGACCACGTTTGGGAGTGCGCAGCATGGCGGATGGAGCACGTTTGGGAGTGCGCAGCATGGCGAATGGAGCACGTTTGGGAGTGCGCAGCATGGCGGATGGAGCACGTTTGGGAGTGCGCAGCATAGGGGATGCAGCACGATGGGGAGTGCGGAGTATGGCGGATGGAGCACGTTTGGGAGTGCGCAACAAGGCGGATGGAGCACGTTTGGGAGTGCGCAGCATGGCGGATGGAGCACGTTTGGGAGTGCGCAGCATGGGAGATGGAGCACGATGGGGAGTGCGCTGCATAGGGGATGGAGCACGATGGGGAGTGCGGAGTATGGCGGATGGAGCACGTTTGGGAGTGCGCAGCATAGGGGATGGAGCACGATGGGGAGTGCGCTGCATAGGGGATGGAGCACGATGGGGAGTGCGGAGTATGGCGGATGGAGCACGTTTGGGAGTGCGCAGCATGGCGGATGTAGCACGTTTGGGAGTGCGCAGCATTGTGGATGGACCACGTTTGGGAGTGCACAGCATGGCGGATGGACCACGTTTGGGAGTGCGCAGCATGGCGGATGGAGCACGTTTGGGAGTGCGCAGCATGGCGGATGGAGCACGTTTGGGAGTGCGCAGCATGGCGGATGGACCACATTTGGGAGTGCGCAGCATGGCGGGTGGAGCACGTTTGGGAGTGCGCAGCATGGCGAATGGAGCACGTTTGGGAGTGCGCAGCATGGCGGATGGAGCACGTTTGGGAGTGCGCAGCATAGGGGATGCAGCACGATGGGGAGTGCGGAGTATGGCGGATGGAGCACGTTTGGGAGTGCGCAACATGGCGGATGGAGCACATTTGGGAGTGCGCAGCATGGCGGATGGAGCACGTTTGGGAGTGCGCAGCATGGGAGATGGAGCACGATGGGGGGTGTGCAGCATAGGGGATGGAGCACGATGGGGAGTGCGCTGCATGGGGGATGGAGCACGATGGGGAGTGCGGAGTATGGCGGATGGAGCACGTTTGGGAGTGCGCAGCATGGCGGATGTAGCACGTTTGGGAGTGCGCAGCATTGTGGATGGATCACGTTTGGGAGTGCGCAGCATGGTGGATGGAGCACGTTTGGGAGTGCGCAGCATGGCAGATGGAGCACGTTTGGGAGTGCGCAGCATAGGGAATGGAGCACGATGGGGAGTGCGCTGCATGGGGGATGGAGCACAATGGGAAGTGCGCAGTATGGCGGATGGAGCACGTTTGGGAGTGCGCAGCATGGTGGATGGAGCACGTTTGGGAGTGCGCAGCATGGCGGATGGAGCACGTTTGGGAGTGCGCAGCATGGGAGATGGAGCACAATGGGGAGTGCGCAGCATAGGGGATGGAGCACGATGGGGAGTGCGCTGCATGGGGGATGGAGCACGATGGGGAGTGCACACCTCCCCCCAACACACACACACACGCGCGCACACTGCACAACACACCACACACACACACTGGGAACCACAAACAACTGCCCTAGACAGACACCCACACACACAGACAACGCTGCACACACACAACACCCAACACACAAACACCGCGGCACACACAAATATACGCACATACCGCACAACACACACATTGCACAAAACATACCTCCCCCCAAAACACACCACACACACACAAACCGCACAACACACACACACACAACGCTACAGACACACAGCGCTCCACAAACAACGCAACACACATACAACACCGCTCTCACCCCCCGTCACACCCAGACAACACCCAGAACATGTACAGCGCCCTACACAAACTCTTGGTAACTACACACAACAACATCTATATATATATATATATATATATAACAAAAATCATACATGAACTACACAATACGTAAATTCTAGAATACCCGATGCGTAGAATCGGGCCACCTTCTAGTAGATATAGATATATATATATATATATATATTGTGAGACTCATGTGGGATTAGTGGATGAGGGCAGGTATATCTCACCCCGGTATCGGTCCTATGTGACTTAGCCTGGCCAGGATCACCTGGCTACTAATGGATTAATGGGAGGTGAAGGACGGAGGTAAAAGGAATCTGGGAAGTTGGGGGAGGGTCTCCATCTGGGAACACAGTAAGCCTGTCTGTGTAGGAGACACTTGTGAGGAGCAGTGCCTGATGTTTGTATGGTTTAGCTGGAAGGGAGAAGCCCTCCAGTTGGTAGTTAGGATAACACTGTGTATAGTTAGTGCCGGACAGGCAAGGATTTATTTTGTTGGTGTTTTTTTTTCTTTTTGTTTATGCTTCACTGCAATAAACCTGACCAAGCGTCAGTTACACCTTGAATTCGGCTGTCTGCCTGAGGTGAATACGTGCCCTTTGAACCCAGCAAAGGCGATCCCGGAGCGTGTTATCACATTGTGGTGGAGAACGCGGGCAGCACGTTACAGCGCATCATAATGGATGACGTGGTGAAAGCGCTGGTACAATCCGCAGCTGTGCAGCAGGAGGCTAATCGCTTGATGTCGGCACAGTTGAAGGAACTGGTGGAATCGACGGTTAGAGACCGCCAACTTTTGCAGCAGGTGGCGCAGCGTCTGGCGACCGTACCGGAGAGTAATGCGGAGGCTGACCAGAGGGTGATTCATGTGAGTCGGTGCTGGCAGAAATTAACCACAGAGGACGATGTGGAAGCTTACCTGACCACGTTTGAACGGACGGCGGAGCGGGAAAAGTGGCCAAAGGAGCGATGGGCCGACTTGCTTGCACCGTTCCTAGCAGGTGAGGCCCAAAAAGCCTACTTTGATCTTGAGCCTGAAGCAGCGCATGACTTTGATAAACTAAAAGCCGAGATCCTTGCCCGGCTGGGAGTGACGACGGCCGTGCGAGCACAGAGAGTTCATCAATGGACTTATCAGCCCGATAAACCACCGCGGTCACAGATGTTTGACCTCATTCACTTGACCAAGAAATGGCTACAGTCCGAGGTTTTGACGGCACCAGAGATGGTACAAAGAATCGTTCTTGATAAATACCTAAGAGCTCTACCGCCATCTCTGAGAAAGTGGGTAAGCCATGGAAACCCCACGACAGCGGATCAGCTAGTGGATCTAGTGGAGCGTTATTCCTTGGCAGAAGGACTTATGGACGATGCTACACATCCTCGCTCTTCCCCTTCTCGACGAGGATCTGGTAAGACTGTTCCAGGGTCATGGGGAGGAGGAAAATATCCTAAGGCAGTGGAGGAGGAAAACAGGACTGCTGGCCCTGTGAGGGCTAAGGTGCCAAACTATGGTCTTAGCAAGGGGCCCGTGAGGTGTTTCCGCTGCCAGGAGGTGGGCCACATTGCTGCAAACTGTCCAGTAACTGCAGAACCGATGCAGTGCGATGTCACGGACTTTGAAAAACGCAGGGCTATGGTTGCACGGGTAGTGTGTGTTGCTGCATGTCAAGGCGATATGAGAAAACACCTGTGTGAAGTGTCCATTGATGGCAATACTGTTGTTGCACTATTAGACTCGGGAAGTGTGGTGACTCTGGTAAAGGCCAGTCTGGTAGCAGTCCCGATGGGACAGTCAGATAAATTTTCTGTGACATGTGTGCATGGAGACACCTGCTCGTACCTCACAACGGTCTCCTGCATTACTACGCCCTATGGGTCTGTGCATCATAAGGTGGGACTAGTACCAGCATTATTGCATGATATCATTTTGGGCAGGGATTTTCCCCACTTCTGGCAGTTGTGGGAGAACCAGTTAGTACCCCAGGGTAGCCGCACGGATGATCCTTCTCCCACACCTTGTGTGGGCCCGGAGCCACTAGAGGATGCCCCACAAGAGGGTTCAGAGGAGGAATCCGCTGAAAACAACCCCCAGTTCCCCTTTTCAGTTCTCGCGGGTGATTCCGATGAACCCGGGGCAGAGGCGGACACGGGTGGCTGTCCCCCTTCCTCTTGGCTGAATTCGGAAGTCCAGAAAGATGACTTCCAAAGTGAGCAAATGAGAGATCCTACCCTTTCTCAGGCTATAAAAAATGTTAAAATGATAAACGGGGTGCAGGTGGATGCAGGTACTAGGCTGTCTTACCCCTACATGGCACTGGAGAATGACTTTCTCTATCAGATAGAGAAGAAGGGGGATGACACAGTACAACGATTGGTTGTGCCGAGAGCCTACAGGCGGAGAGTGCTGGACCTGGCACACGGACACATGATGGGGGGACACCTGGGGGTCCAGAAAACTACCGAAAGGATATTACACTGTTTTGTTTGGCCAGGCATGCATCACGATATTCGCACCTATTGCGAGTCTTGTCCCGACTGCCAAATCTCTGCGCCTAGGCCCCGTTTCTGTAGCCCCTTAGTACCTCTGCCTATCATCGAGATCCCATTTGAGAGAATTGGGATGGATTTAGTTGGACCCCTCCCCAAGTCTGCACGAGGACACCAGCACATCCTTGTCATCTTGGATTATGCCACTCGTTACCCCGAGGCCATCCCTTTGCGTAACACGGCCACCAAGACCATTGCCAAGGAGCTGGTGCATGTGTTTAGTCGGGTTGGTGTCCCAAAACAAATACTCACAGACCAAGGAACCCCCTTTATGTCTAAAGTAATGAAAGAACTCTGCAGGCTGTTACAAATAGCACAGTTACGCACCTCCGTGTATCACCCTCAAACGGACGGACTGGTCGAGCGGTTTAACAAAACTTTGAAACAGATGCTCCGTAAGGCGATAGACAAGGACGGGAAGAACTGGGACTACTTACTCCCGTATTTGCTTTTTGCCATCCGGGAGGTGCCCCAGTCTTCCACCGGGTTCTCTCCTTTCGAGCTTCTGTACGCCCGACGTCCCCGTGGACTGTTAGATGTCGCTAAAGAAACCTGGGAGGGACAGGTCACCCCGTTCAAAAGCGTAATAGACCATGTAACCCAAATGCAGGACCGTATTGCGGCGGTGATGCCCATCGTTAAAGAGCATATGATACATGCTCAAGGAGCACAGAAAAGGATTTATGATAGGGGGGCCAAGATCCGTACTTTTGCACCCGGAGATAGGGTGTTGATCCTGGTCCCCACGGCAGAAAGCAAATTTCTGGCAAAGTGGCAAGGCCCATTTGAAATTAAGGAACGGGTGGGTGAGGTAAACTACAAAGTGTACCAGGCTGGTAAAAGGAAGCCTGAACAGATTTATCACGTGAATCTGATAAAACCCTGGAAGGACCGTCCAGCTCTGTCAGCAGGTCTGGCCCTTCCGGTCTGCAAGCAGACCATACCGGAGGTAGGGACTGCGGAGACTCTGTCGGAGCGGCAAAAGACCGACGTCAAGCAGTTTGTAATCAACAATCACGAGTTTTTCTCGGAAAAGCCCGGGCAGACCACTCTCATTAAACATGACATCATAACAGAGCCTGGGGTAACAGTTCAGGTAAAGCCCTACCGAATACCGGAAGCTCGGCGAGAAGCTGTCTCCCGAGAAGTGAAGACCATGTTAGAGTTAGGTGTAATCGAGGAATCGCATAGCGCCTGGTCGAGTCCGATTGTGTTAATACCGAAACCAGACGGCTCCATTAGATTCTGCAATGACTTCAGGAGATTAAATGCAGTCTCCAAATTTGATGCATACCCTATGCCACGGGTCGATGAATTAATAGATCGGCTTGGAAAAGCCCGGTATATCACGACCCTAGACTTAACGAAGGGCTATTGGCAGATCCCGCTAACAGAGGCCGCTAAAGAGAAAACTGCGTTTTCTACACCGGAAGGTTTATACCAGTATGTGTATATGCCGTTTGGACTACACGGGGCACCGGCAACCTTTCAAAGGTTGATGGACCGAGTCCTGAGGCCCCATAGGCAGTATGCTTCTGCGTATTTGGATGACATAGTCATTTACAGCCTGGACTGGGAGACGCACCTCCAGAAACTAGAGGCCGTGATTGAGGACCTGCGGGAGGCGGGTCTAACAGCAAACCCCAAGAAATGTCATATCGGGCTGGAAGAAGCCCGGTATTTGGGATACGTAATTGGGAGGGGAATTGTTAAACCCCAGAATGACAAGATACAAGCCATTCAGAACTGGCCGCAACCAGTCAACAAGAAGCAGGTGAGAGCGTTTTTGGGAATAGCCGGCTACTACCGACGGTTCATTCCCAATTTTGCGGCTACCGCTGTTCCCCTGACGGACCTTACCAAAGGGAAAGACTCTGTCATGATCAAATGGACCTCGGCAGCCGAAGAAGCCTTCCATAACTTAAAACTAGCTCTTTGCTCTCAACCTGTGCTAATGACACCTGACTTCCGCAGCGAGTTCGTGGTCCAAACGGACGCTTCTGATGCCGGTATAGGGGCTGTATTGTCACAACTGAAGGATGGAGAGGAACATCCGGTCCTTTATCTTAGTCGGAAACTTAATAAGCATGAACGCAACTATGCCATAGTGGAAAAAGAATGCTTAGCCATTAAGTGGGCTCTAGAGTCCCTTAAATATTACTTGATTGGAAGGAAGTTCCGGCTGATCACTGACCATGCCCCTCTCAAGTGGATGCACTTGAATAGGGAACGGAATGGCCGAGTGACCCGGTGGTTCCTTGCACTTCAGGCCTACCGTTTTACAGTGGAGCACCGCCCGGGGGTGCGGATGGGGAATGCTGACGCCCTGTCTCGTGTGCACTGTTTTGTGGGTGCTGTTGCTCAGCTGCAGTGGTCTGAGCAGAGGGGGGGGATATGTGAGACTCATGTGGGATTAGTGGATGAGGGCAGGTATATCTCACCCCGGTATCGGTCCTATGTGACTTAGCCTGGCCAGGATCACCTGGCTACTAATGGATTAATGGGAGGTGAAGGACGGAGGTAAAAGGAATCTGGGAAGTTGGGGGAGGGTCTCCATCTGGGAACACAGTAAGCCTGTCTGTGTAGGAGACACTTGTGAGGAGCAGTGCCTGATGTTTGTATGGTTTAGCTGGAAGGGAGAAGCCCTCCAGTTGGTAGTTAGGATAACACTGTGTATAGTTAGTGCCGGACAGGCAAGGATTTATTTTGTTGGTGTTTTTTTTTCTTTTTGTTTATGCTTCACTGCAATAAACCTGACCAAGCGTCAGTTACACCTTGAATTCGGCTGTCTGCCTGAGGTGAATACGTGCCCTTTGAACCCAGCAAAGGCGATCCCGGAGCGTGTTATCACAATATATATATATATATAGTACAGTGCCTAGCAAAAGTATTCAGCCCCCTTGAATTTTTCAACCTTTTCCCACATTTCAGGCTTCAAACATAAAGATAAAATTTTATTGTGATGTTGAAGAATCAAGAACAAGTGGGACACAATTGTGAAGTTGAACGAAATTTATTGCTTCTTTTAATTTATAAAAAAAAACAAAACTGAAAAGTGGGGCATGCAATATTATTCGTCCACTTTAAGTTAATACTTTGTAGCGCCACCATTTGCTGCGATTACAGCTGCAAGTCGCTTGGGGTATGTGTCTATCAGTTTTGCACATCGAGAGACTGAAATTCTTGCCCATTCTCCCTTTGCAAACAGCTGGAGATGAGTGAGGTTGGATGGAGAGCATTTGTTCAGTACCAATTCAGAAGTCAGAGTACAGATACATAATTTGTCCCTTTAAGTTTCCAGACCACTTTTTAATGTTGTATGTTCTGGACCACCAGATTAATTATATGTATCAATTCCATAATATTATATATAAGTTTCTAAGGCATAAGTGGTTTTCAGAAAAAAATAGGCAAATTAAGGAAATGTGATTAAAATATACTCATAAAAATACACAATACTTACCCTAGTATTCTAGCACTATTGATCTAGTGCTTTCTTTCATTCTCTGTTTACTTAGCTGCAGCAATGGCATGCCACCCAAATTTCAGTAAATCACTAGCCTTGTGACTAGTGATGAACGGACTTGCAGATAACCGGGACCGGCTGATCCCGTTGATCTGGTTTCTAAAATCCGGTTGCCGGCCAAATTCTGGTCCCCATATAAGTCTATGGGGACTAGAATCGGGCGATTAAAAATGTTTGTAGAAAGGATAGGGGGATGGGAGCAAGTGCGCTGTACTTACCAAGACACCGGCACAGCTGTACGAGCTCCCAGGTCACGCATTCACTTCAGGTGCAGCGCATTAGGCTCATTTCATATGCACTGCTTTCCCCACCCACCGGTACCTGTGATTGGTTGCAGTCAGACGCGCCCCCACCCTGAGTGTCAGCGTGTCAGCTGATAACCGGTGGGCGGGGAAATCAGTGCAACTGTCTGTGGGTCAGTATCATATTATAAAAATAAATAAATAAAATAGTTGGCATAGGGTCCCCCATATTATGATACCCAGCAAAGATAAAGCACACAGCTACAAAATAATTTTAAAAAATGTTGTAACGTTCCCCCCCTCCAATTTTGATACCCAGCCATGATAAAGCTCAACAGCTGGGGGCTGGTATTCTCAACCTGGGGAGTCCCATGTTTATTTGGACCCCCAGGCTAAGAATAGCTGTCTACAGCCAACCCAGAATTGTCGCATCCATTAGATGCGACAAGCCCAGCGCTTTACCCGGCTCTTCCTAAATGCTCTGGTGCGGTAGCAATTGAGGTAATAAAATCAGAGGTTAATAATAGCCCACAACTGTCACTAAGCTCTAGATTAGTAATGACAGGCATCTCTGACACCCCTATCACTAATCTGTAAGTGAATGTAAATAAACACAAACCCTGATAAAATCCTTTATTTGGTATAAAAGACAAAAAAATTCCTCTTTAACTACTTTATTAATCTCCAAAACACCCCTGCAGGTCCAACATAAGCCCCACGAGGTCCCACGACAATTCAGCTCTCCTACTTCAGAACTCCACAGCGCTCAATCATGGAACATGACTGCCCGCTGTGAGCTCCAGAGAATGAATGAGAAGCATGCTCAGTAGTGACATCACTCAGGTTAGTTGTGGTCACAGCTGAAGTGTTAAAGGGCTGGTGGGGTGCGGGGCATGGCCACAGTGCTTCAGGTCACTAGAGGTCATACTGTGGTGATCAAGGATGCTGCGACGTCTGAAACGCGCTTTTGTATGGTTGGCACCACGCCAAATTGATGTCTATTTTAATGTAAATCCAATAAAGCAAGAAAGAATTTTTATTATCTGGACTGGATGCTGGAGTTTTTCTTTACTTGGATCTAGCAGTGGCCTCCCTCCCATGCACCGTCTGTGATTGTCTCTGCTGGGTGAGCTGGTATCTCTCTTGTTTGTGGGAAATCGGGTATGACTTCCGATGAACTGAGTGACGTCACTGCTGCCAGCTGGTTCCCCCTTGTCAGTGTTTCCCAGAGCCTGGAGAGATCCGACATGTTTTCAGTCTCTCCAACCTCAGATGTACAAGAGCCAGGACCGTCATGGGACGTCATGTGGATTATAGTGGAACATCAAGGGTCTTTTGGGGTTGGTAAAGAGGGTGCTGTATTTTATTTCAAATAAAGGATTTTTCTCTGTGTTTTTCATTATTTCTTTTTACTTATAGGATTAGTGATGGGAGGCTCATAGACTCCTACCCATCACTAATTCTGGGCTTGATGACAGTAGTGCACTGTTATTAACCCCTATTACCCCGATTTCCACCACACCAGGGCAATAGGAAGAGCCAAGTAAAGCGCCGGGCTTGCCGGATTTAATGGATGTGACAATTCCAGAGTGGCTGTAGGCTGGTATTTTGAGCCTGAGGGGTCCCAATAACCATGGGACTCCCCAGGTTGTGAGTACCAGCCCCAGCTGTTGGGCTTTATCATGGCTGGTATCAAAATTGGAGGGAACTGCACGTCATTTTTTAAAAATATTTATTTAAATTTCCTTTTTAAAAAAGTCGCATGCAGTTCTCTTATTTTTATACACAGCCAAGATAAGCACAGGGCTGGGGGCTGCAGCCTGCAGCCATGGGTTTTATCTGTGCTGAGTATCATAATATGGGGGCCCTACACCATTGTTTTATTTATTTATTTTTATGCCATGATATTGACACGCAGACTGTTGCACTGCTTTCCCTGCCAACCGGCCATCCTGGTGCCTGTGATTGGTTGCAGTCAGACGCACCCCCAGCCTGTGTGACTGCAACCAATCACAGACGCCAAGATGGCCGGTGGGTGGGGAAAGCAGTGCATATGGATGAGCAATGATGAGCGGCCCAGGAAGTGCAAGAGCAGTGTATAGCCGCGCCAGAGCCTTCGTAAGTATGAAGCGCTCGCTTCATTTTTATTTTCTTTATTTTTCCCTTATTTATTTTTAATTTCCCCAGTGCCAGATCCAGATCAATATCTGAAATACTGGGCCTGGGTCCAGCACCTGGGCACCTTTAAAACCTTGCGGATCCAGACTTTTACAGTCCGAATCCACCCATCACTACTTGTGACACAAACCGCTGAGGCCAGTCACTGCTAGGGCGATTGATTCAATACAGAAATCATGTGTATACAAGGCATGTTATTATTGCGGCCAAGTAAACAGAGATAGGAGGGAATATCTGAAAGCACTGGGGCGGCAACAGATAAGTACTGTGTATTTTATTATTTTATTATTTTAGAGTTTATCACATTCCTATCTATGCATCTATGTTAAAACCTCTATAGGTGCCATATAATTACCATTTTTCTCCTCTAAACTACTGGCAAGGAGGACTTATTTTACTTATTTTAAAGCAGAGTTAAAACGGAAAAATGTGTGCTAGTTCTGCACTGCTGTAAGAAATGATCTGTGGAAATGAAGTCCCACAGAAGACACACAGGTGAAGAACATGCGGTTTATTCTACGTGTTTCAAAGCTATATAAGTTCTTCTTCAGGAAAAAACACAATACAGAGATATCAGAAAATACGATGTATTCTAGTAGTTGGCATTTGAATGTATTTGACAAAAAAAAACACCTGACAAGTCAGAGTTCAACTTCCATTTGAAATTTCTCCACACACAGACTGTGTATTTTTTTTGTCATCTACATTCAAACACCAAACCACTATATAACCGCCTGTTTGCCAATATGTCTATATTGTGGTTTCTCCTGAAGAAGATGCTGAACAGCTCCAAAACTCATTGAATAAACCACATGTTCTTCTCTATGTCCTTGACTCCTTTTCTATGGATCATTTCTCACAGCAGCGCAGAACTAACACACATTTTTCCGTTTTAACTTTTTATCTCTACGTGTGTCTGCAACAGCTGTTTCATACCCATAGTGTTATGTATCACACAACCCTATCAGGTGAGTGCACCCGTCATTTGTAGCCTTTTTTTTTTAACAAGTTAAGACATTATTGCACTTGTGCTCCCTCATAGTAATTATTTTAAAGCAGAAAATGTTCTTTAAATTGCTCAATACCCATATGTATAAGAATTAGAAGTATATAAAATTCATACGATAACCATATAGAACACTATATTGCAAATCTGTACATCTTTTGTTCATTGATACCTATCATTAATAGCTCTGCTCAAAACTTAAATGTTCCCACACATCATTATTACATTCATTGTAACTTCTCTAAGTGCTAACCAATGACTGTAGGTAACACTGACATTTCATCCATGGAAGAACTGTAAGACTTAGTGCACAAAACACCTTTTTCCTGTTGTTAAACATTAAAAAGAAAGAACGTATGTGCTGCAAAGTAAAAATGACATGCTGTTCATATGTTGTCTTTTGAGCTTCATTGACCAGCTTAATGTTTGTAAAGACACAAAGTTTGGAAGATGCTCACTAGTTTATACAGTACATGTTTAAAAAAACGCCGATGTGGAGTCCCGAGGGTCAGAGAGTGCTCCTGTCTGCTGATCTGGCTGTCTTTAGAAGAAATGCTTGGGGTTCAACCCATTGAATGGCCTCACTCCTTCCCCATGGGCAGAACACTACACTGGCAGCCCATGGGCAATGGGAAGGAACTATTAACCCCATATTCAACATGTCATCCAACTCGGTCTTTATCATTGCCAACACTGGAGGTGTCACTCTGTAGGCTGGTTGTCTGATTGGAGCAGTTGCACATATTGACATGATGCTGGACCAGTGGTGATCGATCAGGCCGACTTGTGAACAGGAGTCCATATGTTCTTGGCAGGTTTGTTAACTGCTGCTTCTGTGATGGACCAAGCCGCTCCCCCAACAGGCCAACCATTACCACCATTCCCCTTTTAGAGTCCAGCATTAAGTACAGGATCCGGTCCATATCTGGGTCATCAAAAGGCGGACAACAAACTGCTAAGTTGGTGACCTTCCTTTTCTCATAAGCTTTTAGAATATTGACATGGTAGGTCCGTTCACGAACAACTGCTCAATGCAGGGCCACATTGTATCCAGTATTCCTGTATTTCCTGGTGATGGTGAACAGACATGCCTACATGGCTTGCAGCTTGTTTTTGAGTACTGGTACTAGTACTAGAACCTTCTGTCCAAAGGAAAATTATTGGAATCTGGTAGTACAGTTGTAAAACCGTTGTTGCCTTTCCTGAGCCTCTAAATTACCATGGGCTAAGGCCATTAGGTAACTCATCTTTTCCCTAAACCTTTGGATATAATCCCGAATGGCAACCTCTTCTGTGGGGAAAGTGACCTCCCAACTTTCTCGCACCTGCTCTAAAGGCCTTCATACTTTTCAGCAGTACAACAACAATTTGACAAGGGAGAGCCCACTAGAATCATATGTCCCCTCTCTATAAGAGAAGAGGAGCTGCTGCAGGTTTTTCTACCAGTCTCCCTCTCGAACTCCACATGCTAGCTAACAAGCTGTTTGAGCATCCCATAGATGTGGAGACACAAGGGTCAAGGGGTGCTCTCATCCGCTGGCCTGGCTATCTTTAAAAAGACCGCACAGGCTGGGGCTCATACCACTGAATGCCCATACTCTTTCTCTATGGGCAGAACACTACTCAAACAACAAAGGATGAAGGTACATCACTCCGGTAAGACTTTCTTGAGTTACCAACAGACAACAGAATATAGTACATTCCCGAAAAGGACAAGAGATGGTGCTATGGACAGAGTTTCACCCTTCCACTTATTCACCAGGGATTAGAACCTCTGCAACATTGGGAAATCCAGGGCCACTACCCTAGTCAGCAGCACCCTACTTTTGGTGGCAGGTATGTGGCCAGGTGACTGGATTGTCCTGACCTGGGTTCTTCAAATGAATTTTTGGCCTCAGACCCCTTGTGGCTCGGTGCACAGGGCTGGTGCCATCAGTGCTTTATTACAACTAAAATAAAGTGCTAACGGTGACTGCCCCTGCACTGGCTGCGATCATCAAGTGGTCTAGTGTCACGGATGTGTCATGGGTGACAGACAGTCATGTGGTTTCTGGCAATAGAAGGTCACAATGTATGGCTACACAAAATGCTCCCTTAGTTTCCACTGTTCCTGCTGTTAGTATTCATTGTACTAGGTAGCTTTAAAGCTGGGTTTTCATCTCTTACCCTTTAGGACCCAGCAGAGCTCTCTTTCTGTCCAACTGCTGATTCTCAATATTCCCCTTGTGCTTAAATACTCCCATCTACCTTGCACTTGTGCTGGTGATATTATTCAGTTCTTTTAAGCTCTGGTTGCAAGCAGGTGGCTTCTACTCTTCTGTGGTATCGTTGCTGAAACTTAGTTGAACTTCTACTTGACTCAGTTAATGCACTTTTCCCCTGTGTGTCCTCCTTGTGTCTTCTTTAGTGGTTAGTGGGGTTGATGAAGAGCTCATCCCACCTTTTCCATATTTAGGGTCCAATACTAGGGATACCTATGGTAAGGCATCGAGCTCGGCACATAGGTGTGGGACCTATCTAGGGTGGTGAGGAACCCCAGGGACCAGCGGTAGGTTTGGTCATGTCACCATCTCCCCCTTCATAGTGACACAGTAGGGGACAATACTACAAGGAGGTGACTAGGAAAGGGGACATTACTACAAGAAGAGTTCCAGCATTTGGCACAGTAATACAAGAAGAGGACCAGGATGTGGGACATTGCTATTAGAAGGGGACAAGTATGGGGCACATTAATACAAGAAGGGGACAAGTATGGGCACATTAATACAAGAAGGGGACAAAGATGGGCACATAAATACAAGAAGGAAACAAGGATGGGCACATTAATAGAAGATGAGAACCAGGAGAGGCACATTAGTACAGCATGGGGACAAGGATAGTGTTATGTCACCGCCGGAGTCTGCTCCAGCGACTTCTGCGCCAATCGCCAGGTGACGCCGTGTTCCTGCCGTGGATGGTGCTGGTGATGGGAGATGGGAGAGGAGTCGATACCAGCGGCACCGATGGGCGCAGGCTCCAATCATCCACTGGGCTGGGTTAGCTTGGGATCTGCAGTACCACTGGCTGACTGTGGGTGGCATGTGTCTTCCAGCTGAAGTTGCCAGCGTCCAGCTACAGCCAATGGGAAGACACCACACCCTTCTTATTCCCCCTCCTGTCACATGACCACTGCCAGGGATAGTTCTGATTTTCCTGGTTCCTGTTACGTCCTATTCTGTTGGTAATTCCTGCGTGTTGATTTCTGCGTGTTTTCTGACTACCCTCCTGCCTACTGTTTTTGTACCTTGCTGCCCGATCCGGATTTGACCTCTGCTATGTTTGCCGACTACGTCATTGCCTGCCGATTCTGTCCCTGTTCCGCAATCCCTGGTTTGACCCTGCCTGACTACTACTCTCATCGGACTGCAGCCTTCCACAGGTAGTGATCTCCAGGGCCCTGTGTAATTCCAAATCCCTGTATAGGGGTTAAAGGGTTTCAGGGTTCTGGTGGTCCTGCTTGGTTAGTGGCTTCCCTCTAGCCTCCCCTTTACAGCCCATCTGAGTCTGTGGATCCAGGCAGGTGTTACAGATAGGTACATTACTACAAGATAGGAACAAGGATGGGATGAGTACATTACTACAGGATAGGGATATTACTATCGGATGGGGACAAGGATGGGCACATTACTACAAGGTGGCAACCAGGATGTAACACATTACTACAGGATGAGGTCTAGGATGAGGACATTGCTACAGGATGAGGAAATTACTATAGGATGGGGAGATTACTATAGGATGGGCACATTACTAGAGGATGGGGACAAGGATGGGCACATTACTACAAGATGGGAACTAGGATGGGGCACATTATTACAAGATGAGTTCCAGGATGGGGACATTACTACAAGATGAGGACCTCATGGAAAAATTACTACAAGATGTTGACCAAAATTACTATATAGCGTGAACTGTAAAATGATATTACTTACAAGAAGGGGATAAAATGTAAAAAAAAATGAAAAATAAATAAAGCATGAAATTATTTTTTGTAGTATTAAAAATGCTTTTATATATATATACATATATATATATATATATATATATATATATATATATATATATAGCAGCTACAATAAACAAAAAAATGCATGATTACTATCGTTACATACAGTATAGACCAAAAGTTTGGACACACCTTCTCATTGAAAGAGTTTTCTTTATTTTCATGACTCTAAAAATTGTAGATTCACATTGAAGGCATCAAAACTATGAATTAAAACATGTGGAATGAAATATTTAAAAAAGTGTGAAACAACTGAAAATATGTCTTATATTTTAGGTTCTTCAAAGTTGCCACCTTTTGCTTTGAATACTGCTTTGCACACTCTTGGCATTCTCTTGATGAGCTTCAAGAAGTAGTCACCGGAAATGGTCTGCCAACAGTCTTGAAGGAGTTCCCAGAGATGCTTAGCACTTGTTAGCCCTTTTGCCTTCACTCTGCAGTCCAGCTCACCCCAAACCATCTTCATTGGGTTCAGGTCTAGTGACTGTGGAGGCCAGGTTATCTGGCGTAGCATCCCATCAATCTCCTTCTTAGTCAAATAGCCCTTACACAGCTTGGACGTGTGGTTGGGGTCATTGTCCTGTTGAAAAATAAATGATGGTCCAACTAAACGCAAACCGGATGGAATAGCCTGCCGCTGCAAGATGCTATGGTAGCCATGCTGGTTTAGTATGCCTGCAATTTTGAATAAATCCCCAGCAGTGTCACCAGCAAAGCACCCCCACACCATCACACCTCCTCCGCCATGCTTCACGGTGGGCACCAGCCATGTAGAGTCCATCTGTTCGCCTTTTCTACAAAGACACGGTGGGTGGAACCAAAGATCTCAAATTTGGACTCATCAGACCAAAGCACAGATTTCCACAGGTCTAATGTCCATTCCTTGTATTCTTTAGCCCAAACAAGTCTCTTCTGCTTGTTGCCTGTCCTTAGCATTGGTTTCCTAGCAGCTATTTAACCATTAAGGCCTGCTGCACAAAGTCTCCTTTTAATAGTTGTTCTAGAGATGAGAAGGTGTGTCCAAACTTTTGTTCTGTACTGTATATAATTATTCAAGCTATAAAACCATACCATAACCCATACAATCAATGCCAATTAAAAAAAATTAAAAACGAGGAAAAAATGTTCAAAAAACGTGATGCAAAGGTGTATAGAAAAAAAATATGGTATTACTAAAAATGTCACTTAGCCTGCAAAGAATGGGCCACCTCAAATTAATTTTTTTTATATGTGCAGCTCATTTACCCAGCCAAGTTTGAGACCCCTGCTCTAAGCCATCTTTCCTGTAGTTCTGGGTGTGTTTAAACATGGAAGCGATTCTAAGCTGTTAAACAGTAGGGAGCAAGTGAAAAGATAAATATTAAAATATTAAAAGAAGACACACAAACATATTTTAATAAATAAAATTGCACAACTTGACAGCACTAAATGCAGAATGCCTTATATGTAAAACGTTTGGTAAAGGAGATATAGTCCTTTATTCATTTAATACGACCTTCCAACACTTTCCGCTCTAGGCAAAGTTTTATAATGATGTGATGAAAGGTGAAAGCATATCCAGTACTACATTATCCAAACATGTTCCACTGTCATACAGGAAGATCATAGTTTGCAATGCAAAAACAAATGTTGATCTTCAGAAATTACTGAACTACTTCAGGATTAACTCTTCGCTTTGTTTCTGTACTTAAAGATTAACCATATTTTTTTTTTATATATAAATGCGCAAACCGCAATCAAGTGCACCCAGTTCCTAAGAAGCAAATGGCACAATAATCCAGCAATTAAACCTGCATATATAGTTTAGGTAGGTAGATAGAACAGTGTCCTACCTAGGTTTGATAAATGTCCAGTTTGTGAAAATGCTGCAAGAATGTCCAATGTGCCAATAATCCAATCTCCAATGAGAAATGGAAGAGAAGTTGAAAGTATTTGCCCATTGGCTAACGGCTTTCTGGCATGAGGACTAGTGTTGAGCATACCCGAACTGTAAAAGTCCGGAACCGCGCGGTTTCAGCGTCCGATCTGGGTCCGACCTGGGCCCGGGATCCGGCTGCACGATCCGGGTTCGGGATTTTTTTTTCTCTCTCTCTATCTCTCTCTTTCTCTCCCTCTCTCTCTCTTCGGATCCGGACTTCTGTGACAACCCGCGACGGATCCGCCAGACCCGGATTATTAGCAATCCGCTCAACTCTAATGAGGATGGTACCTACATGGTATGTGGATGGAAGGTGTGCGAGGCATCTGTGCAGCACTCCGGCCTGGAGCTCTGATACAAGCTCACCATAATCAATTCACCAAAGTCCACCCAGACGGTGTGACTTCACTCGCTATTGAAATTGTCTCTTCAGGGAGGAAGAAGACGAACTCTGGTGCCACCTATTGGAGGTAGCAATCCTAAAAGTCAAAAGTGATCCTTTCACAAGTCTTGTCGTATGATTTGGGATTTAAGCCAGATGAGAATCTCAGTTTGCAGACATGGTGTTTCGGGATGGTTGTCACTTTTAAAGTGAAAAATATGAGATCTGATCTGGTTGTATGAGAGGCTAAGACGGGGTCTAAAGGGGAAGTTTTTCTCCTTACGGAGACTAACACCATTCCAGCATGCCAGTGAGGAGACTTTAAGCTGCAATGCTCCTCTGGGTAATATTCAAATGATCTCTTCAGGGAGGAAGATGATGAACTCTGGTGCCACCTATTGAAGGTATGGTATGGTTCAGAAGAGTATCTCCAAAGTGTTTCGAAGGAAATATCCTTCTTCATCAAGGATAGTAACTCCTGCAGATCAAATAAACTTATGATAAATTAGATTTAGGGTGCATAAAGAGTGAATTGCATATCAGAGTAATGAAACATTCCTATAATATAAAAAAAAAAATTAATTAATTGATCATCCACTATCAAGACACTGTAAAAGAGGTACATAATGATGAAAGGAAAGGTACCTTTTTCTGTGGGATTGAAATGTTTAAACAATAATGGAGAAGAAGTAATTATTTGCCCTTAACGTTTAGAATAGAAGTAAAATGGATTTCAAACACCCTAAAGCCAGCAGGATTAATTAGCAAAATAGATCTCTTTGCATTGTTGAGTTGAATTATCGAAAATACACATGATGCACTACTGTTCCGATAATCACCTGAAGCGATGTCTGCCTATTTAACTTCATTGGATCTACTATCCCTGATGACGAAGGACGATTCCTTTGAAATGCATTGGAGATACTCTTTTGAACCACAGACTATTTCGGAGCAGGTGACATCACACCGTTTGGTCGGACTTTGCTGTATTGATTGTGGTGAGCTTGTGTCAGGGTTGCCAGATGGAGTGCTGCACAGATGTCTTGCACACCTTCCATCCACCTACCATGTACGCCTATCATCCTAAAGCCAGGAAACTGTTAGCCGACGTGCAAATGCTTTCATCTGATCTCTCTATTCTGATTGGAAATTGGATTATCTGCATATTGGACATTCTAGGAACATTTTACCAAACTGGACATTCATCAAACCTAGGTAGGTCACTTGTCATTCTACCTACTTATATTGTACAGTATGTGCAGGTTTAATTGCAGAATTATTGTGTCATTTGCTTATACTAGGTGCACTTTAGTGTGGTTTTCACATTTATATTGTTTATTTCTTGCTTTTGACAGGTTTTAGCAGATAACGTGCTGCTTACTGTGGCTGTGTGTCCCTAGGGGTGGAATCACCAGTGTATATATGCATATATATTTCTATTTTACATTACATTTTTGTGAATAAATTTCTTTTCAGCATAATAAATACAGAGGTTTTTTCATAGGAACTCTGTTTAGAAATTGCCTCACAGCTGAAACCCTAAGCTGGCAAAAGTCCCATAATATAACATCATGAGTTTTAAGCTCTCTAAGGCATAGGAAACTATTAAGGCCCCATGTTGGATTCAGCGATAGACAGCAAGACCTATGTGTCTGTTAATTGGAGAAGAGTTACAGCAGTGAGCAGCTTCTGGCAAAACATTGATCACAATATGACATTTGGGCCAAAGGGAATTCCCTGCTGCTGGAGACACTGAAAATGTTACAAAAATGGAATGTCAGATCATTGGTAAAGGTGGGTTTGAATGAAAATAGGAAACCAATATGTGACTTGCACTTGTTTTATGACAACACTGGGATATTCATGAGTTACAGTAAATACTTACTTTTTTAAACCATTCTGTTATATGGAATAATCATCCATGCAATTATTCTCTATTTAACCACTGAATAGCTTGGAAAATGAAGGCATATTCTCATGTTCTTAAATTGTTTTATTTAGCATGAAAATAGAAAAAGCTAATAAATTGCAAATATGGCTATCTCCTATCATTTTTCTACAATCAGAGCATTTACAGTATCTTTCATAGTGTACAGCTGGTTTCCATAGAGGCTGGCCACTAGTGCCTGCTCAGACCAAGGCCGAGAGTGTGCAGTAGTTACATTCCAGGAGAGGGGTTATTTTATAATGTTTCAGTCACCTCTCTCCAGCCCATTGATTTCTTTACAACTGTTATCTGCTCACATCCCTCCTCCTTCTTTTTAACTTCTGACTGAGCATCTGAATAAATATTGCATCGGCTTCTCCTAGAAGTTAGAACAAGTTTCCTAAGCATAGCTTTCAATCTCTAAAGGGGGACAATACTTTCAAGTAACATTTCAGAATAAGCTGATGTGTGTATTAGAAATAACACTATCTTTTGGCATTATGTGACTTGTATCCAGCATTTTTCATCAGTTTACCCCTCTGTTTTCTCCTTTATAACACACATAGAAAAGCTGCCACAGCATGGAGGACATATTACAGCAGTCCTGAGCAGTGTAAGTGTGAATACATTTCTAGGGCAAGATAACTTACTTGTAAGAGAAGCTTCAGCATGGATTTGTTTCTCTGCCTCATCACTCATCATCCCCTCTCCTTTCTCCATAGACTTCAATACACACAATCTTGAAACCTCAATGTACTGGCAGTCTGTCTCGTCATGAACACAGATTTGAGTTGTTTTTCTTGATGTTGTTGTTGTTGTTTTTTATAGTGACTGATGAACTCAAGGGCAAGGGGGGAGAAGTAGCTGAAAAGCATAGAAAGAAGCAAGTTTCTCTGATCTCATATATCAGAAATCTTCTCATTTTCGCTTGTACTACTGTTTTATGAAAAAAATGTTGAGAGTACATTTACTATTTACGGTTATAACGATTTTTCTGATTGCTGACAAGTGGCAATAACGTTTTCCTAGTTTTAAAATGTTTTTTGTTACAGAGCTCCCACCTCTTTCTCTGTTGGTGTAGGGTGTGTGGAGACCAACGGTGCAGTATAGGAGCAGCGGTGGTTGGTAAGATGTGCATTATTTATGTTATTTCCACTTTTACTTCTGCTACAAGTATTTCCAAGGAGACTGAATTCCAAATGGTATTGATTACAGCACATCCAGAGCCAGAAAACAGAAGAAAACCTCAGGAATATTTCATTTGCTTATGATCTGCCATAGTGTCCTACATATGGTCTATCTTGTCCTCAAACATGCGTTAATTTGAAATACATTTTGGAGAGAAGAAAATTATTTGCCACTGATTAGCACAAATAAATCTAGAATTTAGCTATATTTTGATCTAATCCTTGTGAGATGGCGACCAGTGATGTGGTTAATGGGAGGTATGTACCACGCGAGTGGTGTGAGCCTCGAAAATGATGGCACGTGTAGTGCCCCATTTTATGGGTTTTATTCCTTCTTTCTTTGCTTCAGTATTCACAGCGGAGGCTAACTGGTGGCTAGAGAGATGGGTGGGTCTGGCCGCCCACGTACCCCCGTCCATGGCTGTGTCACATGTGAGGTCACATGCCGTTTTAGTGGAGTTAGCGTTTTACACATGGCTGTTAGTGTGCTGGAGGTCTGAGACTGGGTGAAGGCTCTGAGAGGCCTCTGGAAATCAGTCTGGGTTTAGACTGGAAGGAGATTGCAGCCAGGCTGGTGAGTGCTGTGGCTGCAGGGCCGAACCTCTCCTGGAGGAGAATACACTGGCAGTAGAGAGTGTGAGGAGGCTGCCATACCTCCCTATGGACTCTAATGAACTATAAGCCCACGGTATGTGGCTAAAGTTGTGTTTTGTCTTTAAGCCAGGAAAAGCATGTTTATGTTTGCTGTTTATGCGTGAAGTGTTTTAATTAACGGCTGGAATTATATAAAGAGATTGTGTTACCTCTGCTGACTTGGCTACCGCGCATCTCTGCAAGCGAGTAAATCCCCCAGGTTGCGGTGTGCAATCTCACACCTCTACAATTTACCTACATTTCAGTCTAACCCGTCCCAAAGTGTTCCACTTTTATACCAGCAAAACGAGACCTTCAAAACATCTCTAGAATTCATTAATAGTAAATACAGATCTAGTTTTATTCAACGTGCTTGCACATTTACAAGAATCACTTTCTTTGTACACTTCATTGTCATATTTATGGCATCTTACCATCCTAACAGCTAACTCAATGAACCAAAATTCTTTCTGCATTTATGCCTGATTACAATACTTAGAGTAATACTGTCATCTAGTGGCCAAATACCGAACATGCATCCTCTAAAACAACACTAAATATAGTATGATTTATATTATTCTGTTTAATAAATCAGCCAACCCCAAATCATTTGTCAAAAAACCTTTTAGTTTTTGATTAAAACTTTTTTTTTTATAACTTGTATGATTAATATGATCCCAAACAAGTCTAAGGCTGTATTACAAATAGATTCTGATGACATTTACTCTTCAAATTTCTTTCAAGTACAGCGTTGTAAATGATCTTTTATTTTGTATTATTATCCAGATCTGGCATACAGTTTGTGTTGGTATTGATGTAGTTAATACATGTAAGATGCTCAAGGCAAACTGCACTTAACTAAAGTAAGAACAGGAGGAAACAACAGCTATAATTCAGCTTTGCACAATTCACATTCACTTACATTTCTTAGGGTCACTCTCTTGTTGTATAACCACTTAGTTTTCAGGTTAAGAACAAATGTGCAGACGTTCTCATTAAGTATTTATGGCATCTTCAGTAACAACAAGTTTTCAAGGTACCAAGGCAGCACAGTATAGTGTGACGCTCCTTCTGTGGAATGCTTTACTTTACTCCGAATTGATGACACAAGAAATTACTTGGAACGTTATTGAGAAATGGAAACCAAGGAGAGAACAACACTAAATCGGAGCTGCCCTTACGTTAGTTGTTTCAAAACAACAGTGAGCAGCAAGCATTCACTACAGTGACGTGCAGTATCATTGATGTGGTCTACATGTCATCACATAAAGGAGAAAACATAATATTTCCTGACATAATAAGATTTTTAAAAGTGGTAATGTAAAGGCTATACCATAGATTTGTAATATCTGCAGTGACACAGATAAAATGGTAGAAAGTTCATTTTAGAATGGACATTCCGTGGCACATGTGTAGATAGATAAAAAGAAAAGGAAGCCAGCACTCCCATATTAAAGCTGACCGACAGCAAAAGAGGGAAATGCGAGAAAAATACATTTTTGCCACAACAACAAACCACTATGAAAAGGAAGGAACTGATTTAGTTATCAATATTTAAAAAAAGGTATTGTCTGAATCTCATATGTCTATGCTTAACAAAGGACGTTCTTTTAAGCCTGCTTTACACGTTGCAATTTGTTGTGCAATCACGTTTGCGATGTGACACGCCCAGGTCGCATATGTGATCTAATGAGATTGCACGTAGGTCGTTCATTTGCTGTCACACGAGCGTTAGTAGTCTATGTTAAATTGATCAATTTTGTGTGCGATCCTTTAGATCATGTGAACTGAACTAATCATCTTTCCTCCGTCTCACCTACACTCTCTACCTGATCTATCTATTACAATAAATAACACCACGCTCTCGCCAGTACCCAAAGTTCGCTGCCTCGGAGTGACCTTTGACTCTGCCTTATCCTTCATACCACACATCCAATCCCTCACCACCTCCTGCCGTCTTCAACTCAAAAATATTTCCAGAATCCGCCCTTTCCTCAATTTGCAATCTACTAAAATGCTAGTGCATGCCCTCATAATCTCCCGCCTCGACTACTGTAACATCCTCCTCTGTGGCCTCCCTGCCAACACGCTTGCCCCTCTCCAGTCCATCCTTAACTCTGCTGCCCGACTTATCCACCTCTCTCCTCAATACCACCCCGCTTCTCCTCTCTGCATGTCCCTCCACTGGCTTCCAATCTTCCACCGTATCCAATTCAAACTTCTAACACTGACCTACAAAGCTGTGCATAATCTTTCCCCTCCGTACATCTCCGAACTACTCTCCCACTACACTCCAACACGTCACCTCCGGTCCTCCCAAGATCTCCTCCTCTCCTCCTCTCTCATTCGCTCCTCACACAACCGACTCCAAGACTTCTCCCGAGCATCCCCAGTCTCCTGGAACTCGCTGCCTCAACACGTCAGACTATCCCCTACTCTTGCAAACTTGAAACGGAACCTGAAAACGCACCTGTTCAGAAATGCCTACAATCTACAATGAACTCGCTGCCGCCCGACCACCGTGCGCAGCTGCCGCCCGACCACCGTGCGCAGCTGCCGCCCGACCACCGTGCGGAGCTGCCGCCCGACCACCGTGCGGAGCTGCCGCCCGACCACCGTGCGCAGCTGCCGCCCGACCACCGCGCGGAGCTGCCGCCCGACCACCGTGCGCAGCTGCCGCCCGACCACCGTGCGGAGCTGCCGCCCGACCACCGTGCGCAGCTGCCGCCCGACCACCGTGCGGAGCTGCCGCCCGACCACCGTGCGGAGCTGCCGCCCGACCACCGTGCGGAGCTGCCGCCCGACCACCGTGCGGAGCTGCCGCCCGACCACCGTGCACAGCTGCCGCCCGACCACCGTGCGGAGCTGCCGCCCGACCACCGTGCGGAGCTGCCGCCCGACCACCGTGCGGAGCTGCCGCCTGACCTACACCCCACCTATTGTCTCCTCCCCATAATCCTATAGAATGTAAGCCCGCAAGGGTAGGGCCCTCTTCCCTCTGTACTAGTCTGTCTACTGTAACTTGTATACGTATTTTGTATGTAACCCCCTTCTCATGTACAGCACCATGGAATTAATGGTGCTCTATAAATAAATAATAATAATAATAATAATAATCATGTGTTCTGTGACGTATGCATTGGGCACCCTTTTTTTTTTTTTATTTATTGACTTGCCAAGCGTGTGTAATGTGTAGGGATGCGTTTTTACTATGTCATCTGCCATTCAGCTCTGCTACATGGCCGCTAACAGCAGACACAGACAGCCATGTAGCAGAGCTGAATGGCAGATGACAGCAAACACAGAAAGAGCCGCACGATCAGAATGAACTCGGGTTAACTTCACCCGACTTCATTGTCATGCTGCGGCTCTGTCTGTGTCGCGTCCTGATTAGCGGTCACCAGTGAAGGACTCACCGGTGACCGCTAAACTCCTGAGTAACTGAATTGAGCAGCCCTCTCTCATATATTCACCGATCCCCGATCTCCGGCACGGCGCTGCACGGCATTCACACTGCTCCGGCGGCCTTTACTATTTTGAAAAAGCCGGCCGCTCATTAAACAATCTCGTATTCCCTGCTTTCCACGCCCACCGGCGCCTATGATTGGTTGCAGTGAGACACGCCCCCAGTGTCTCACTGCACCCAATCACAGCAGCCGGTGGGCGTGTCCATACTGTGCAGGGAAATAAATAATTAAAAAAAACGGCGTGCGGTCCCCCCCAATTTTAAAACCAGCCAGGTATCCAGTGACAGCGAGTAACCTCAGTGACAGCTCAGCTGATCGCGCGGCTGTCTTCAGTTGCTGTGTGGAGGTGTCAGGAGCGGTGGTGTCTGCTGCAGCTCTGGTCACCTTCATGCAGCAGAGCTGGAAGCGACGCTGGACCATCCTGGATTACGCCGGACATGGAGGGCTTTTTCGGGCTTATTAAAGTGGTGAACGAGGGTATATGTTTGTGTTTTTTATTTCTAATAAAGGATTTTTTCGGGTGTGTGTGTTTATTTACTGTCACTTACAGATTAATCATGGAAGGTATCTCGGGGAGACGCCTGACATGATTAATCTAGGATTTAGTGGCAGCTATGGGCTGCCAATAACTCCTTATTACCCCGATTGCCAACGCACCAGGGCAAATCGGGAAGAGCCGGATACAGTCCCAGAACTGTCGCATCTAATGTATGCAGCAATTCTGGGCGGCTGCTGGCTGATATTGTTAGGCTGTGGGGCTCCCCATAACGTGGAGCTCCCCATCCTTAGAATACCAGCCTTCAGCCGTATGGCTTTATCTGGCTGGTTTTAAAATTGGGGGGGACCGCACGCCGTTTTTTTTAATTATTTAATTATTTATTTCACTGCACAGTATAGACACGCCCACCGGCTGCTGTGATTGGGTGCAGTGAGACACCTGTCACTCCCTGTGGGGGCGTGTCTCACTGCAACCAATCATAGGTGCCGGTGGGCGGGGAAAGCAGGGAATACGAAATAGTTTAATGAGCGGCCGGCTTTTTCAAAATAGTAAAAGCCGCCGGAGCAGTGTGAATGCCGTGCAGCGTCACGCCGGTGATCGGGGATCGGTGAGTATGAGAGAGGGATA
Source organism: Anomaloglossus baeobatrachus (assembly GCF_048569485.1). Lineage (NCBI taxonomy): Eukaryota > Metazoa > Chordata > Amphibia > Anura > Aromobatidae > Anomaloglossus > Anomaloglossus baeobatrachus. The sequence continues at coordinate 559,593,034 of NC_134353.1, forward strand.
GACTGACATGGACAGAGAGAGAGGGACAGAGATAGTGACCGACTGACAGAGATTAGTGAATGACAGACATTGTGAGGCGCTTTAGAACGCAGCTTTTCAGCTGCGCTCTGAAGAGGACCTTTTTTAAGCTGCGGTGCAGAGCGCACACCTGCGCACATAGCCTCGGACATCAAAATCGTATGAGGGATGTCACACATTTTAATTGACTAGGTTCGTGCAACAAAACGTTCAATTCTAGCCAAAGATACGATGTGTTTGCGATCAACGGTTTTGCGTTCAATCCTGATCGCACGTAGATGTCACACGCAGATACCTCACAAACGATGCCGGATGTGCGTCACTTACAACTTGACCCCAAAGATGGATTGTGAGATATATTGAAACCTGTAAAGCGGGCTTTAGTCCTACTGGACATATTGATTGGTTCCAGCTACAAGTTAATCTCTTTAGGTTTTTCAGATCCGTCAAGTTGAAAAACTGGTTTCATGATAAGAAAATGGATTTAAAAGATGAGAGTTGTGAGTTTTCCTTAAAGAAATTATTTTTGTACAAGAAAAGTGATTTTATTCTTCCAGGTAGTGTGGCGGTTATTGAAGCGTTTATTGCGGCCGTTAAACAGGACGTTGTTAATCTTAAAAATAATATGAATTTTCCTTTCAAAAATCCTAATGTATCAAAGGAGGAGTTTAATACCTTGCTGGATCATAAGAATAAAAAAGGTTGTCAGCTCACCCCTCTTCACTCCTGGATTCTGCACTGATGCAAGGAAACGCCCTGGCCCGGGCGGCAATGGATATCAGCAAAGGAAAAAATCCAGCATCATGGAGATTTTGTAGAAATAAAACTTGATTTTATTGTAGCAGAATAAAAACATGCAGACTGTGCAGTGGGCACAGAGGAACAGGTGAAAAGTGAGGGTTACCAACGCGTTTCGACCAGAGAGTCTTATTCATGACATGAATAAGACACTCTGGTCGAAACGCGTTGGATAACCCACACTTTTCACCTGTGCCTCTGTGCCCACTGCACAGTCTGCATGTTTTTATTCTGCTACAATAAAATCAAGTTTTATTTCTACAAAATCTCCATGATGCTGGATTTTTCCTTTGCTTATACCTTGCTGGAACTTGCCCATGATGATGACCTAGTAATAAAATCAACTGATAAAGGGGGTCCATTCCCGGGTGCAAATTAAATTATAAGCCCCTCTAAGATCGAGTTTAGAAAACCATTTGGCCCCAGTTAACTGATCATATAGGTCGGGGCTGAATGGAAGCGTATAGGTATTTTTAATCGTTATCTTATTCAGTTCATGGAAATCGAGGCAGGGATAGAGTCCATCATCTTTTTTTTTTTTTACAAAGAAAACTCCAGCAGTTTAAGGAGAGGAAGAAGGACGAATATGCCCTTGCCGTAAACGTTCGCTTACGTATGCCTTCATAGCAGCCCGCTCAGGGCCAGACAAATTATACAGGTGAGCTTTAGGCAATTTGGCATTAGGGACAAGGTTGATAGCACAATCATTTTTCGAAAAAAAAAACATTTCTGAAATCCTTTAGGTACTCCGGAAGACCCTACGGACTGGCAGAAAAAACCTGAACAGAATTGAGACATTTCTTATGACAATAAGAATCCCATTTGACAATATCCCTTTGACACCAACCAATGACAGAATTATGCATATCTAACCAAGGGATTCCCAATACCAACCCTGCAGGTAAATTATCCATCACATAACAGGAGATGGTCTCGGTATGACGAGATCTCACTTTGAGAGTGAATTCCACAGTTACAAACTGGACCAGATTCTGGAGTAACGACGCTTTGTCGATGGCGACAATCTGAATTCCAACCTAACTGCCACTAAGCCTAGTTTCATAACCAGTCCAGAATCAATAAAGTTAGCTGCAGACCCACAACCAATGAAAGCGAATGTTGATAAAGATCGGTTCTCAAAAAGAAGTACCACATTCACTAACACTTTACATGAGGAGTTAAGAGATTCCCGAAAGTCTGGGTAACCTCCTCGATAATCACTCAGACTTATGCTTTTTCTTGATGGTTTGTCTGCTGGGGGGGTGCCAAGCAGTCCTTCCGAAAATCTCAAGCGCGATCACAGTAGAAGCAAAGTTTCATATTACGATGTCGCCTTCTCTCATTGTCTCAAGGACTGCCTATGCCGACTTCCATAGGCTCTGCCTCAAATAGATGACCAAGACTGGGAGGACTAAAGGGAACCTCCTGTCGAGCTTCATGTCTCTCACGTATCCTGCGGTCCATTCGGGTAGCCTGAGTCATGGTCTCCCCCAATGAACCAGGTGGAGATTGGAGAGCCAGAGCATCCTTTAACGCATCCGACAGGCCTTTGTGAAACTGACACCTGAGGGCTGCATTGTTCCACAGAACTTCAGATGACCATTGCCTGAACTCAGAACTATAATGCTCAGCGGTGCAGCCTCCCTGTGTCAGGTTCATGATCTTTGCCTCTGCCACCTGGACTCTGACAAGTTCGTCATATATCAACCCCAAAGCGTCAAAAAAACATCAAGAGAAGACCGTTCTGAGGCTAAAGGGGACAAAGAAAATGCCCACGTCTGAGAAACCTCCCTTAAGAGGGACATAATTCCCACCCGCTGGGACTCATTCCCTGACGATCGGGGTCGTAATGTAAAAAATTATCTGCAGCTCTCTCTGAAAACCCTGAAACGGTCTTTCTCTCCTGAAAACTTATCAGGGAGCGCCACCACATGTTCGGGAGAGCTCAGTTGTCCAGAAGTCATACCTACAGTCTGTTGGGAGGGGTTTTTAAAAGTACCCAACGTACTAGAAAATTGCCCCTGCAACTGAGTCTGAAAAGATTCCAACTTCTGATGCTTCATGGCTAAATCCTAGACTAACTTAGTCAGAAAATTCCATTGCAGCTAATTGGAATAGTGACAATATACCAAACATAATGGAAATTAACAACATGCTCATATTACACCACAAATTTGAAAGGAAACATGCTATATTTAATAATTCATTCGGCACTTACCATAAAAGATGGGGAGTTTGGTTAAACAATTTAATAGATACCGGATGACTATTGCATCCCAAACTATATAGGGCGACATCTACTACTCTTTGACAATCTTATTAAATTTATAGATTTCTCAAAGACACTCTACTCCAAAGAAACAAAAAAAACAAACCTCTGGTTTCACTTACCCAAACCTTTCCCTCTTTTTCTATCTCTTCTTCATTTCATTCTTTCTTTCTTTTTACTCTTATAATCTTTTTTAGTAAGTCTTCCTTTACCACTTACCCTTTCATTCTTTTCCTTGATCCTCCCAAGTTTGCCCCCAAATAAAGTTCTTCTTCCCTAATCTACCCTCCCCAACCTCTTCTTCCTTACCCCATAAAAATACTAAATGGTAAATGTATGTATACTTACTCATAATGTATTTAAACAAATTTATAAATGCAATTCATTATGTAATATATGTTTAAATTTAAAGTACAATATTAATTATTGAAATTCTATGAGTCAGATTCGCCACCTGATCACAGAGCATACATACTGGGTCCATGAATGGAGAAAAAAAAAAGTTTGTCCAATCGTAATATAATGCAAGTCACTACTTACAGGTAGTACAGATGGAAGAGTAATAAGGAAAGCCGGATTCTGGTAATAGAAGGGCATGCATGGATACAGGGAGAAAACAAAGACGTGGTCAAGTAACAGTCCAAGGTAAAAGCCAAAAGGTCACAGCAGGAACAGGGAGCTGGCAGAGAGGAGTCAAACAACAGTCCTGGGTCAGAAAACAAAGATCAGAATTCTAGCAGAAAGACAGACCAACAGCACAACAACTGAAATAGAATGTACGACTGGCAAGGTTCAGAGAGCGCATGCTCGGAAAAGAAGCAGAGCAATTACCAGGATAATGAAAACACCTGAGCAATCAATCAACCTGCCAGCTCAATAGTCCAGGAAAACACAGCAGAGCATCTCCTAGTGCAAAATGCTCTGCATAGAGGAATAGTGATACTGCCAGCTCAGTAGTTCAAGAAAACACAGCAGAGCATTTCCTAGTGTGCAAGATGCTCTGCACAAAAGAATCGTGACACTTTTTCCCTGTGTCATTTCTCTTTATTACACATCACTAAATCTATGGACATCTGTAATGTCCTGGTGGTGGATTCACTAGACCGTGCACCGGACTCCCCCAGTGAAGCAACCCGGAGCTAACCCCTATACAGGGACTGTCTGATCACGCCAACAGAGGGCCTAGATGCACGGCAGCCGGAACACTAGGGGTATGAGTCCTTCAGGGATTTGCAGGGAATGTCTCTGAGTCCAAAGGCACCGTGGGCAGGATGGATGGCGGGAACCAGGTTCAAGTGCTGGGTAGGAACAGCAGACGTGGTCCGGGTCCAGTGAGCCGTGCAGGCGAATGTACCAGGTGGAGCCGGGGATCGGTGACGGGAATAGGCTGAAGATGACAGGATCCTCAGCAGACAGTCACCAGGACACTTCCTGGAGAACCGGTAGTCAGGGCCAGCGGACGGAGTCTGTGGACGAGACAGGGTTAATGGAGAGACAAAGCACAAGGGGAACTGAGCACCTAGCTTGGGGAACACGTTGATCAGGCACCGCCCACCAGAAAAGGGAAGTCTTATATACCCTGTAACTGTATCTTGTCATATCCTGTTCCCGGGACGCTGGCTCTTTAAGACAAGGTAAGTGAGCGCGCGCCCTAATGCACATGCGCAAGGCTCGGTTGCCGGAGGCCAGTACAGGACGCTGTGAAGGAGATGCAGGGGAGCCAGACAGCGTGTCCTGGATCGCAGAAGGACGCCGGAGCCGGCAGGCGGGAGGCATGGAGGACGCAGAGGAGGGACAGTGAGAGGAGCAGCCGCGGGCAGAGGGACCGAGGGCCAGAGCGGTGAGTGGCAGGCGGCGCCGGGGACCGGGAAGCGTGACAACATCTTGTGAACCCTGATGCTAGTCACTACAGACAGGCTAGCTATGAGGCTGTGTAGCCTGGAGCAGAGTTCCCCAACTCCAGTCCCAGAAGCGCATCAACAGTTCATGTTTTCAGGATTTACTTAATATTGCACAAGGGATGACTAGAGATGAATGAACCCATGGAAGTTCAGTTTGGTGGGTTCAGCTGGACTTTAGATGAAGTTCGGTTTGGGACCCAGACCTAATGTGAATGCCAATGGAAGTCACTAATTGGGCAGTTCAGCATAAACAGATCACTTCTGGGGGCGGGTGGCCAGGTTTATCCATTTTTTTTTTTTTGCTTGGTGCACACTACATCTGATCATGCTGTTGTTACAACCAGTGCAAGCCGTTAAAACACTGCAAGCAGCTCGCACTGGGCTGAGCACCAAGAATACCTGACCAAAGCGATGCTCGTGTGAATAGTTTGCGTACGTAAAGCACCCGAACTCTGGTTTTTTTTTAAAGTCTGTATTTGGTACGAACACCAAACCTCAGATTCACTCATCTCTAGTGATAATTTAATCACCTGCACAGGTGATGATTCCAACACTTGTGCAATGCTAAGGAAATCCTGACAACATGCACTGTTGGTGGTTCTTGAGGACTGGAGTTAGAGAACTCTGGTCTAGAGGTCCATGGTCAAATACCAAGATGGCTCAAAATAAACTAAGAGGTAAGAGAAAAAGCATAGTCAGGTCACAGTCCGAGGTCAGAATTCCAGAAACGTAGCAGATCAAGACAAAGGGGCTAGGCAAAAGGTGGCTTTACACACTGCAACATTGCAAACGACATTGCTGTAAGGTCACCGGTTTTGTGACGTAATAGCGACCTCCCCAGCGACATTGCAGTGTGTGAAACACATCAGCGACCTGGCCCCTGCTGTGAAGTTGCTGATCGCTACAAATCGTTCAGGACCATTCTTTGGTCCTTTGTTTCCCACTGTGCAGCAAAGTCTCAGTGTGTAAAGGGGACTTAAAACACTGGAAACGAGTGATGTGTCACAATATCTGTCAATCACTATTCTCTGTCAGTCGGTCTTTCCCTCTCGGTCTCTATTCTCTCTGTCAGTCCGTCACTATCTCTGTCCCTCTCTCACAGTCTGTTGGTCGTTTTCCCCTCCTCTCTCATACTCACCGATCCCCGATCACCGGCGCGGCACTGCACGGCATTCACACTGCTGCAGCGGCTTTTCCTCTTTTGAAAAAGCCGGCCGCTCATTAAACAATTTCGTATTCCCTACTTTCCCCGCCCACAGGCGCCTATGATTGGTTGCAGTGAGACACGCCCCCACGCTGAGTGACAGGTGTCTCACTGCACCCAATCACAGCAGCCGGTGGGCGGGTCTATACTGTGAAGTGAAATAAATAATTAAATAATTAAAAAAAACGGCGTGCGGTCCCCCCCAATTTTAATACCAGCTAGATAAAGCCATATGGCTGAAGGCTGGTATTCTCAGGATGTGGAGCTCCACGTTATGGGGAGCCCCCCAGCCTAACAATATCAGTCAGCAGCCGCCCAGAATTGCCGCATACATTATATGCGACAATTCTGGGACTGTACCCGGCTCTTCCCGATTTGCCCTGGTGCGTTGGCAAATCGGGGTAATAAGGAGTTATTGGCAGCCCATAGCTGCCAATAAGTCCTAGATTAATCATGTCAGGCGTCTCCCCGAGATTCCTTCCATGATTAATCTGTAAATTACAGTAAATAAACACACACACACCCGAAAAAATCCTTTATTAGAAATAAAAAACATAAACACATTCCCTCATCACCAATTTAATAAGCCCCAAAAAGCCCTCCATGTCCGGCGTAATCCACGGACCTGCAGCGACGGTTCCAGCTGTGCTGCATGCAGGTGACAGGAGCAGGAGAATACACCGCCGCTCCTGTCACCTCCACGCAGCTAATGAAGAGAGCCGCGGGATCGGCTGAGCTGTCACTGAGGTTACCTGCTGTCACTGGATCCAGCGGTGGATGCAGCAGTGGCCGCGGGTAGCCTCAGTGACAGCTCAGCTGATCGCGCTACTCACCGCTGCTTCCGGTCAGCTCTACGCAGCAACTGAGGTGAGTAGCGCGATCAGCTGAGCTGTCACTGAGATTACCCGCGGCCACCGCTGCATCCACCGCTGGATCCAGGTAACCTCAGTGACAGCTCAGCTTATCGCGCTATTGCCTTCATTAGCTGTGTGGAGGTGACAGGAGCGGCGGTGTATTCTGCTGCTCCTGTCACCTCCATGCAGCAGAGCTGGAAGCGATGCTGGAGGTCCGTGGATTACGCCGGACAAGGAGGGCTTTTTCGGGCTCATTAAATTTGTGATGAGGGAATGTGTTTGTGTTTTTTATTTCTAATAAATGATTTTTTCAGTTGTGTGTATTTATTTACTGTAATTTACAGATTAATCATGGAAGGATTCTTGGGGAGACGCCTGACATGATTAATCTAGGACTTATTGGCAGCTATGGGCTGCCAATAACTCCTTATTACCCCGATTTGCCAACGCACCAGGGCAAATCGGGAAGAGCCGGGTACAGTCCCAGAACTGTCGCATATAATGTATGCGGCAATTCTGGGCGGCTGCTGACTGATATTGTTAGGCTGGGGGGCTCCCCATAACGTGGAGCTCCCCATCCTGAGAATACCAGCCTTCAACCGTATGGCTTTATCTGGTTGGTATTAAAATTGGGGGGACCGCACGCCGTTTTTTTTAATTATTTAATTATTTATTTCACTGCACAGTATAGACACGCCCACCGGCTGCTGTGATTGGGTGCAGTGAGACACCTGTCACTCAGCGTGGGGGCGTGTCTCACTGCAACCAATCATAGGCGCCTGTGGGCGGGGAAAGTAGGGAATACGAAATTGTTTAATGAGCGGCCGGCTTTTTCAAAATAGTAAAAGCCGCCGCAGCAGTGTGAATGCCGTGCAACGCCGCGCCGGGGATCAGGGATCGGTGAGTATGAGAGAGGAGGGGAAAATGACCGACAGACTGTGAGAGAGGGACAGAAATAGTGACGGACCGACAGAGAGAGAATAGAGACCGAGAGGGAGAGACCGACTGACAGAGAATAGTGATTGACAGATATTGTGACACATCACTCGTTTCCAGTGTTTGACTAGCTAGGTTGTTCTGCAGGTCCGGATCGCTGTTGCGTCGTTGGCCAGGTTTGCCTGTTTGACAGCTCACCAGAGACTCACCAGAGACTTTGTAGCGATCCCGGCCAGGTTGGAATCGCTGGTGGGATCGCTGAAAGTCTCAGTGTGGAAAGGGGCCTAAAAGGATAATCAGAAGAAAGGTCAGATAACAATAGATCAAATACTGAGCACAAGAACCAAAGGAACTCAGACACCACCAAGCATAGTCTACAACTGGCAGTAATTTTAAGGCAGGGAGCCACCTAAATAGCAGGTAATCACTCCAAACAGGAGACACATGGAGGAAACCCAGTACATACCAGCCTCCAATTGGATGGTGGGACTCTCTATTACCATACTGACAGCTCAGCATAACCCTGCCTAAGACTGAACAGCTGAACTGTCATTCACTTTGTCCAGAAATAGTGTCCACCATTAGAAACATATTTACTTAGAAAATTGATGAAGTGTTCAAAACTTAGTTTTTTTTATATTGTTTTTCAGGACGTGTACTTTACGTTAGCAGTAAACTGAAATTGACATGCTTTGCTTTTATTTTTGAAAATACTAGCTGTAGTTGCCCGGGATAGTAACTGTTTCTCTGTCTCTCTCCCAGTCTCTGTCTGTTTGTCTCTCTGTCTGTCTCTTTACCTGTCTGTTTCTGTCTGTCTCTGTCTGTCTGTCTCTTTCCCTGTCTTTGTATCTCTTTGTCTGTCTCTGTCTCTATGTCTCTGTCTGTCTGTCTCTTTCCCTGTCTTTGTATCTCTTTGTCTGTCTCTGTCTCTATCTGTCTGTCTGTCTCTCTGTTTCTGTCTGTATCTGTCTGTCTCTTTCTGTCTCTGTCTATTTGTCTGTCTGTCTCTTTCCCTGTCTGTCTCAGTGTCTGTCTGTGTGCCTGTCTGTGTGCCTGTCTGTCTCTGTGTGTCTGTCTGTCTCTATCAGTGTCTGTCTCTGTCTGTTTCTTTATCAGTCTCTCTGTCTGTCTCTCTTACTCTCTGTCTCTGTGTGTCTGTCTACCTCTTTCCATGTCTGTCTGTCTTTGTCTGTCTGCCTCTTTCCCTGTCTGTCTCTGTCTGTTTGTCTCTGTCCTTTTCCCTGTTGTCCCTTTCCCTGTCTGTCTCTTTCCCTGTCTGTCTCTTTCCCTATCTGTCTCTTTCCCTGTCTGCCTCTTTCACTGTCTGTCTGGCTCAGTCTCTTTCCCTGCCTGTCCGTCTCTTTTCCTGTCTGTCTGCCTCTTTCCCTGTATGTTTTTCCCTGTCTGTCTGCTTTTTTTCCCTGTCTGTCTTTGTCTGTTTATCTCGGTCTCTTTCTCTGTTTGTGTTTGTCTGTCTATCTGTCTGCCTTTTTTCTCTCTGTCTCTTTCCCTCTCTACCTCTGTCTGTCTGTCTCTGTCTGTCTCTGCTCTTTCCCTGTCTACCTCTGTCTGTCTCTTTCCCCGTGTGTCTTTCTGTCTCTCTTTCTCTGTCTGTCTGTTTTTCCTATCTGTCTCTGTCTGTTTGTCTCTGTCTCTTTCCCTGTCTGCCTCTTTCTATGTCTGTCTGTGCCTGTCTGCATGTCTCTCTCTGCCTGTCTGTCTGTCTCTCAGTCTGTCTCTGTCTTTCTTTCCACCAACATCATATTACCACACATATAAGCTTCTTATACTAAAAATTTCCTTTGTTCCTACAGCAACCAATCACATCTTAATAACCTGTAGCTCCCCTCTCCATTCACTTTAATTAAGCACGGGGTTAAATTTTCCCATCAAAACATAGTCTATGGCGTTCCATAATCAAATGGGGTGTCTGTGCAAAGTTTTGTTATTGTAAATGCAACGGTGCGGATTCATTTAGCGGACATGCATAGATACACATACACTCAGCTTTTTATATTAGATCTGATATTTGTTGAAAACATAGAAAAATTAATAATTTTCAAACTTTGAATTTTTATAACCTTAAGATAGTCATACAACACAAAAAAATAAAAATATTTACCATATGAATATTTTAAATCAGTATCAATTTTCAAATGTACTTTTATTTTGTTAGGATGTTGCAAAGGTTTATAAGTTTAGCAGCAAATTTTCATATTTTTTTCAAGGAGATTTGAAAAACTAATTTTGGTGAGAATCTATTCACATTTAATGTGGTTTTGAGGGGCCTATATACTCTAACCTCTCCAGAAGCTATTCCAGTTTAAAAACTGCACACCTCAAAGTATTCAAAACTGCTGTCAGGAAGTTTGATAATCCTTCAGGTGTCACAGATGTCTTCCGCTGTTTGGAGACTTGTGACAGGTTTGGGCCCAGAGTCTCACTTTGTCTTGTGAGACTCTGGAGATTAAATGTGTTTTCTTTCTTTTGAGTGTGGCAAGGGTTAAAGTCAGTTTTCCTTGCCAACAGCTTCTGATTTATTTCGTCAGGTGCATCTGGTTTGGTTTGTGACCACTCCCATCTTCTATATATGGTCACATCTCTCTGTAGAGGGCGCCAGTTATACTGAATCCTCAGTCTGAGACTTGGCCTTGAGGTGGAAAGAGCTGCTGGAAACCTTGCTGTCTGGAGCGATGTGGGCTGAAGTCCTGGTGTCTGACTGCAGTGAAGAAGTTATCCTTTGTTTATTCCCCATTTGTCTTCCTTCCCTTCTTGTGGTTGTAGAGTGACTAGAGTTCTTCACTGGCGCAAGGCTTTTGCGAGAGCATTAGGTATCCTGCTCAGCGTCGGGGTGAAGAACCCGTACAGGGTTGGCTAGACTCCATCTCCATCTTCTAGCTGCAGAGCCTACCGCTACTAAAGTTTCCCCTGTGAGTTTTGTTGTGCGCTGGACAGTAGTCGGTTCATGCGCGTTTGTTGCGCAGTGCGCCAGACATCCCCCAGTACATGCGTGTGATATCAGGTGCTTCATGGGAATAAAAGCGGAACGAATGGTATAAAAAAAAGAAACATTCCCCCTGTAGTGTTACATTAGTTCCAAATTTTTCATTTTCACAAGATAGTAATAGGAGAAAGCGGATCCCACAAATTTTCCAGAAAGGATTAATGGTCGCATATGTGACTAAACAGCCACGGGACAAGACAGCCACATGTAGCTGAGCTCTGTATCAGAAATCCTTATTAGCAACTTAAACCAGTGACTAATCCAGAGAATTTTATAGTAATAACTCTCTGGTATCTGAGGATGTCAAAACCAAGCAACCTAAGATGAAGTACTGTGACATCTGACCTCCTTTTTCATAAGAGCCAAAGGCCACACGAAACCCTTGGCATCAAGTACTGCAGCTATACCAAAAATCAGCAGCATTCCATCCAGGACTGCACATACAGAATCATCTAAGAAACTGTCAACACTCAGAAGTGGAAAAGATCTCAGAACTGCTACAGAACCCCAGGAAGGTAAGAATATCCCGCCATGGATTAAGGTGAATGGTTCCACAATCCACTCACTATTTATCTATTAAAAATATTAATGCCTTTATTGTTAAAAGGTTTAGGCAAATTTGCTTAATAACCCTTCCAAGTTCAGTAACTTGCCCACTAGTGTAGTGTGGCACCCCTGAAGCTCTAGTCACCACAGGGAACTGCACCCCAATCAGGATGCAGTATATATTCAGGGAAGGAGGGGGTTAATCACCGGTGTTTCATATTCACACACAGCTTAGGAACCTTCACACAGAGGGGGTTGGCTCCGGGTAGAAAGGGGGGTGGCCATACGAACATGGACTTCTCGGTCACTGAAGCCAGCCACCTGGGGGGCTGGTTCCACTTGGAGTATAAATAGGTACTATACACGCACATCAAGGCCAGTCAGACCTGTCAGGACCATAGTTCTGGCAACACATCTCTGGAGAACTTGGACTTCACAAGGCCCAGGAGTTTGGAGTGGGAGCTCAGCCGGGGTACCTAACTGCAGAGGGGGACACCCTAGAAATAGGACTCTCACTCCTTCTCTTTCAAAACACCGGTGGTGATCCCTTTACCAGACCTGGGATTGACCTGAGCTCATCACGGCAGTGACCAGTGTGACCGGGCTGGCAGCTGAAGTTATGAGTAAACTGCACCCTGAAACCGCAGAGACTGTGTTGGCTCATCCTTACAGGCACCACCGCCCAGCGATTAGGTGCCAACGGCCACTACAACCCTCATCATCCACCCGGGGCCCGCTCTACCTGTGAGGATCGATACCATCCCGGCTGCCTTAACACCTTTTCTCATAGCAGTGGCTATTCACTGGTGGCGTCACGACAAACTCTTTTATGAATACCCCGCTTCCCTCCCCCACCATCTAACTGTACGCCTCAGGGCAACAGAACCGGGCAAGGCCACCCCATGACAATGCCTGACCTAACCCAAAACTGCCTGGCAACGAGTAGGTTTAACCACATACCCCGTGGGGTGCTACAGTAGCCCCAGCATCCGTGCACTGCTCGCTCTCCCCCCTGCAGGAACACCAACTCACTCACCGCCGCAATCGGTCCGCACCACACTGCCTGACTTTCCCGCGGTCCTCCATGTGGGCATTCTCGGCTTGCCCCTCCTGGGGCACAGGTCCTTTAGGATTGCTCCTAGGGCATGTACGTGCACTGATGCCCTCTTAAAGGTCCAGTGCACCATTTCCTAGAAGTGCCTCAGCCTATCGCCCTTGTCCACTGTCCACTTTCTAGTTAGTGTACATTCCTATATCCTTGCCCTGCTACTACTCTGTACCTGTCCATCTTGGCCATGCTATTAGCCTCAGCTATCCTTGTCATTCCTGTCTATACTAGTGACTGTGCCTGTCCACCCTGGGCGTGTTTTAAGCCTCAGCCGTCCTGGTTGTTCCTGTCTATACTAGTTACTGTGCCTCTCCGCTCTGGCTGTACCACCAGCCTTAGCCGTCCTGGTGGTTCCTGTCTATACTAGTGTATGTAATACTAATATAAAAAGACTGACCAGCACATTTAATGTAGGAATTTTGGCACCGCATTACTACTATTGGAAAAAATTAGATAGTTCACAAATTGGCCAAAAAGAGGCGTACCTCTTTTTGACAGGAACCTATCCTAATACGCCTCTATCTGGGTTAAAAAACCTACATGTAATGCAGTGCCGAAATTCCTATATTCAATATTTTCATATTTTAGCTTTTCTGAGTGCTGCTGTACATATTTTTGTAAGTTTGTTGAATTTTCAGCGTGCACCTGTTCACACCCAGTGGATGTGCTGGTCAGTCTTTTCATATTAGTATTACATTCCTTTGTGACTGAGCACTCTGCCTTCCATCCAGATCATGCTCATTTAGCTGGATCCTACCTGCCCATTACATGTAGGTTTTTTAAACCAGATAGAGACGTATTAGGATAGGGTCCCGGCAAAATGAGGTATGCCTTGTAGTTGGCTGTCGGGCTTACACGAATTGGCCAATTTGTAAACTAAGTATCTATTTTTTTCCAATAGCATTAATGCAGTGCCAAAATTCCTATATTCAATGTTTACATATTTTAGCTTTTCTGAGTGCTGCTGTGCATAGTTTGTGTATCCTAGTGAAACTACCTGTCCGTCCTGGCCGTGCTCTCAGCCTCAGTCATCCCAGTGGTTCCTGTCTATACAAGTAACTGTACCTGTCCATCCTAGCCATGCTACCTGCCTCAGCCATCCCGGTGGTCCCTATCTACACTAGAGATTCTGCCTGTTTGAACCTGTGTCCATCCTTGCCCTGGGATCAGCTGCCACAGTCCTGGTCACTATCCTGGGAGTGGAACCTGGCGTCTGCCTCACGGTGGGTGCTTATTCATGCCCCTCCCCACTAGAGCGTAAGCAAGGGTCTCCGTTGTGGTCCATTGGGTGCACTTCGGCTCGCCATTTTACCATCTCCTGAGATGAGCATTACAACTAGTAAATGCTATCATGTGTATAGAAGGGACATTTTGTTAGATTGGTGAGCATTCTAAGTGCACATTTTACTATTGCAGATTTTAAGCGGTTTCAAATCTACAGCATGTCAATTCTTTCATGGTTTTTGCGTCATTTTCACCCGTAAAAATGAATGGGGGAAAAAATACATCAACAACACATTTGAAAAACTGGTCAAAAAGTGCCTTTTTCACACATCATTTTACCTGCCAAGAGATGCGTTTTTTTGTGTAAAGGTTTCTGCTGCAAGTACTCAATACGGGCATATAAGCTAAATTGGGAAAAGACCTCAAATCTTTCTACCCCTGAAATTTGGAGTTAAGCAATTAATTGCGCATACTCCTCCCTCTGAACCTTACTTTAAGAGACATTACAAACTATTTTCGCAGTAGAACTTGACCCCCTTTAAAAATTTCACAAAATGATTTAATCACATTCCAATTTCTAAAAAATACTCTAGCATCCTACTCCCTTCCTCCAGGAATAGCACTTCTCAGACTAGATATTAACAATTTCCAAACCAAACGTTAGTATATGATGTCATACAGTGCCTTGCGAAAGTATTCGGCCCCCTTGAATTTCTCAACCTTTTCCCACATTTCAGGCTTCAAACAGAAAGAAAAAAAATGTTAGTGTTATGGTGAAGAATCAACAAGTGGGACACAATTGTAAAATTGAACGAAATTTATTGCTTATTTTAAACTTTTATAAAAAATAATAAACTGAAATTTGGAGCGTGCAATATTATTCAGCCCCTTTAAGTTAATACTTTGTAGCGACACCTTTTGTTGCGATTACAGCTTCAAGTCGCTTGGGGTATGTGTCTATCAGTTTTGCACATCGAGAGACTGAACTTCTTGTCCATTCTTCCTTTGAAAACAGCTGGAGCTGACTGAGGGTGGATTGAGAGCGTTTGTGAACAGCAGTTTTCAGCTCTTTCCACAGATTCTCAATTGGATTCAGGTCTGGACTTTGACTTGGCAATTCTAACACCTGGATACGTTTATTTGTGAACCATTCCATTGTAGTATTTGCTTTATGTTTGGGATCATTGTCTTGTTGGAAGACAAATCTCCGTCCCAGTCTCAAGTCTTTTGCAGACTCCAACAGGATTTCTTCAAGAATGGTCCTGTATTTGGCTCCATCCATCTTCCCATCAATTTTAACCATCTTCCCTGTCCCCGCTGAAGAAAAGTAGGCCCAAACCATGATGCTGCCACCACCATGTTTGACAGTGAGGATAGTGTGTTCAGGGTCATGAGCTGTGTTGCTTTTACGCCAAACATATCATTTGGCATTGTGCCCAAAATGTTCAATTTTGGTTCATTTGACCAGACCACCTTCTTCCACATGTTTGATGTGTCTCCCAGGTGGCTTATGGCAAACTTTAAATGACACTTTTTATGGATATCTTTGAGAAATGGCTTTCTTCTTGCCACTCTTCCATAAAGCCAGATTTATGCAGTGTATGACTGATTGTTGTCCTATGGACAGACTCTCCCACCTCAGCTGTAGATCTCTGCAGTTCATCCAGAGTGATCATGGGCCTCTTGGCTGTATCTCTGATCAGTCTTCTCCTTGTCTGAGATGAAATTTTTGAGGGACGGCCGGGTCTTGGTAGATTTGCAGTGGTATGATACTCCTTCCATTTCAATATGATTGCTTGCACAGTGCTTCTTGGAATGTTTAAAGTTGTGGAAATCTTTTTGTAACCAAATCCGGCTTTAAACTTCTCAACAACAGTATCACGGACCTGCCTGTTGTGTTCCTTGGTCTTCATGATGCTCTCTGTGCTTTAAACAGAACACTGAGACTATCACAGAGCAGTTGCATTTATACGGAGACTAAATTACACACAGGTGGCTTAAATTTATCATCATCAGTAATTTAGGACAACATTGGATCATTCAGAGATCCTCAATGAACTTCTGGAGTGAGTTTGCTGTACTGAAAGTAAAGGGGCCAAATGATATTGCACGCCCCAATTTTCAGTTTATTCTTTTTTACAAAAGTTTAAAATAAGCAATAAATTTCGTTAAACTTCACAATTGTGTCCCACTTGTTGTTGATTCTTCACCATAACATTAAAATATTTATCTTTATGTTTGAAGCCTGAAATGTGGGAAAAGGTTGAAAAATTCAAGGGGGGCGAATACTTTCACAAGGCACTGTATAATACTTATTGATAGTTGAAAGAGAACATAACTTCCATTTATCTCAGAGTTGACAAATCACATTTGCCTCTATTTGTCTTGGGAAATGACTTTTGCTGTCAGGAGTAGAGATGAGCGAACCGGTCGCGGTCCGGCTCAAGTTCGGTTCGCCGAACAGAGGTCTGGTTCGAGTTCGGTTCGGCGAACCGGTTCGGCAAACCACTCGAACCCCATATGAAACAATGGGAGGCAATCACAAACACATAAAAACACATTATAAATGTACACATAAAGTTAATAAACATTGCCATAACACTTACCTGTCCCCGTGATCTGTCCTGCACTCTGTCTCCTGCCGCTATTCCATCCGATGATCGCTGAATCTTCCAGGTAACCAGCACTGCCAGCAGTGATGCAGGACCTATCGTGATGTCAAAATAGCCATGTGACCAGTCACGTGTCTATTATCTCATTGGCTACAGACTGGTCACATGACTATGACGCGTCATGTAGGACCTGTCATTGCATCTCTCTATTACATGGTGCACGTTTGTGTATCGCCGTGTATCGGCGACATGCTCTAGCACACGGTCTACTCCCCGCTCTGCTTCCCCATTCCCTTAAGGTACCGTCACACAAAGCGACGCTCTAGCGATCCCACCAGCAACCTGACCTGGCAGGGATCACTGGAGCGTCGCTATACGGGGTGCTGGTGAGCTGTCAAACAGGCAGATCTCACCAGCAACCAGTGACCAGCCCCCAGCCACCAGCCAGCAGCACGCGTGGAAGCGATGCTGCGCCTGGTTACTAAGGTAAATATCGGGTAACCAACCCGATATTTACCGTGGTTACCAGCGCACACCGCTTAGCGCTGGCTCCCTGCACTCCTAGCCAGAGTACACATCGGGTTAATTTTACTCGATGTGTAGTCTGGCTATGTGTGCAGGCAGCAAGGAGCCGGCACTGGCAGCGTGAGAGCGGTAACTACGGTAAACATGGGTAACCAAGGAAAGGGCTTCTTGATTACCCCATGTTTACCGTAGTTACCAGCGTCCGCAGAAGCCAGCTCCTGACCGGCTGACACAGCCGGTCAATAACGGAGATCACCGTTGCCATAGCAACGCGCTTGGTAGCGGTGACGGTGACGTCCCGCTACCAGCACGCAGCGGCACCGGAATCACGTGATTGGAGCAGCGTTGCTATGGCAACCCGTGCCACCGCTTAGCCTGTGGTCATTCTCACAGAGTGATTTCTGCACGGACCACAGCATCCTTTCCCCCATGCAGCTGTGCTGTCTGATGGAGCAGACAGAGCTGCAAGTGTTGAAGGAGAAAGAAGACAGAAGAGCATGGATCGTGGAGGGGTGACAGGGGGTAATAAAGATGGAGTCTCTAATGTGTCTGTGTATTTATTTCTATTAAAGTATTATTTCTCTGTGTGGTGTTTTTTTAACCCTTTATTGGAGATTCTTAATGGCCAGGTCAAACGTGCCTGACATTAAGAATCTCTGACTTAATACTAGCTAGTAAAACAAAGCTAGTATTAACTCATTATTACCCAGCAAGCCACCGTCACCAGGGCTGCTGGACGAGTTGGATACAGCGCCAGATGATGGCGCTTCTATGAGAGCGCCATTTTCTGGGGTGGCTGCGGACTGCAATTCGCAGCAGAGGGGCCCAGAAACCTCGGGCTAACCTGTGCTGCGGATCCAATCCCCAGCTGTCTAGCTGTACCCGGCTGGACACAAAAATGGGGCGAAGCCTACATCATTTTTTTTTTTAATTAATTCATGAATTAAGTAAAAAAAGGGCTTCCCTATATTTTTGGTTCCCAACCGGGTGCAAATAGGCAGCTGGGGGTTGGAGGCAGCCCGTACCTGCCTGCTGTACCTGGCTAGCATACAAAAATATGGCGAAGCTCACGTCATTTTTTTGTAGTTTTTTTGGCAAAAAAAATAAAAAATGCTTCCCTGGATTTTCCATTGCCAGTGAAGGTAAGACCAAGCAGTGAGGGTTAGCGGCCAGTAGCTGCTTGAATTACCCTTAGCTAGCAATACAAAATGCAGCGGCAGCCCATATATATTTTTTCTAATTATTTAAATAACTAAAAAAAAGGGCTTCCCTGTATTTTGATTGCTGGACATCACAGTGCTGTAAAAATAAATCTTTAAAAAAATGACGTAGCGCTCCGCGGTATTTTTGATTCTCAGCGCAGATCAAGCAGACGGCTACGGGTTGCCACCCCCATCTGCCTGGCGCTACCTTGGCTGGCAATCAAAATACAGGGAAGCCCATTAATTTTTTTTCATTTAAAAAAGTTAAAAAAAAGGACGTTGGGCCCCCCCATTTTTGATAGCCAGCAAGGGTAAAGCAGACGGCTGTAGCCTGAAAACCACAGCTGGCAGCTTTACCGTGGTTGGGGATCCAATGTGGAGGTCACCCCAGGCTCTTTTTTATAATTATTTTATAAATATTAATAATTACAAAAAAAAGTAGGGCCCTCCCCAAATTGGATCACCAGCCAAGGTAAAGCAGACAGCTGTGGTCTGGTATTCTCAGGGTGGGAAGGTCCATAGTTATTGGGCCTTCACAGCCTAAAAATAGCAGGCCGCAGGCACCCCAAAAGTGGTGCATCCACTAGATGCGTCAATTCTGGCGCTTCACCCCAGCTCATCCCGTGCCCTGGTGCAGTAGCAAACGGGGTAATAAATGGGGTTGAAACTAGCTGGAAAGTCACCTGACATCAAGCCCAGCAGTTTGTAATGTCATGGCGTCTATCAGATACCCGACATCACAAACTGTCAGTACTAAAAAAAAAAAATAGACAAAAAAAATGTATTTAAAAAAACACTCCCCAAAACATTCCCTCTTTCACCAATTTATTATAAGGAAAAAAAATAAAGGGGTCCCACGATGACTCTGGACCATCTAGAATATGAGGGGACACGCTCAGGGAACGTATCCCCCATTTTCTAGGAGTGCAGACCCTCCATGTGAGGAGTGTGGGTGCAATGAATCTGCACCCACTCTCCCCGGGTCCACAGCAGCAAAGTCCATGTCGTAACTGTTGCTACCAAAGTTGCAATGCCCTGCTCATGAGGTAAGGGCGTGCCTAATCAGGAGAATTATTCTACGTTTCCAAATATTGGTATTTGCTGATATTATTGCTATTCCACCTACTATATATTGGGGCTAGGATCTTGGAGATGGAATACCCCTTTAAGTCCAATTATCCAGCTGAATGAATACTAAACAACAGAGCTCGCTATTTAGACATGTTTTCTTGTGGCGTATAACGGACTCTCATGTTTGGTAGTCGTTCAGCAGGGCAACAGAAATAGCAAATCCCTCCATTTGTAAATGTAGTATAGCTCTCCTGATCAACTATGTTCCTTACCTCATGAGCAGGGCATTGCAGTAGCTTACAGATGCATGGTTACCACCACTCACTGTGTCTGAACACAGGAAGCTGAGCTGATAGCCGCTCTGTGCATGCGGCAGCGTCTATTGTGAAGGAGAGGGCCGCGGGGGATCAACGCTGCACAGGTACCGTGGGACACCGGGGAACACCGGTGAGGTTATAGGGGGTGACCTGGCAGGGCCTGGGGAGGAGTTTTCTGTCGCATGTGTCATGGCACATGCAACAGAAATCAGAGGAGTAGGGTGAATGTGGCCGGCGCGCTGCTGTGCGCGCGGCCATCTTGGATTTCCGGGAGGGGGAGGGGGGCAGTTTGGCAACACTGGGGGACCGGGGAGGAGATTTATCTCCCATCTGACATGTTTGTTCATGCCAGATGGGAGATAAATAATTTTTTACCGGCGCTGTCATTTACTGTAACTTGATCACCAGTATACGGTGTATACTGGTGATCACGTGAGCGGGGATTCGAAAAACCAGCCTGAATCATGATTCCTGGAGATTTTCTGACTCTGGGGGGTGCTATTCACTTATTTCTGCTTGCTGTTTATAAACGGCAGATTAGAATAAGGCTACATTCACATGACCGATCCGTTTTTGCGGGCCGCAAAAAATGGTCCGTTTTTTTTCACAGGTGCATATGTGTGGCATCCCTTTTCCAATCCGTATTGTTAGGTCCGGGTGGTGAATCTACTGGGCCGTGCATCCCACCGGAGGCCTGGGTGCACTGTAGCAGGAGCACTAGCATGGCAGGGACTGCGTCCCACAGGGTACGGGTAGAACAGTCACTGGGGCTTCAGAGTTCCTGGAGACAGTGCAGGAATCCGGCACAGGTGCCGGGTAGGAATGTCAGGCAATAGTATTGATCACAGGACACAGCACAAGGGGGACCTGAGCACCTAGCTTTCAAGACAAGGCTTACAAGACACGTTGATCAGGCCCCGCCTACATGGAAAGGCCATTCTTATATACCCAGCACAGCCTCATGTCATATCCTGCTGCAGCAGTGCTGGGCCCATAAGACCAGGTGAGTGGGCACGGCCCGACCCTATACAGAAGCATGAGTCAGACACATGAGACTGGGGACAGGACACAGGAAAGCACGAGCGGGAGCGGCAGCCGTGACCGGTGGACACATGGACCGGATCAGTGGGTAAGGAATGGTGCCATGCAGGTGCGACCGGATCAGAGGGTAAGGAGTGGTGCTGTGCAGGTGTGACCGGATCAGTGGGTAAGGAGCGGTGCCGGGATGGTGCAACCAAATCAGTGGGTAAGGAGCGGTGCCGAGGCATCGGGAGCGTGACACGTATACGGTCTGTTTGTCATCCGTGTGCCTTCCGTTTTTTTGGCGTACTGCCAAAAATCTGAAGGAGGAAAAATACATAAATTTACCCAGGATCCATAGCTTCAACCTACATGAGGCGGTCATATGTTCACTCCAGCGCCATTTTCTACTGCTTTTCACAGCGTACAGCGCTCTGGTGATTTTCCTGTGCTTGTACACTTCATATCAGACTTTTCTGTCATTATAATGGCAGAAAGACACATAATATCCCACTCTTCTGCATTTTGTAATTTTGCACCCTTTGGTGCCTTTCATGTGGCACTAAGGGTTGCTTAGCCTTGTATTTACCAAAAAAAAAATTAAAAAAAAATGACGTGGGGTTCCCCCTATTTTTGTAGCCAGCTAGGGTAAAGCAGACGGCTGCAGCCTGCAGACCACAGCTGGCAGCTTCACCTTGGCTGGTAATCCAAAACTGAGGGCACCCCATGCGGTTATTTTAAATTAAATAATAATAAAAAAAAAACACGTGGGGGTCCCCCCAAATTGGATCACCAGCCAAGGTAAAGCAGACAGCTGGGGTCTGATATTCTTAGACTAGGGAGGTCCATGGTTATTGGACTCTCCCCAGCCTAAAAATAGCAGGCCGCAGCCGCCCCAGAAGTGGCGCATCCATTAGATGTGCCAATCCTGGTGCTTCGCCCCAGCTCATCCCGTGCCCTGGTGCGGTGGCAAACGGGGTAATATATGGGGTTAATACCAGATGTGTAATGTCACCTGGCATCAAGCCCTGGGGTTTGTGAGGTCAGGCATCTATCAGATACCCGATATCACCAACCCAGTCAGTAATAAAAAAAAATAGATGACAAACACATTTTTATTTGAAAAAACACTCCCCAACACATTGCCTCTTTAACCAATTTATTAGAAAGAAAAACAAATCCAGGTCTGCTGTAATCCAAGGGGTTCCCATGACGATCCATACCATAGTCACTGTCCCAACCAATGAAGAACAGAATGTTCCCCATTGGCTGGGAGAGTAATGCAGTGACATGAGCTAACATCAGAAGGTCAGCCCAGGTCACTGCTGGGCATGACAAGTGCTGCTGTCAGGAGCGAGGTACATTACCTGCGGTGACGATCTCCTGCACTGCTGACAGCAGACCTGTCACTGACTTCTATGACCGCCGACTTCACAGCCAAGTATCGCGAAAGCCCGTGACGTCACCGCTAGTGACAGTCTCGAGCCGCAGTGAGAGATGTGAAGCGGCGGCCATGGAAGACCGTGTCAGCGCTGAGGTCGAGAGAGCGGGACTTCATCACCTCAGGTAAGCCTAGCGGGGTAATGCGTGCGGAGTGTGAGGTGGGCGGAGCCTGGCGTGGTAATGTGTGCAGAGTGCCAAATGGGCGGAGCCTACCGCGGCCATGTGTGCAGAGTGCCAGGTGGATGGAGCCTAGCGGGGTAATGTGTGCGGAGTGCCAGGTGGACGGAGCCTAGCGGGGTAATGTGTGCGGTGGGTGGAGCCTAGCGGGTCCATGTGTGCGGGCGGCGGAGTGCGAGGTGGGTGGAGCCTAGCGTGGTAATGTGTGCAGAGTGCCAGGTGGACGGAGCCTAGCGGGGTAATGGGTGCGGAATGCCAGGTGGTCGGAGCCTATCGCGGCCATGTGTGCAGAGTGCCCGGTGGGCGGAGCCTAGCGGGGTAATGTGTGCGGAGTGCAAGGCGGGCGGAGCCTAGCGGGGCCATGTTTGCAGAGTGCCGGGTGGGCGGAGCCTAGCAGAGTAATGTGTGCGGTGTGCCAGGTGGGCGGAGCCTAGCGGGGTAATGTGGGCGGAGTGTGAGGTGGGTGGAGCCTAGCGGGTCCATGTGTGCAGGCGGCGGAGTGCGAGGTGGGTGGAGCATAGCATGGTAATGTGTGCAGAGTGCCAGGTGGGCGGAGCCTAGCGGAGATATGTGTGCAGAGTGCCAGGTGGGCGGAGCCTAGCGGGGCCATGTGTGCGGGTGGCGGAGTGCGAAGTGGGTGCCAAGAGCCTAGCGGGGCCATGTGGCGCTGAGGACGTCAGTGTCAGAGACTGCATGGCTGGGGACAGGTGAGTGTGTGTGAGTGTGTGTATACATGCCGAGAGCTGGAGGGGGCGGAGCCAAGCGGGGAAGTGTCGGCTCCCTGCACACGTAACCAGGGTAAATATCGGGTTACTAACCAAAGCGCTTTGCTTGGATACCCGATATTTATCTTGGTTACCAGCTTCTGGCAGGCTGCCAGCGATGGCTCCCTGCACACTGTAGCTGTAAAAAGCCCTGCTTTTGGCTGCTAGAACCGTTCTCGAACGTAACTCGAACTGTCGAGCTTTTAGCAAAAAGCTAGAGTTCTAGTTCGATCTAGAACACCCCCAAAAATCACTCGAACCGCGAACTGGCGAACCGCAAACCTCAAACCGCGCTCAACTCTAGTCAGGAGAAATACTCTAACACTTCCAAATAGATGCTCTCCCTGGAGTTCTCTATCCTTAACCTATCGCTAGTACTCTTCTTCAGATCTAACTCTTGTATCTTTTGGCTTGTTGAAACTGTACTTGTCCATGTTTCATCTGAGTTCATACAAAAGTGTATTTTTCTTTTTTGAGAACAATAAAATGCGACCCTTTATGCTGCTTTGGTTACTTGTTACTTATCCTTGTTTAGACCCCTCTTCACCTCTCCAACTAACTTTTCATATTGATTTTCTCTAAATCTCACTTGTTACTGTAAAACAATAAATATACATTTGGAACTAAAAGGAAAGGACTTTTATCTGATTCTGTGAGCGCAAATTTGGCTGGAATAGCTTGTGGATGTCACATCATATTTGTAGTGCCCCTGGATTGCCCAAACAACAGAAGCCCCCCCACAGGTGACCCCATTTTGGAAACTGAACCACTCAAGAAATGTATCAGTGATGTGGTGATATTGAACTGTTTGTTGCTTTACAAAATTTTATAACACAGGGTTGTGAAACAAAAAATTATTTTTTTTTGCCACTAACCCAATTGTTTCAAGCTCTCAAGGTTTAATAGGAAAAACACAATTTGTTTCACAAGGTATTAGATGATAAGAAAATATTCTTTGGGCCAGTGCACTATAGTGATAACAGGTTTATATGGGCTTTTTTATATTTTTGTACCTTTGCACACTAAAAATATTTTTTTATGAAAAATAATTAGGTTAAATTGTCATATTTAAAGCTATAACTTTTATCTTTTATTTTTTGAGCAAAAGCTGTATGAGGGATTGTGTTTTGTTGAGTTGTTATTCTCAATGATACTGCTTTTTGTTTTTTTACATTTGATGTTTTGATTGCTTTTTATAATGTACTAGCTGTAGTACCAGGCATTGCTCGGGATAGTAACTGTCTCTCTCCCACTCTCCATTTATCCCAGCCTCTGTCTGTCTCCCTCTTTGTCCATCTCTCTCTAGCTCTCTGTCTGTCTCTCTATCTCTTTCCCTGTCTGTCTCTTTCCCTGTCTGTCTCTTTCCATGTGTGTCTGTCTCTATGTGTCTACAGAGACTTTCCCTGATGAAGCTGATAACAGCGATATGCGTGGGGTCCTTACTAGTGATGAGCCACCCCCCTAGTGTTCGAGTTCAGTTCGTCGAACGGCGGCTTAGTTCGGCGAACACCTTCGAACCCCATTGAAAACAATGACAGGCAAACAAAAACACATACAAACACATTATACATGTACACATACAGTTAATAAACATTGCCATTACACTTACAGGTCCCCGCGACGTGTCCTGCACTCTGTCTCCTGCCGCTTTTTCTTCCGATCATCGTTGCGCCCTCCCGGTAACCAGCATTGATGGTAGGACCTTCCGTGACGTCGTCATAGCATGCGACCAGTCACGTGTGTATTATCTCATTGGCTACAGACTGGTCACATGGCTAGACGTCATGCTAGGTCCTGTCAGTGCATCTCTCCGGTACATGGTGCTCATTTAAGCATCTCCATGTACCGGCTCTTTACAGATTCAGCCCACATGCAAGGACTGGATGCCACAGTCGTGAATAATGGAGATCATCGTTGCTATAGTAACCTGCCTCTCAGATTACTATTTCAATAGTGGCAGCGGTGACGTCACCGCTTACAACCCAC
The DNA here is from genome assembly GCF_048569485.1 of Anomaloglossus baeobatrachus. Lineage (NCBI taxonomy): Eukaryota > Metazoa > Chordata > Amphibia > Anura > Aromobatidae > Anomaloglossus > Anomaloglossus baeobatrachus. The sequence goes on from NC_134353.1 coordinate 559,618,013, forward strand.
AGCCTCTGCTCACTCACTGAGTGATTAGACTGCACGGGAGCAGCAGTCTCTTCCTCCTATGCAGTGCTGTCTGATGTAGCAGAGCTGCATGGGTTGAAGGAGAAAGAAGACAGAAGACCAGGATCGTGGAGGGGTGAGAGGGAGTAATAAACATGGAGTCTCTAAGTGTGTCTCTGTATTTATTTCTATTAAAGTATTTTTTCTCTGTGTGGTGTCTTTTTTTTTAACCCTTTATTGGAGATTCTTAATGGCCGGGTCAAACTTGCCTGACATTAAGAATCTCTGGTTTTATACTAGCTAGTAAAACAAAGCTAGTATTAACCCATTATTACCCAGCGAGCCACCCGTCACCATGGCAGCTGGAAGAGTTTAATACAGCGCCAGATGATGGCGCTTCTATGAAAGCACCATTTTGTGGGGCGTCTGCAGACTGCAATTCGCAGCAGAGGGGCCCAAAAAGCTCAGGCCAACCTGTGCTGCAGTTACCAATCCCCAGCTGCCTAGTTGTACCTGGATGGATACAAAAATGGGGCGAAGCCCATGTCGTTTTTTTTTTAATTTTTTCATGAAATTCATGAAATAATTAAATAAAGGGCCTCCCTATATTTTTAGTTCCCAGCCGGGAACAAATAGTCAGCTGGGTGATTGGGGGCAGCTGTACCTGCCTGCTGTACCTGGCTAGCATTCAAAAATATGACGAAGCCCACATCATTATTTTGGTGGGCAAAAAACTCCTGCATAGAGTCCTGGATGGAGTATGCTGAGCCTTGTAGTTCTGCAGTTGCTGTCTGCTCTCCTGCATACACTAGTGCAGGGGTGGGCAATTAACTTTCCCATGGGGCCGCATGAGAAATTGGGACGGTTTTAGAGGGCCGGACTAATATAATTAACTCAGTTTTACCCAATACTGTATACAGTATATATACTATCCCTTCATATACAAATAGTAAGTTACAGACTGTGTGACCCCTCGTGGCCCTGCACGCACACATGTCCGTTTTTTCTCCGGCAGCACGGGTGTCACACGGACCGCACACAGATGTGATCTGTGTGACATCAGTGTGACAAGTACCAGAGAAAACACGGGTCTTTTTAATAAAAAGATTTTCTATATTTACTTCTCTCCAGCGCTGCTGTCTCTGGCTCTGCTGCCTCTGGCTCTGCTGCCTCCGGCTCTGCTGCCTCCGGCTCCTTATCGCTGGTAATTATACTCACTGAATATTCACTGCAGTGAGCAGCTGGAAGCAGGGACAGCGCTGGGAACCGCATCGCTGGGTGAGTATACAGGTGTGTGTGTGTGTTGAGAACCTGGAAGCCGGAGCATCTCGGGGACTCGTTACAGTTCCCAATGAACTCTGATGAACCCATGAAGCTGTAGCGTGGGTGTCGCAGGGTGGTCATCAGAGTTCATTGGAAACTCTGATGACCTCCTGGGAGGTCACTGTGCTTGCAGAATACTCACCTGTCCCTGCGGTGATGTCCTCAACGGCGCTGTGCCCGGTGCTGTCATCGCGATGCTCCGGCTTTCAGGTCCTGAGTGCGGTGAATAATCAATGAATGAGTGGTGGTCAGGAGCGGGAGGCAGCAGAGCTGAAGAAAGCAGGTAAATATGGAAAATCTTTTTATTTCACAGACTCGTGTTTTCTCCGGTACCTGTTACATGTATGCAAACAGGTACCGGAGAAACGCAATCAGGCCCTGTAGTGGCGGTATGGCGCTGCAGGGGGCGGGGAGAGAGCACGTGGTACCCGATGTAACTCCAGTACCACTCGCAGTTACGGGCTTCTCTCTCTAATTATATATATATATATATATATATTTATATATATATACACACACACACACACACACACACTATATACATATATACATCACGACACCCCCATATACACCTGTAATATACATCACGACACCCCCATATACACCTGTAATATACATCACGACACCCCCATATACACCTGTAATATACATCACGACACCCCCATATACACCTGTAATATACATCACTGCACCCCCATATACACCTGCAATATACATCACTGCACCCCGATATACACCTGTAATATACATCACTGCACCCCTATATACACCTGTAATATACATCACTACACCCCTATATGCACCTGTAATATACATCACGACACCTCCATATACACCTGTAATATACATCACTACACCCCTATATACACCTGTAATATACATCACTACACCCCTATATACACCTGTAATATACATCACTACACCCCTATATACACCTGTAATATACATCACTACACCCCTATATACACCTGTAATATACATCACTGCACCCCCATATACACCTGTAATATACATCACTGCACCCCTATATACACCTGTAATATACATCACTACACCCCTATATACACCTGTAATATACATCACTGCACCCCCATATACACCTGTAATATACATCACTACACCCCTATATACACCTGTAATATACATCACTACATCCACATATAGATCACTAGACCCCTATATACTACACCTGTAAAACTACATTGCCATATACTACATCACTACACCCAAATATTACTCACCAGTTACCACCCCCTCCCCTCCACTCCACTCCCCCCATTGTCCCCTCAGGTTACTAGTCACCACTCACCTTTCCCTCCTCAGGCAGCTCCGTACGGGCTCCCGCTGACATCCATCTTCTCTTGTATGGCCCCCCGCTGAGCTGCTTCCTCTCTCCATAGAGGCCCCGGCTGCTGCATCTTCTTCTCCTGCCGGGCGGGAACTTTTCAAATGACACACACGCGCGCCGTACTGACGACATCAGGGCGCGCGCGTGTGTGTCACAGAGAAAGTGCCGGCAGGCAACAGAGGACAGATTCCTGCGTTCCGCTGCTGCACTGTGTGGCGCTGCAGGATCTGTCCTCTGTTCCCTGCACGCCGGCACGCAGCGTGTGATGAGGGCAATCCGACCACGGGCCGCCCAGAGCCTGGAGCTCCGAACAACAGGTCAGATTGCCCTCATCAGTGACCGGCCAGCAAGGACGCCCGGAGCCAGGCGGGCCGGTCACAGAGAGTAGGCGGGCCGGATGTGGCCCACGGGCCGCCCCTTGCCCAGGTCTGCACTAGTGGATGAAGTATGCTGATTGCTGAACCTTGCAGTTCTGCTCCCCTTGCCTCTCCCTCCAGCATACAGTCCTGGATGGAGGATGTTGAGCCTTGTAGTTCTGCAGCTGCTATCTGCTCTCCTCCATACAGACAGACAGCAGCTGCAGAACAACAAGGCTCAGCATACTCCATCCAGGACTGTATGCAGGAGTTTTTTGCCCCCCCAAAAAAATTACGTGGGCTTCGCCATGTTTTTGTATGCTAGCCAGGTACAGCAGGCAGCTACGGGCTGCCCCCAGCTGCCTATTTGTACCCGGCTGGGAACCAAAAGTATAGGGAAGCCCTTTTTTTTAATTATTTCAGGAATTTCATGAAATAATTAAAAAAAAAAAGATGTGGGCTTCGCCCAATTTTTGTGTCCAGCCAGGTACAACTAGGCAGCTGGGGATTGGAATCCGCAGAGCAGGATGCGTAAGCTTTCTGGGCACCCCTGCTGTGAATTGCAGTCCGCAGCCACCCCAGAAAATGGCGCTTTCATAGAAGCGCCATCTTCTGGCACTGTATCCAACTCTTCCAGCTGCCCTGGTGACGGGTGGCTCGCTGGGTAATTATGGGGTTAGGGATAGCTGTATATTATCAACTGGCCTTAAGCCCGATATTCATGGTGTCACGCCAATATTAGACATGGCCACCATGAATTTCTAGTACAGATAAAAAAAAAACACAACACACAGAAAAATATTTTTATTAGAAATAAAACACAACACAATTAATGACTCCATCTTTATTGAAATAAAGAACCCCTCTCCGCAGTAATCCTGGGTCAAGGGTCCCGCGCCGTCAAATCCGGTTTCAATATCATCTGATCGGTTTGCTGGAAGGCAAAGCGATTAGATGATATGTCAGGTTCAAGGGCCTGAATTACATGACACAGCAGCTGATTGTATAAACGACTTTTATACAACCAGCTGATGCATCAGTGCAAAAAAAAAAGTACACACTTCTGTGCAGACTCTTGTCAGCAGCAGCTGATAGTTTAGCCGGCCGGGCGGTAAAAAGCCGGCCTCACCACTTGACTTATAGTGTCAGCTGATGCCATCAGGTGACCGCATCAGCTGATCATCGCCAGGTCTGAGAGAGAGAAAAGAGAGAGAGGGAGAGAGAGAGAAAAAAGAGAGAGAGGGAGAGAGAGAGAAAAGAGAGAGAGAGAGAGAAGAAAGAGAGAGAGAAGAAAGAGAGAGAAGAGAGAGAGAAGAGAGAGAGAAGAGGAGAGAGGAGAAAGAGAGAGAAAAAGAGAGGAGAGAGCAATGCAGCCTCATTCCGTGAACTGCTCCGATTTTAGAGGTGTGTCCCGCGGCTCACAGCTGATGTCCAGCTCCTCCCCTCAGTGCATAATTAAATTAAATTATAATTATAAATAAATAATAATTATAATTTAAAATTAAATTTTTTTACCAGGATGGCCAGGACTCGAACTCGTGAACTAAATCTCCTTAAGCAGTAGCTCTACCCATTGAGCCACTGCCTCTAATGAATCCTGAAGTGGATTATTCAGCTACAAAGAGGAGAGAGAGAGGGAAAAAGAGAGAGAGAAAAATAGCGAGAGAGAGAGAGAAAGAGAGAAAAAGAGAGAGAGGGAGAAAAAGAGAGAGGAAAAGCAAGAGAGAAAAATAGAGAGAGAAAAAGAGAGAGAGGGAGAAAGAGAGAGAGGAAAAAAAGAGAGGAAAAGAGAGAGAGAGAGAGAGAAAGGGAGAGAAAAGGAGAGAAAAAGAGAGAGAAGAGAGAGAGAAGAGAGAGAGGAGAGAGCAATGCAGCCTCATTCCGTGAACTGCTCCGATTTCAGAGGTGTGTCCCGCGGCTCACAGTTGATTTCCGGCTCCTCCCCTCAGTGCATAATTAAATTGAATTATAATTATAAATAAATAATAGTTATAATTTAAAATTAAAAATAAATTAAATTCTTTACCAGGACAGCCGGGACTCAAACTCGTGAACTAATTCTTCTTAGGTAGTAGCTTTACCCATTGAGCCACTGCCTCTAATGAAAAGCATAGGAAGATTTGGTAATCTTGACCTCTGTATTGCAGTAGAGATATATCACACGCAGGCACTACCTGGGTGAAGTCTCCGGTGACAGCGCGGCTCACGTCAGTTGCTGCGTGCAGCTTACACAGAGCGCTCGTGTTCTACGGCGCTCCCTGTCAGTTTCATGTAGCAGAGCTGAAAGCGTCTTGTGGATTACTTCGGACCTGGATTGTTGTTTGGGGATTAATAAAGAGGTAAATGAGGCATTTTTTTGTCTTTTATTCAAAATAAATGATTTTTCGTTGTGTGTGTTTTTTACTTTCACTTACAGGTTAATCATGGAAGGTATCTCAGGGAGACACCTGTCATGATTAACCCCTTATTACACCGATTGACACCGCACCAGGACAATTCGGGATGAGCCGGGTAGAGTGGGTGCGGCAATTCCGGGCGGCTGCTGGCTGATATTGTTAGGGTGGTGGGCTCCCCATAATGTGGCACTCCCCATCCTGGCAATACCAGCCTCCAGCCATGTGGCTTTTTTTTGGCTGGTATCAAAATTGGGGGGGACCGCAAGTTTTTTTTTTTAATTATTTATTTATTTATTTTACTGCACGATATAGACATGCCCACCGGCGGCTGTGATTGGTTGCAGTGAGACAGCTGTCACTCAGCATGGGGGCATGTCTGACTGCAACCAATCATAGGCGCCATTGGGCGGGGAAAGCAGGGAATACCAGATTGAATAATGAGCGGCAGCCATTTTCAAAAGAGGAAAAGCCGCCATAGCTTTGTGACAGCCGTGCAGCGCCGCGCCCGTGATCGGTGAGTAGGAAAGAGAGAGGGATTGTGCTCAGGACGCATGCAGATACGCAACGTGCGCACATAGCCTTACTGTGAAAAGCCACACTTTTGGTGATCGAACCGTTATCGAACGGTAACTCGAACTGCCGAACTTGAAGTAAATCGTTCGAGTTCGTCGAACGACTCGAACACCGCCCAAAATCACTCGAATTTGAAATTGGCGAACGGTTCAAATCGAACATCGCTCATCTCTTGTCCTTACCCCAGTGCTACTTCCATTCCCCCAGCGAACCTGCACTGACATGGTCATTGTCTATTTGAGGTTGGGTTTCTTGCCTTGCCACAAACCCCTTTTTTTTTTTTTTTTTTTTTTTTGGAGGGGACTCCTACTCAGGTTACATATTGCTGTTGCCTGTATATATTGACTTAGAGGACCTTCTATATAGGTCACCTTGGGCACCTATGGGCTCTGCATGTCACTACTGTTGTGGTGGTCTATTTCTATTGTTATTTTGTATACCAACAGTTAGGTGTTGCTGACAATTCGGCTGTGGCAATGCATCGGATGTATATACCCGTGTATCACATACATATGGATTAGGTCCAGGCTGTAGGGATGGTGCATAGTACATGTTCACTATAGGCATATTGGCTAGTACTATTTATTTGCATATTGACATTATAAACTAAGTGCACTTTATGCTTTGATGGTATGTATAATTAATTACTCATGTATTATTGGGTTATTATTTTCTATTACAGTAGATATTGTACTGACCTGTGTATTCATGTACCTTCTAATGCATTGGGAGTCATTAGCACCTTCGGGTTCTGTATATGTTTTTAATCATTGTCAATAAAGTCTTTTCTACTTTTCCACAAATTGGGTGTGCTTGCCGATTATGCAGTGTCTTTTTCTTTCCCTGTCGGCCTCTTTCTCTGTCTGTGAATCTATGACCAGTCTCAAGACTTGTGCAGCTTCTGACAGGTTTACCTCCAGGATTGCCCTGTACTTAGATCTATACATCTTCCCATTAACTTTTACCAACTTCCATATTCCTGCTGAGGAAAAGCACCCCACAGCAGGATACTACCATGACCATGTTTGTCGGTGGGGATGGTGTTGTCAGGGTGAAATGCAGTGATACTTTTCTGCTACACACAGCATCGGACCGGCTATCTCAAGTAACGCCAGGCCTGGATTCAGGTACCTGCATTGCACTCCGGAGCCCTCACCTGAGCTCCGGCGTGCAGCCGAGACTGTACCGCGAGTGCCGAGTGATTGATTCCCAGGCGATTGCGGTTCAGTTCATGTCAGCTGCAGACAGGCTGGGGTGATCTCCAGGGCTCTCACCTGAACTCCGGAGATCAGCCCAGCCTGTCTGCAGCTGTCATGAACTGAAACGCAATCGCCAGGGAATCAATCACTGGGCACTCGCGGTACAGTCTAGGCTGCACTCTGGAGAGAGCTCCGGAGTGCAATGCAGGTACCTGAATCCAGGCCTGGCATTACTGGAGATTCCTCCAGTAGCCAGTCCGACGCTGGCCACACATAACCTTTTGTATTTAGCCCAAAAAGTCCTACTTTGGTCTCATCTGCCAGAACACCTTCTTTCACATGACATGCAGGGGACACAATTAGCCATTAATTTATGCCTCCACAACCCGATAACATTTTCTCCTGCTGATTACTAAAATAACTAGTTCTCTATTACAAAATAAAAGTTGTGAAAAAACACTACCTTCCCAAAAAAAGACACATCTATATAAATCTAAGCACAAGTTTAAGACATTTTGGGTAAAATTAACTTGTTTTGCATGGGTATCAGATATTCAGGCATTAATATGTGCCAGTCATTCAGAAAGTACAGTGCCTTGCAAAAGTATTTGGCCCCCTTGAATTTTTCAACATTTTCCCACATTTCAGGCTTCAAACATAAAGATAAACATTTTAATGTTATGGTGAAGAATCAACAGCAAGTGGGACACAATTGTGAAGTTGAACAAAATGTATTGCTTATTTTAAACTTTTGTAAAAAAGAAATAACTGAAAAGGCGATGTGCAATATTATTCGGCCCCTTTACTTTCAGTGCAGCAAACTCACTCCAGAAGTTCATTGAGGATCTCTGAATGACCCAATGTTGTCCTAAATGACTGATGATAAATATAAGTCACCTGTGTGTAATCAAGTCTCCGTATAAATGCACCTGCTCTGTGATAGTCTCAGTGTTCTGTTTAAAGAGCAGATAGCATCATGAAGACCAAGGAACACAACAGGCAGGTCCATAATACTGTTGTGGAGACGTTTAAAGCTGAATTTGGTTATAAAAAGATTTCCACAACTTTAAACATCCCAAGAAGAACTGTGCAAGCGATCATATTGAAATGGAAGGAGTATCATACCACTGCAAATCTACCAAGACCCGGCCGTCCCTCAAAAATGTCATCTCAAACAAGGAGAAGACTAATCAGAGATGCAGCCAAGAGGCCCATGATCACTCTGGATGAACTGCAGAGATCTACAGCTGAGATGGGAGAGTCTGTCCATAGGACAACATCAGTCGTACACTGCACACATCTGGCCTTTATGGAAGAGTGGCAAGAAGAAAGCCATTTCTAAAAGATATCCATAAAAAGTGTCATTTAAAGTTTGCCACAAGCCACCTGGGAGACATACCAAACATATGGAAGACGGTGCTTTGATCAAACCAAAATTAAACTTTTTGGACACAATGCCAAACGATATGTTTGGCGTAAAAGCAACACAGCTCATCACCCTGAACACACCATCCCCACTGTCAAACATGGTGGTGGCAGCATCATGGTTTGGGCCTGCTTTTCTTCAGCAGGGATAGGGAAGATGGTTAAAATTGATGGGAAGATGGATGGAGCCAAATACTGGACCATTCTTGAAGAAAACCTGTTGGAGTCTGCAAAAGACCTGAGACTGGGATGGAGATTTGTCTTTCAACAAGACAATAATCTCAAACATAAAGCAAAATCTACAATGGAATGGTTCACAAATAAACGTATCCAGATGTTAGAATGGCCAAGTCAAAGTCCAGACCTGAATCCAATCGAGAATCTGTGGAAAGAGCTGAAAACTGCTTTTCACAAACGCTCTCCATCCAACCTCACTCAGCTCGAGCTACTGTATTTGCAAAGGAAGAATGGGCAAGAATTTCAGTCTCTCGATGTGCAAAACTGATAGAGACATACCCCAAGCGACTTGCAGCTGTAATCGCAGCAAAAGGTGGCGCTACAAAGTATTAATTTAAAGGGGCCAAATAATATTGCACGCCCCAATTTTCAATTTATTATTTTTTATAAAAGTTTAAAAAAAAATTTGTGTACTCATCGTAAAATCGTTTTCTCTTAGCCATCATTGGGGGACACAGGACCATGGGTATTATGCTGCTTATCCATAGGAGGGCACTAAGTAGATGCAAAGATGTTAGCTCCTCCCCTGCAGTATACACCCCCTTGCTCAGCCAGGCTACTTCAGTTTTAGTACACAAGCAGTAGGAGAACAAGTAACAAAAAACGTGAGTGAATACTCCTAACAAAAAAGTATTGAGAAACAAAAAATTAAGGCCCAACAGTGCAACAGGGTGGGTGCTTTGTCCCCCAATGATGGCTAAGAGAAAACGATTTTACGATGAGTACACAAAATTCCGTTTTTCTCTGACGCCTCATTGCGGGACACAGGACCATGGGACGTCCTAAAGCAGTCCATGGGTGGGTAAACAATAAACAATGCAACCCAAGGACTAGGAACCAGTCCCAGATAGCCAGGAGCGCCTACTGAGATAGGTGCTCTACTGTCGTTTGCAGAATTTTCCTACCTAGATTTGCATCAGCCGAAGCCTGGGTATGGACTTGGTGCTCTGAAACAGTATGTAGGCAAGACCAGGTCGCAGCCTTACACCCCTGTTCCACTGAAGCCTGATGCCTAATGGCCCAAGAGGTGCCAACTGATCTTGTGGAATGAGTCCACAGCCCACTAGGAATGGGCTTGAGTTGCAAGCGGTAGACTTCCTGGATCGCAGAGCGAATCCAGCGTTGCCTATGAAGCTGCCTGTCCTTTCTTAGGCCTTTCAGGAATGACGAACAAGGAGTCCATGTTCCTAAAGGGGCTGTCCTGGATACATAATATCTGAAAACCCTCACAAGGTCTAGCGAATGTAGAGACTTATCCACCCTATGGACTGGGTGTGGACAAAAGGAAGGCAGAACTATGTCCTCGTTCAAATAAAACGGGGAAGTAACCTTCAGAAGAAAATCTGGAAGGGGGCGTAGAACCACCTTATCCTGGTGAAAGATCATAAAGGGTTCGCGGCAAGAGAGTGCTGTCAGTTCCATAACTTGTCTGATGGACGTAATCGCCACTAAGAATGTTATCTTCCAGGAGAGAAGAAGCAAGAGAAGATTCCTTAAGAGGTTCAAAGGGGGACCTCTGGAGACCGTCCAAAACGAGATTGAGGTCCCATGGCTCCAGCTACCATTTGTATGGGGAACCTAGATGGGAAACGCCCTGGAGGAAGGTCTTGACTTGCGGATTGCAAGCTAGACGGCATTGATAGAATATTGAGAGATGAAACTTGCCCCTTAAGGGAGCTGAGGGCCAACCCTTTTTGCAACCTGACTGCAATAAAAAAAATCAAAAAGGGATAGTTTTCCATGTACGGTGGTAAATACAGGATGAAGGCCGGCTTTCGGGCACTGATCATGGTGAAGATGACCGCGGGAGAGAATCTCGCTCTTGTTAAAGTCTAGGGCTCAATGGCCAGGCCATCAGCTTCAGGGGTTTGAAGTTCTAATGGGAAATGGGCTCTTGGGTCATCAGGTCTGGGATGCTTAAGAGGCGCCATGAGCAATTGTACTAATTCGGTGTCCCAGGCGCGCCTGGGCCAGTCCGGTGCTATTAGTATCACCGGGACTCCTTCTGCCTTGATCTTCCTGATTACTTGCAGCAGCAGGGGCAGAGCTGGAAATATGTAAGGTAGACGGAAGCGACTTCAGGAGGAGACTAGAGCATCCGCGCCAATGGACTGTAGATCACGTGACCAGTCTAAAAACGCGGGTACCTTTGCGTTCAACCATTAGGCTATAGATCCACGTTTGGTGTACCCCAGCGAGTGCAGATGTGTGGGAACATTTCTGAGTGGAGAAACCACTCTCCGGCGGCCAGGCCTTGGCGACGTAGAAGGTCCGCCGCCCAGTTCTCTACTCCCAGTATGTGTACCGCTGAAATCACAGACCCCGTCGATTCGGCCCAGGTGAGGATCCTGGGGACCTCGAGATAAGCTGTCTTGCTGCTGGTACCTCCCTGCCGATTGACAAAGGCCACAGCTGTTGCATTGTCCAATTGGACCCGAATCAAATGACCTGCTAGCAGATGGGGGGAACGACCTGAGCGCGAGAAAGGTCGCGCTAATTTTCAGGAAGATTTCTGGGAAGGGAAGACTCCTGGGGCATCCAACATCCCGAAGCAGTGTGGAGCCAGTACGCTGCTCCCCAGCCTAAGAGGCTGGCGTCCGTGGTCAGGAGTAGCCAGTCCACTTGGGAGAGAAAATCTCCCTCTCGATATGGAAGAGGGCTGAAGCCACCAGAAAAGCGCATACCTCCCTGAAGGTGTCAGGTGAAGAGTTCGTCCAAGGAAAAAAAGTGGGCTCTTGTTCCAGGGCAGCTAGAAGCGCCAGCTGCAGTGGGCAGTGGTGTGGCTAAGCGAGCGGCACTGCCTCTATAGCTGCCACTATCCTACCTAGCACTCTCACACTGAATCGTATGAAGCGAGAGGAGTACGTAGAAGGCAGTGTACTGCTTGTTGTAGAGCGGTCGCCTTGTCTTGAGGGCGAAATATCAAGCCCCGAAGGGTGTCCAGGGACATGCCCAGGGAGGTGACGGATTTTGAAGGGACTGGGGATGATTTGACTGGAGTCAGAAGCCACCCTAAGCGGGATAGGGTGCCCACAGAGATCTGCACGCTGGTTGAGCCCTTGATGAGGAGGTCATCCAAGCAAGGCAGAACAGCCACTCTCCTGGTGTGTAGGGCACTCATGGCGGTCGCCATGACCTTGGTGAAGACCCTTGGTGCTGTGGCAGGGCCGAGTGTAGGGCTACAAATGAAAAAAGAAGTCCTGAACCGCAAAGCGGAGGAACTTTTGGAGAGCTGGGGTGATGAGTATGTGCAGGTACACGTCCCTGATAGCTATCGAGGCAAGGAATTCTCCTTCGACCATAGAGGTAATAATGGACCATAGGAACTCCATTCTGAATCTCCTTACGTGCACATGTTTGCTCAGGTGTTAGAGGTCCAGGATGGGTCGAACTGACTCGTCCTTTTTTGGGGACCACAAGAGGTTGGAATAGAAGGCCTTGAACCTCTCACCGTCCGGAACAGGTACTATCACCCCCGCCGTTTGGAGGGAGTGGATTGCTGAGGAGAAGGCTTTGCGGTGTTTTGAAGCCTTTGGGGGGGTTTGAGAGAAAAGAACGATCTGGAAATCGGGTCCAGAATTCAATGTGGTAACCAGAAAACACAGGGTATCGCCCCCATTTGTGGTCTGAGGCGGCAGCCCAGATGGAGGAGGATGAGACTCCTCGGTCTTTGTCTCGACTGCCAGGACGCGGTGGACTCGGGAAGGGCTGAGAAGGTCGGGCCCTACGTGTCTAGTAAAAAACATCCTGGGCTAGAGTTGAGGGAGGGAGGTACTCTTTTACTCCCGTGGCGTCAGGAAAAAGAGCCTGTCCAGACGATCGCCAAACCATTGGTCTGGAAAGGAGTACTGTGAGAGGCTTGTTAGGGACCGAGTCCGCTCTCCATTATCGGAACCAGAGGGCCTTACGGATGGCTATGGTATTTGAGGCGGCAAAAACTGCGCAGGTAGCAGCGTCGAGGGAGGCCTGCATGAGGTACTCCGCCGCCGCAGCAATGTGAACTGTTACATCTGTGAGGGTCTGAGGAAAACTGGTATTCCAGGTGCCTGTGCGACCCACACGGAAGGAGAGAGGGACCCGCGTCCTCAAGGTGGAGCGATCGAGCTGCTCCACTTGTCTGTCTGTCGGGTCCTTGAAGGAGGATCCATCAAGTAAAAGACACGAGGGTCCTTCAGGCAGGCGAAGGCGGGTGAGGGTCCACCGAGGCCGGATCGGCCCAGCCCTTAGAGACAGCTAAGCCAAAAGGGGTACCGGGACGCCATGAGTTTACGAATACCGAACCGGCATCAAAAAATGTTTTATTTTTTTTTGAGGTTTCTTCACCCTTTTAAAGGAGACCGCAGGGTCAGTAGTAGTGGATGGGAGATCTTCCACATGCAGAGTTTGGTTGATTGCTGCAATAAGGGAGTCCATTGCAGCTTGATCGCTCGGGGAGGTTGAAAACAAGGAATCATTCTGGTACAAACATCATTCCCCTTCCTCTGGCTCCTTAGAGACCGCGGAACATGTGGGAGAACCCCATCTGTGTACCCCCAAGGAAGAACCCTGGGGGTCATGCCCTTTTTCTGATCTGCAACCTGTGAAGCAGGGGGCTGATTCTTATCAGAAGGACCCTCTATAGAGGTTTCATCAGGCTGCGTTCTGTCCAGGAGCCCCGAGGGGTGTGAGTACGATGTTGCATAGCCAGCACCGGGTTCTTGGAACTGTGCCCATTCCGGGGGACTGGGAGCCATAGGCTCTGGGCTGGCAGCGGTTGCTGCAGTGGTGGCGGGGGAGTTGGGAGCTACAGTGGCACCGGACTCATGGAAGGAAGAGATGCTATCAAACCCTAGTAGTTCAGTGGCAGGTAGTGCAGGCTGAACATTAGAAGTCTTATAGCTGTTACTGTAGTTGTGCTCCATAAGTGTACCGCAGCTGCGGGTGTACTGAGTCCTGGGATCTCTCCCCCTCTCCCCGCCACTGGTGGAATGCTATGCAGGAGTCTGCAAACAGCCCATGTGAATCCAGACAGTGACCTTTGCTCCAATTCATGTCAGGGAGGAGTCCTTAGGTAAAATTCATGCCAGGGAGGAGTCCTTAGGTAAAATTCCTGTCAGCGAGGATTCCTCAGGTAAATTTCCTGTCAGGGAGGATTCCTCAGGTAAAATTCCTGTCAGGGAGGATTTCTCAGGTAAAATTCCTGTCAGGGAGGATTTCTCAGGTAAAATTCCTGTCAGGGAGGATTTCTCAGGTAAAATTCCTGTCAGGGAGGATTCCTCAGGTAAAATTCCTTTCAGGGAGGATTCCTCAGGTAAAATTCCTGTCAGGGAGGATTCCTCAGGTAAAATTCCTGTCAGGGAGGATTCCTCAGGTAAAATTCCTGTCAGGGAGGAATCCTCAGGTAAAATTCCTGTCAGGGAGGATTCCTCAGGTAAAATTCCTGTCAGGGAGGATTTCTCAGGTAAAATTCCTGTCAGGGAGGATTCCTTAGCTACAATTCCTGTCAGGGAGGATCTCACCTCAGCTCCAGTGTGGAGATTCTGACGCCTGCTGTGTCTGGTCACACTTGGTGCAGAGCGTGTATCAACTCAGAGCCTGCCAGAGGGACTGAGGAAGTTTGTGATTGGCTCTGGGCTGTGAAAAATCAGTGCCATGAGACCTGTCGTCCAGTGAGTAACAGCCCAGGATCCAGCGTCGCAGGAGGGGGTACGGGGAGGCAACACTTCGCGTTCCCGCCTGTTGATGGTTTTGGGAAATCGGTCCCCGAAGGAAACCGTCGCCCTCTAAAAACAAAAAATTCTTGCTGCAGTAGTCTGCAGAGATGTGCCTCCTACAGACACTAAGCTAAAACTGAAGTAGCCTGGCTCTAAGCTAAAACTGAAGTAGCCTGGCTCTAAGCTAAAACTGAAGTAGCCTGGCTAAAGGCCCCGTCACACTAAGCAACATCGCTAGCAACATCGCTAGCAACATCGCTGGTAACGAACAACTTTTGTGAAGTTGCTAGCGATGTTGCTGTGTGTGACATCCAGCAACAACCTGGCCCCTGCTGTGAGGTCGTTGGTTGTTGCTGAATGTCCTGGGCCATTTTTTAGTTGTTGCTGTCCCGCTGTGAAGCACAGATCGCTGTGTGTGACAGCGAGACAGCAACAACTAATGTGCAGTGAGCAGGGAGCCAGCTTCTGCTGAGGCTGGTAACCAATGTAAACATCGGGTAACAAAGAAGCCCTGTCCTTGGTTACCCGATATTTACCTTCGATACCAGCCTCCGCCGCTCTCACTGTCAGTGCCGGCTCCTGCTCTGTGCACATGTAGCTGCAGGACACATCGGGTTAATTAACCCGATGTGTGCTGTAGCTTGGAGAGCAGGGAGCCAGCGCTAAGCATTGTGCGCTGCTCCCTGCTCTGTGCACATGTAGCTGCAGCACACATCGGGTTAATTAACCCGATGTGTGCTGTAACTAGGAGAGCAGGGAGCCAGCGCTAAGCAGTGTGCGCTGCTCCCTGCTCTGTGCACATTTAGCTGCAGCACACATCGGGTAATTAACCCGATGTGTGCTGTAACTAGGAGAGCAGGGAGCCAGCGCTCGGTGTGCGCTGCTCCCTGCTCTCTGCACGTGTAGCTCCGTGCGGTGGTAACCAAGGTAAATATCGGGTTGGTTACCCGATATTTACCTTAGTTACCAAGCGCAGCATCTTCCATGCGGCGCTGGGGGCTGGTCACTGGTTGCTGGTGAGCTCACCAGCAACTCGTGTAGCCACGCTCCAGCGATCCCTGCCAGGTCAGGTTGCTGGTGGGATCGCTGGAGCGTCGCTAGTGTGACATCTCACCAGCAACCTCCTAGCAACTTACCAGCGATCCCTATCGTTGTTGGGATCGCTGGTAAGTTGCTTAGTGTGACGGTACCTTAAGCCAGGGGGTGTATACTGCAGGGGAGGAGCTAACATCTTTGCATCTACTTAGTGTCCTCCTATGGATAAGCAGCATAACACCCATGGTCCTGTGTCCCCCAATGAGGCGTCAGAGAAATAAGCAATACATTTCGTTCAACTTCACAATTGTGTCCCACTAGTTGATTCTTCACCAAAAAATTTTAATTTTTTATCCTTATGTTTGAAGCCTGAAATGTGGGAAAAGGTTGAAAAATTCAAAGGGGCCGAATAGTTTCGCAAAGCACTGTATATTACCTTAACCAGTTCAAGACCACAGATGGTAAATATACATTGCCTTCTGCTGGGCTTTGTGCAGAGCCAATGTTTAATTACAGTCAGCCATCTGGAGAGAATCGCGAACCCCTGCACACCACAATTGCCAGTTTCTGGTGCAGAATGGCAGTTCTGCCTGGATTCATCATCAGGACCTGATGGGATCAGATCCTGATGATGTTAACCCTTTATGATATTCTGTGTGTTGCGGTCAATTGTGATTGCGACACATAGAAGCAGAAGTTTCAGAGAAGCAGTGAGCTCCTTCTCTTACCTCTCCGGCTTCCCTTGACACGATCATGGGGGAGCTGAGGGTTGTCATGGCAGCCGGAGGTCTCATGATGACCTTCGGGTCTGCCATATACGGTGGCCTGTCAGACCTAGCCTGCAGCATAGTCTGACAGGTGGTTTGCAGCCTGATACTGACAGTATAATGCATTACCCTGCTACTGCATGGCAATGCATTATTCCAGCGATCAGACTAAGAAAAGTTAAAGTCCCATACAAGTACTAAGTAAAAAAGTAAAAAAAAAACCTACAAAATGTAAAAAATAAAAAAAAAAAAAAAGAATAGACCAAATAATACATTTATTTATATAAAAATAAACAAAAAAAGTACATGTATTTGGTATCACCACGTCCAGCCTGATCTGATCTATAAAATGGTCACACTATTTAACCCCTTCAGGGAACAGTTTTTTAAAAATGTTGCAAAAAATGCTTATTCTACAATCACTCTCTACGACCGCATAACGGGAGGATGACTCCCCGCCCTAATAGGGACAGGAAACACAAATAGGTTAAAAGGCCTTAACTGCAGTGTTTTTCCTGTCACTATCTGGCATGAAGAGGTTATCCTGTGGTGCTCCGTGGCCAGTGATCAGAGCTACCTAGATCTGGAACCGGGCAGCCGAGGTCGTGGCTCTGCCTCCTCTTTCTCTGTAGCCTCTCCCGTCTCGTCATGATTCGGGACCCCCCACTCTTCCTGCGCCTTCAGGAAAATCAGAGTGGTGTACGAACCGGGGGCCTCTCTGAGCTCCTCGGATCTCCCTACTCCCTCTCAGCCACCGTCTCCATGCATCAGCGCGTACCGGAAGTAACTGGGGTCATCACTTCCAGTTTCGGTTCCTGGCCTGTGCGCATTTGCGGTGGTGCGTTCTAGGCCGGAACACAGAGGGATTCCCAGTATTTGCGCTCCGGTGTGGCGGGATTCGCATCCCGGGTGCGTTACACCTTGGAGCGAACGCATGAGAAGACGTGGCTATCTGGATGTGCCTCGGGCCTACCCATGTCGACCCCCCAGCGTCATTCCCAGCACAGTGAGTCCAGTAACGGGTGGGGGAGGGTCAGTATGTCTGCTTTTCACATTCACATTCCCGTATGTCTGAGCAGTATGTGGATTCTCCTCTCTTGGGGCAGGTATCTGAATACCTTATTTTCTCCCCCTTAGGGGGACATTGCCCACACCGAAAAAGGAGAAGTTCATGAGCCAAAAATGTCCCATGTGCTCAAAAAAGCTTCCTACTTCACATGGAAAGAAGATTTGCCAATCATGCATGCATAAAATTATGAAGGAAATACAGCCATCCTAACTGGAAGAAATTAAAGGACTCGTGAGTCAGGAAGTACAGGCTTCCATAGCATCCCTCTCCCAATCCCTACCCCCTTCTGCCCCAACTCCAAAGAAACGGAAGCGACCCATCAATGAGGAATTAGATTCAGACTCACTAGAGAATCCTGCTTCTCTATCAGAATGACAGGTAGATGAGAACCAGTCGGTCTCTGCACTAGGGTCCCACTCTGAGAAGAAAAAATATTACATTTCTTCTGAGGATATGGATGAGTTGCTGGGGGCAGCGAGGAGCACGATGGGAGTAGAGGAGGAAATATCTGTGAAGTCTATCCAAGATGAAATGTTTGGGGGTCTCAGAGCTAAAAAAAAATCTAAAGTTTTTTCCATTCATGAGAATTCAGAATCTGATTCTTCAGGAGTGGGAATTACCAGAAAAACGCCTGTCAGTTCCTTCAGAACTTAAAGATAGATTCCCCATTAATGAAAAGATCTCCAAACAATGGACTAAGATCCCCAAGGTGGATATTCAAATCACGAAGGTAACAAAGAAAACCATGCTACCGTTCGATGATTCATCCCAGTTCAGGGACCCCATGGACATTAAAATGAAAAGTCTCCTCAAAAAATCTTGGGAGACCTCGTCTTTTCTGCTTAATACTAATATAGCCTCCATCTGTGTTGCCAGGTCCATCGCCCTTTGGTTAAATAAACTTACAGAGCATCTAGAGGGGGGCACTCCAAGTGAGGACGTACTTGCTTCTATCCCTCTGCTTCAGAAAGTCACTGGTTTCCTGACGGACTCCTCAGTGGAGTCTGTTAGAATAGCGGACAAAAATTCAGTATTGTCCAACTCGGTCAGGCGAGCTTTATGGCTTAAATTGTGGAGTAGAGATATCGCTTCAAAAACCAAACTCTGCTCCATTCCCTTCCAAGGAGAATGTGTGTTTGGCCCAGTACTGGACGAATTGGTCGAGAAGGCAGCGGACAAGAAAACATCCTTGCCTGAACAAAAGGACCAGAGGAAGAAACCCTTTCGTCCCTTTCAAAACCCAACCCCCCAATACAGGGGGAAAGGAAAAACAAGGTGCTGGAGTTACCCCAAGGGAGGCAGGGGCAGGAATATTTTTCTCTCCCGTACCCAACCCCAAGATAAAAAGTGACACCAGGCCAGTTGGGGGTCGAATCTCACGGTTCCTCTCACAATGGCAGATGATCTCATCCAGCCCTTGGGTTCTCAACATTATCAAGGAGGAGTTAAAAATAGAGTTTTCCTCCTACCCTCCTCAACAGCTGAGGATTACATCCCTCCCATCTCCAGAATTACAGGATCAACTTCTGTCCAACCTTCAGAAACTTCAGGCCTTAGGAGCAATATCCCCTGTCCCGGCAAACGAACAGGGCCAGGGTCATTACTCCTACCTATTTATGGTTAAAAAAATAATGGTTCAACCAGGGTGATACTAAAGGGGGCTTTACACGCTACGATATCGTTAATGTTTTATTGTCGGGGACATGTCGTTAGTGTCGCACATCCGGCGTCATTAGCGGTATTGCAGCGTGTAACACTTACCAGCGACCTTAAACGTCCTCCAAAGTGGTGAAAATCGTTCGCCATGGAGAGGTCGTCCTAAAACCAAAAATTGTTAATGGTTGTTTATAGATGTTGTTCCTTGTTCCTGCGGCAGCACACATCGCTGTGTGTGACACCTCAGGAGCGAGGAAGCTCACCTTCCCGCAATGAGGAAGGAAGGAGGTGGGCGGGATGTTCGTCCCGCTCATCTCCGCCCCTCCGCTTTGATTGGCCGGCCACTTAGTGACATCGCGGTGATGTCGAAGGCACCTCCCCCTTGAGGGAGTGATTGTTCGGCAGTCACAGCGACGACGACGACCAGGTAAGTGCGTGTGACGCTGCCATAGTGATAATGTTCGCTGCGGCAGCGATCACACAATATCGCATGCACGATGGGGGCGGGTGCTTTTGCGTACGATATCGCTAGCAATTGCTAGAAATATCGTAGCGTGTAAAGCCCGCTTAACTCTGAAGCCACTGAACAACTATGTGGTCTACAGGAGGTTCAAAATGGAATCAATAAAATCCAAGATTCCTTTAATCAGATAAAACAGTTTGATGGCCACGATAGATCTTCAGGATGCATACTATCATGTGCCCATCCATCTGTCATACAAAAAATTCCTGCAGTTTGCAATCCAACACGGAAAGTAGCTCCTGCACTTACAACAGAATGTCCTCCCCTTCGGCATCTCCTCAGCTCCCAGAGTATTCACCAAAATAATGGTAGAACCAATAGCTTACCTGAGGAAGCTAAACATCAGCATCGTCCAATATTTGGACGATCTCCTGATCATTGCTCCATCCACCCCAATCCTAGAAGACCACATCAGGACAACCCTTTGAGTCCTGGACTCCTTGGGCTGGATCATAAATCTCCAGAAGTCAAACCTACTCCCTTCCCCAATAAAAAAAAAGTCTTAGGGGTTCTCGAAGACTCTGGGTGACAAACATCTTTTTTACCAGAGGACAGACAGCTGGAACTAAGAACCAAAATCAAAGCATTTAGGGAACTGAGAACGACTTCCCTCAGATCGGCAATGTCTGTACTCGGCCTGATGATGTCATGCATTCCATTGGTAGTGTGGGCACAATCCCACACAAGGCTTTTACAAACTCACATCCTCCCCTCTTGGAATGGGTCTCCAAGAACACTAAACAGGAGAATTTTGATACCCAGCCATGTCAAGGCTTCTCTCGCTTGGTGGTTAATCCGGAACCATCTGAAGAAGGGAGTGTTCTGGAACCAAACTCCTTGGATCACAATCACAACAGTGGTGGCCCAGACGTCCTTCCAAGGGACTTGGACATAAAACAGCATCAGGTCCTCCAATTTCAGAGAACTGAGTGCAGTGGAGGAGGCTCTAAAAGTGTTGTCTCTCTAATCCAGAGCAAACACGTGAGGGTCTATTCGGATAATGTGACCCCTGTGGCTTACCTGAGTCATCAAGGTGGCACAATATAGGCGTCCTTACAGATGGTGTCATCCAGATTATTTTCCTGGGGAGAACAACACCTCCTCTCCCTTTCATCATTCCATCTGAAAGGTTCGGACAATAATGACTCGGACTTTCTAAGTCAGACAGACATACAGCCAGGCAAGTGGAGCTTGAATGAAGAGATCTTTCAGGACCTAGTTGCATGATGGCGTCTTCCAGAGGTGGATCTATTTGCAACACGATACAATGCAAAGGTGCATCCATCCTTATCCCTGACTTCCACAGACCAATGCCTGGATGTGGACTCCTTTGCTCAACCCTGGGACTTCAGTCCCGCCTATGCGTTCCCGCCTGTCATGTCCCCACCGGAGTCCGCTCCTGCGACTTCTGCTCCAATCGCCAGGCGATGCCGTGTTCCCGCCGTGAATAGTGCTGGGGATGGGAGAGGAGTTGGTGCGTGTGGCTCTGGTGGGCGAAGACTCCGCTCATCCACTAAGCTGGGTTTCCCTGGGACCTGCAGTATCACTGGCTGACTTTAGGTGGCGTGTGTCTTCAAGCTGAAGTTACCATCATTCAGCTATAGCCAATGTGAAGACACCACACCCTTCTTATTCTTCCTCCTGTCTGCTGACCACTGCCAGAGATAGTTCTGTTTTCCTGGTTCCTGTCCCACCTTGTTCTGTTTAGTGATTCTGGTGTTCTGACTTCTGCTTGTTTCCTGACTACCCTCCTGCCTGCTGTTTATGTACCTCGCTGCCATCATGGGTTTAACCTCTGCCTGATTTCCTGACTACGCTCCTGCCTCCCGAGTTTGTCGCTTTTTGTGCCTCCTGGTTTGGAACCTGCCTGACGACCACTCTTTCCTGCCTTCCATAGCAGCAATCTAGATTTTGTGTAATTCCAAATCCCTGTATAGGAGTTAAAGGGTTTCAGGGTTTTTGAGGTTCTGCGGACTTGGTGGCTAGCCCTACACCATGTTCCAAATTATTATGCAAATGATATTTTTCTTTGATTTTCCTATGAAAATAACAGTATAATCTTCAAAATTAAAAAAAACTCAATGCACTGTTCCAAAATAATAGGCACAGTAGAGTTTCTAAACGTTTTATATGTTTTAAAGAACTGAAAATGCTAATTTGTGGAATTTACAGCATTAGGTCACATTCACTGAAATAAAAAGCTATTTAAACGCAAAATATCCTAACAGGCCAAGTTAAAATGTAACATAGGAATCCTTCTTTGATATCACTTTCACAATTCTTGCATCCATTGAACTTGTGAGTTTTTGGAGAGCTTCTGCTTGAATTTCTTTGCATGATGTCAGAATAGCCTCACAGAGCTGCTGTTTTGATGTGAATTGCCTCCCACCCTCATAGATATTTTGCTTGATGATACTATAAAGGTTCTCTATAGGGTTGAGGTCAGGGGAAGATGGTGGCCACACCATGAGTTTATCTCCTTTTATGCCCATAGCAGCCAATGACACAGAGGTATTCTTTGCAGCATGAGATGGTGCATTGTAATGCATGAAGATGATTTTTCTTTTTGTACCATGGAAGAAAGTTGTCAGTCAGAAACTCTATATACTTGCAGAGGTCATTTTCACACCTTCAGGAACCCTAAAGGGGCCTACCAGATGTTTCCCCATGATTCCGGCCCAAACCATGACTCCTCCACCTCCTTGCTGACATCGCAGCCTTGTTGAGACATGGTGGCCATCTACCAACCATCCACTACTCCATCCATCTGGACCATCCAGGGTTGCTCGACACTCATCAGTAAACAAGACTGTTTGAAAATTAGTCTTCATGTATGTATGGGCCCACTGCAACCGTTTCTGCTTGTGAGCACTGGTTAGGGGTGGCCGAATAGCAGGTTTATGCACCACAGCAAGCCTTCGAAGGATCCTACACCTTGAGGTTCGAGGGACTCCAGAGGCACCAGCAGCTTTAAATATCTGTCACTGGTTTGTAATGGCTTTTTAGCAGCTGCTCTCTTAATATGATGAACTTGCCTGGCAGAAACCTTCCTCATTCTGCCTTTATCAGCACGAACACGTATGTGCTCTGAATCAGCCACAAATCTCTTCACAGTACGAAGATCACGCTTAAGTTTACGTGAAATATTTAATGTTTTCATTTCTTGTCCAAGGAATTGCACTATTAGATGATTTTTGGCAGCAGAGAGATCCTTTTTCTCTCACATGTTACTTGAAAACTGTGGCGTGCTTAATATTGTGGAAAACCCAGTTTTCCTTTTATTAGACTCACCTGGCAAACTAATTATCACAGGTATCTGAGATTGATTTCAGTGATCCAAAGAATCATGAGACACAATACCATCAATGAGTTTCATTGAAAAAAAAATGAATCGCTATGACACTTAAATCCAATTCACATAATAATTTGGAAAATGGTGTAGTCTGTCCGTGACAGTCATCTTAAGGGCCATTTACACGCTGCGACATCGCAAACGATATATCGTCAGGGTCACGGTGTTTGTGACACGCATCTGGCGTCGTTAGCGACATCGCAGCGTGTGACACGCTGGTGGGCGGAATGTTCCGGCCGCTCATCTCTGCCCCTCCTCTGCTATTGGACGGCTGCCGTGTGACATCGCTGTGATGCCGCACGAACCGCCCCCTTAGAAAGGAGGCGGTTCGCCGGCCAGAGCGACGTCGCAAGGAAGGTAAGTCCGTGTGACAGGTGTTAGCGATGTTGTGCGCCACGGGCAGCGATTTGCCCCTGACGCACAACCGACGGGGGCGGGTACGCTCGCTAGCGATATCGGTACCGATATCGCAGCATGTAAAATACCCTTTAGTCTGTGGTCAAGGGCAGACGTTACACCACCAGCCAAAACTCTGCAGAAAATCAGAGTGGAAAAAGTCACCACCATTCTGATAGCTCCACTATGGCCCAAGAGAAGCTGGTATGGCGCTCTGACCTGATCCAAGAAGGTCCCCTGCTATTACCTCAGATCAGCAACCTTCTCCATCAGGGGCTGATTCATCATCCCAACCTACAGAGGCTGACTCTGGCTGTCTGGCTGCTGAAGCCATGATTCTTAAAAAGTAGAGGACTTTCAAATGCGGTAATTACAACACTTCAGAAAAGCAGAAAGCCGGTCACAAACGCCATATACAACAAAATCTGGAAGGTCTTCACTACTTGGTGTGGGTCCCAACCTCTGGATCCTTTCTGTTACGAGGGGGACCCGGGGAAGCGTGCCAAGATGGGAAATGGACTGCTTCCGCCGGTCAAGGTCCACTGTGCGGTGTAAGGGACCGCCGCTATGGTGGGTGAAGAGTGAGCGGGTTGCTGCTAGCGATCGTCTGGAATGTCACAGACGATCTATGTACACCGATCTGCCCTAACCCCTGAGGGTTGTATGGCACAGATCTCACGGCTCGGTGTACCTGTTGCACGGGGAAGCACAGAGGTGCCAACGCACGTGTGCCAGTGGAAGTCACGAGAATATGGCACGAGGGTAGCACAGAGGTGCCCACGCACGTGTGCTTTCAATAACCAGGTGAGTCCTATGGAGACTTGAGGAGCTCACCTGGGACAGGAACACGGCCTGTTGACGGGGGTACTGCCGGAGCAGCAAGGCAGGAACACGGCCTGCAAACGAGGTACTGCCGGAGCAGCAAGGGCCAAGCCCACAAGAGACAGTAATGCCTGAGCAGTGGCGTGGCAGCACGCTGCCAGACATCCAAACATAGAAGGACGGTCGCGCGCCGCCATGATGGCAGGGGGAGCTTTTAAGGAGGTGCAGCTCCACCCGAGGGCGGGCGCGAGGCGGAGATGACGGACTTGACCCAATCAGGGTCCACGACGTCCCAGCCTGGCCAGTCAGGATTCACCACGTCACCAGCCTTGTCATCAAGCCGTGTGACGTCAGTGAGCGAATCAGGACCCACCACGCATTGCACATGCTCACCCTCCTGCCTCTGGGAAATAGAGGCGGGATCCTCGGTCTCACAATGTGCAGAGATAACGGGAATCTCACTGCTTCCCTGAGCAGTAAACCTCTGCACATTGCGCAGCCTCGCAGACCTTCGGGGCCGCTGAGCAGGAGAGTCTGCGGCAGGCCAGGAATGGGAGACCGCTTCACTCCTTGTAACAGGAGAACCACTAGGTGTCACCCTTCTGCTGCCTCTCTAAGAAGGTATCTCCTGCACACTGCGCAGTCTGGCAGACCTTTGGCGCTGCTGAGCAGGAGTGCTCGTGGCAGGCCAGGAATGGGAGACTGCCTCAGTCCTTGCCTCAGGAGAGCCACGAGATGTAACACCTTTCCACCCAAATATGGCCCAGATTGTTGATTTACTCCAGAGTGGACTAGAGAAGGACCTTAAACCTAACACCCTTAATGTTCAGATCTCTGCTCTAGGGTCATTCTTTGATCTAGATCTCGCAGGTCATCGTTGGATCAAACGCTTCATGACCGCAGCCACCAGACTTCAACCCAGGAGACCCGTTCTGGTTCCCCCCTGGAATAGTTGGATACAGCGCCAGATGATGGCGCTTCTATGAAAGCGCCATTTTCTGGGGCGGCTGCGGACTGCAATTCGCAGCAGAGGGGCCCAGAAAGCTCGGGCCATCCTGTGCTGCAGATTCCAATCCCCAGCTGCCTAGTTGTACCTGGCTGGACACAAAAATGGGGCGAAGCCCATGTCGTTTTTTTGGGTTTTTTTTAATTATTTCATGAAATAATTAAAAAAAGAGCTTCCCTATTTTTTCAGTTCCCAGCCAGGTACAAATAGGCAGCTGGAGGTTGGGGGCAGCCATACCTGCCTGCTGTGCCTGGCTAGCATACAAAAATATGGCGAAGCCCACGTAATTTTTTTTTGGGGGGGGCAAAAAACGCCTGCATATAGTCCTGGATGGAGTATGCTGAGCCTTGTAGTTCTGCAGCTGCTGTCTGATCTCCTGCATACACTAGTGAATGGAGCATGCTGAGCCTTGTAGTTCTGCTCCCCCTGTCTCTCTCTCCAGCATACAGTCCTGGATGCAGCATGCTGAGCCTTATAGTTCTGCAGCTGCTGTTTGCTCTCCTGCATACACTAGTGGATGAAGTATGCTGAGCCTTGCAGTTCTGCTCCCTCTGCCTCTCCCTCCAGCGTACAGTCCTGGATGGAGGATGTTGAGCCTTTTAGTTCTGCAGCTGCTGTCTGCTCTCCTCCATACAGACAGACAGCAGCTGCAGAACTACAAGGCTTAGCATACTCCATCTAAGACTGTATGCAGGAGTTTTTTGTCCCCCCCAAAAAATTACGTGGGCTTCGCCATGTTTTTGTATGCTAGCTAGGTACAGCAGGAAGCTACGGGCTGCCCCCAACCCCCAGCTGCCTATTTGTACCCTGCTGGGAATCAAAAATATAGAGAAGCCCTTTTTTTTTTAATTATTTCATGAATTTCATGAAATAATTAAAAAAAAAATGACGTGGGCTTCACCCAATTTTTGTGTCCAGCCAGGTACAAGTAGGCAGCTGAAAATTGAAATCCGCAGCGCAGGGTGCCCAAGCTTTCTGGACACCTCTGCTGCGAATTTCAGTCCGCAGCAGCCCCAGAAAATGGCACTTTCATAGAAGCGCCATCTTCTGGCACTGTATCCAACTCTTCCAGCTGCCCTGGTGACAGGTGGCTCGCTGGGTAATAATGGGGTTAGGGATATCTGTATATTATCAACTGGCCCTAAGCCCGAAATTCATGGTGTCAAGCCAATATTAGACATTGCCACCATGAATTTCTAGTACAGATAAAAAAAAACACAACACACAAAAAATATTTTTATTAGAAATAAAACACAATTAGTGACTCCATCTTTATTGAAATAAAGAACCCCCCTCCGCAGTAATCCTGGGTCAAGGGTCCCGCGCCATCCACTATGGATCCAATATCATCTGATCGGTTTGCTGGAAGGCAAAGCGATCAGATGATGTGTCAGGTTCAAGGGCCTGAATCACATGGCACAGCAGCTGATTGTATAAACGGCTTTTATACAATCAGCTGATGCATCAGTGCAAAGAAAAAAAACAAAAAACAAACTACACACTTCTGTGCAGACTCCTGTCCGACAGCAGCAGCTGATAGTTTAGCCGGCCAGGCGGTAAAAAGCCGGCCTCACCGCTCGACTTATAGTGTCAGCTGATTCTGTCAGGTGATCGCATCAGCTGATCATCGCCTGGTCTGAGAGAGAGAGAAAAGAGAGAGAGAAAAGAGAGAGAGAAAAGAGAGAGAGAAAAGAGAAGATAGGGAAAGAGAGAGAGAAAAGAGAGAGAATAGGAGAGAAGAGAGAGGCGAGAGAGAAGAGAGAGGGCGAGAGAGAGAAGAGAGAGAAGAGAGAGAGAGGGAGAGAGAGAGAGGAGAGAGGGTGCGAGAAGAGAGAGAGAAGAGAGAGAGGAGAGAGAGAAGAGATAGAAGAGAGAGGAGAGAGAGAGGAGAGAGAGGAGAGAGAGAGAGAAGAGAGAGGAGAGAGAGGGAGTGAAAAAGAGAGACTGAGAATAAGAGAGAGAAAGAAACAAAAAGAGAGAGAGAAAAAGAGAGAGATAAAGAGAGAAAGAAAGAGAGGAAAAGATAGAAAAAGAGAGAGAGAGAAGAGAGAGAATAGAGAGAGGAGAGAGCAATGCAGCCTCATTCCGTGAACTGCTCCGATTTTAGAGGTGTTTCCCGCGGCTCACAGCTGATGTCCGGCTCCTCCCCTCAGTGCATAATTAAATTAAATTATAATTATAAATAAATAATAATTATAATTTAAAATTAAAAATAAATTTAAATTCTTTACCAGGACGGCCGGGACTCGAACTTTTGAACTAACTCTCCTTAGGGCCGCTTTACACGCTAGGACATCGCTAAAGCGATGTCGTTGGGGTCACAGAATTTGTGACGCACATCCGGCCGTGTTAGCGATGTCGTTGCGTGTGACACCTATGAGCGATTTTGAATCATTGCGAAAACGTTCAAAATTGCTAATCGGTGACATGGGTGTCCATTCCCAATTATCATTGCAGCTGCAGGTACGATGTTATTTGTCGTTCCTGCGGCAGCACACATCGCTATGTGTGACACTGTAGGAACAACGAACATCTCCTTACCTGCGTCCACCGGCAATGAGGAAGGAAGAAGGTGGGTGGGATGTTACGTCCCGCTCATCTCCGCCCCTCCGCTTCTTTTGGCTGGCAGCTTTGTGACGTCGCGGTAACGCCGAACGCACCTCTGCCTTGAGGAAGGGATTGTTCGTCAGTCACAGCGACGTCGCTGAACAGGTATGTTCATGTGATGCTGCCGTAGCGATAATGTTTGCTACGGCAGCGATCACCACATATCAGCCGTACGACGGGGGCGGGTGCTATCACGCTCGACATCGCCAGCAAATGCTAGCGATGTCGCAGCGTGTAAAGCGGCCCTTAGGCAGTAGCTCTATCCATTGAGCCACTGCCTCTAATGAAAAGCATAGGAAGATTTGGTAATCATGACCTCTATACTGCAGTAAAGAATCTAGAAGCAGATTGTTCAGCTGCAAGGATGGATGGTGAAAGGAGGAAACACTGGCACCATTCAGCGAGCTAACTGCTCAATCTTCATATTTCAGGTTTATACACGCATTATATGGCTTGTAAATTTCCTTGCGTTCTGGCCACAGTGCTCATTCCAATGAAAGGCCACGCCTTTCCCCCTGACCTGATGGTCGAATAAAACAGCTTTTTTTACCGCAGATTTGGTGAGTGACTTCCGTCTCTTTTCACATGGACTGGATGGGCGGATGGATGGATGGATGGGCGGATGGATGGATAGATGGATTGATGGATGGATGGGCGGATAGATGGATGGATGGGCGGATGGATGGATGGACGGATGGATGGGCGGATGGATGGATGGGCGGATGGATGGGCGGATGGATGGATGGGCAGATGGATGGATGGGCGGATGGCTGGATGGGTGGGCGGATGGATGGATGAATGGGTGGATGGATGGATGGGCGGATGGATGGGCGGATGGATGGATGGGCGGATAGATGGATGGATGGATGGATTGATGGATGGATAGGCGGATGGATGGATGGATGGATGGATGGGCGGATGGATGTGCAGATGGATGGATGGGCGGATGGATATATAGATGGATGGGCGGATGGATGGATGGGCGGATGCATGGATGCATGGATGGATGTGCGGATGGATGGATGGGCGGATGGATGGGCGGATGGATGGATGGATAGATGGGCGGATGGATGGATGGATGGATGGGTGGATGGATGGGTGGATGGATGGATGGGCAGATGGGCGGATGGATGGGTGGGCAAATACCGGCAGTACTGCACTCATCACCGCACAAACGCAGACACTACAACCCCCATCATCACTGCACATGCAAGCACTACAACCTCCATCATCACCGCACATGCAGGCACTACGGCACTCATCCTCGCACACACGCAGGCACTACAACCCCCATCATCACCGCACATTACCTCAGTGACGTCACCGCTGAAAGCACAGCTCACGTCAGTTGCTCCATGGATCTGACATAGAGCGCTCGTGTTCTACGGCGCTCCTGTCAGCTTTATGTAGCAGAGCTGGATGCGTTGCGGGACCTCTGTGGATTACGTCGGACCTGGAGGGGTATTTGGGGATTTTAATAAAATGGTGAAAGAGGGTGTTTTTTGTCTTTTATTCCAAATAAAGGATTTTTCGTTGTGTGTGTTTATTTACTTTCACTTACAGGTTAATCATGGAAGTTATCTCGGGGAGACGCCTGCCATGATTAACCCCGTTATTACCCCAATTGCCACCGCACCAGGGCAATTCGGGATGAGCTGGGTAGAGTCCCGGGACTGTCGCATCTAATGGAGCGGCAATTCCGGGTGGCTGCCTGCTGATATTGATAGGGTGGTGAGCTCCCCATAACGTGGCGCTCCCCATCCTGACAATATCAGCCTCCAGCCGTGTGGCTTTATCCTGGCTTGTATCAAAATTGGAGGGAACTGCATTTTTTTTTATTATTATTTATTTATTTTACTGCACAATAGACCCGCCCGCCGGCAGTTGTGATTGGTTGCAGTGAGACCGCTGTCACTTATCGTGGGGGCGTGTCTGACTGCAACCAATCATGGGTGCTGGTTTGCGGGGAAAGCAGGGAATACCTGATTGAATAATGAAGCGGCAGCCAGTTTCAAAAGAGGGGACGGGTGCTGGGGACGCAGGACGCATGCAGATACGCAACGTGTGCACATAGCCTAACTGTGAAAAGCCACACTTTTGGTGATCGAACCGTTATCGAACGTAACTCGAACTGCCGAACTTGAAGCAAATCGTTCGAGTTCGTCAAACGATTCGAACACCGCCCAAAATCACTCGAATTTGAAATTGGCGAACCGCTCGACTCGAACATCGCTCAATTCTAGTAACCACTGAGCCGGTCACGTGCGTACAAGGGTACATCAGACCGTGAAGGTCACCCAGTTAGCGTCACTGGGTACCCAAAGCTGGCACACACATACACACAAGTCTGCCACTGCAGACGGGGCGTGTGCGTAGGGGGCACGTCTTGTCCAGAAGGACCCTAATTCCTCACTGTGCCGAGACACAGTTTGTACCTAGATACAAGTACCTGGTACCGGCGCCTGCCCTAAATTCAGAATCCCACTGCACATATACATGGGTCTGCCACAAGCACTGCAGACTTACAATGGTGCTGGAACCCACTCACTCTGACAGCCGGGAATGCAGCCTTTGCTGTCAGCATGCATAATGACGCTTGTGCACCGATGGGCGGAGCTACAGACCTTTTATAGCCGCCACCCTGGCCCAGACCACATGGCATGTGGTAATGGCGTCGCCTGCAGCCACACAGGGGCTGCCACATCATTGCTGAAGTCTTCATGACCAATCAGCGGCTGCCACTTCATCGCTGATGTCACTGATGACCAATGACATCACGCACATGCTCAGTGTGGTTGCATGAGCACCCGAGAGAGGTGACCAAGGTTTTAGGTTGGCTGCTGTTACCTTTTTAGGGGACGGGTGTTTGTGCAAGGGCCTGTCTGTGACTGCCTGGCTAGTCCAGGGAGTCACAGTGACACTGGTCAGAATTGAAAAAAATGGCCTGGTCACGAATGCAAAAACAAGCTGTGGCGCAAAATGGTTAAACATTAAATATTTAATACTTGCAATCAATTCTAGCCTATTGTATTCCAGGGCTATCTAATTTCATACATTTACTTAAAAATTCTGTACCAAGATGGTAAATAAACTCCCAATGTACAGAGGAAATTTAGGGAGGAAGATAACTTTATCCGCTTAATGCCCCACAATGAGGGTATTCTTCCTACCTCTTGTCCAGCCCACAGACCAAGAGACCAGAATAAAAGGCTCCAGCAGAGCGAATTATCTTGAGAGTAATCTCAGCAGCAATGCAGAGCCCACTGGAAAGGATGGTGAAGAGATTGAACCAGAGGGTGCTGCTGACAGCGGTGCGGAACGTCTATCCACCTGACTTGTGTAGATATGTAGGACGAACAAAGACTTCTTACTAAGCTTCACAGATTATGTTGTTTATGGTAGATAATACTGATGAAGAAGGGTAAGGGGTACTTCTCACATAGCGGGATCGCTAGCGAGATCGCTGCAGAGTCACGGTTTTTGTGACGCACCAGTGACCTCATTAGCGATCTCGCTGTGTGTGACACTGAGCAGTAATCTGGCCCCTGCTGTGAAATCGCTGCTCGTTACACACAGTGCTGGTTCATTTTTTGGATGTTGCTCTCCCGCTGTGAAGCACACATCGCTGTGTTTGACAGCGAGAGAGCAACGATCTAAATGTGCAGGAAGCAGGGAGCCGGCGTCTGGCAGCCTGCGGTAAGCTGTAACCAAGGAAAATATCGGGTAACCAAGGGAAGCCGTTTGCTTGGTTACCCGATATTTACCTTCGTTACCAGAGTCCGCCGCTCTCAGGCTCCCAGTGCCAGCTCCCTGCTCCTTGCACACGTAGCCGGAGTACACATCGGGTAAATAAGCAAAGCGGTTTGCTTATTAACCCGATGTGTACTCTGGCTAGGAATGCAGGGAGCTAGCGCTAAGCGGTGTGCTCTGGTAACCAAGGTAAATATCGGGTAACCAAGCTCTTGGTTACCTGATATTTACCTTAGTTACCAAGCGCCGCATCGCTTCCACGCGTCGCTGCTGGCTGGGGGCTGGTCACTGGTCACTGGTGAGATCTGCCTGATTGACAGCTCACCAGCGACCCTGTAGCGATGCACCAGCGATCCTGACCAGGTCAGATCGCTTGTGGGATCGCTGGAGTGTCGCTAAAGTGTGACGGTACCCTAACTCCGAAACACATAGGGTGAAGTCACATCTTGAAGATAAAGCACTTATCTTTATCTTTATTGCACAGCAGAGCAGTAATTAACCCTTTCCTTTCCTACTGGCTACCACGAAGATTCCCCGTTTATTAGAGGAAGTTAATACATATTTATACAGTACCTTTTTGAGTTTAGCAAAGAGACAGGGTACAAACCATAAGCATCTTATTGGTTGCATTAGCATCTTATTGGTTGTATTTCAATCCTCTACATCATTAGATATTAATTTCAAACTAACATGTTTATAGGTTACATCTCAAGTCTTTGATTAACATAGTGTGGGCATACTGCCATGGAGGGGGTGTGCGAAGGTGTACCTCAAACCCTATCTATGGGAACTAGACTTTACATGCTTTCTCAGCAGGAAGCTTCAAGGCCATAGACAAGAGTCTGGAAGGCTAAAACATAATGTTCCTTCAGAGATACCTTGAAGATCAGTGTGTGCAGGAAATGTATCTTTTAGAAATTCAAAAATAAACCCATTGTGTGTTTAAAACACCATACAGAAAACAAAAAGGATGCCAGTGTTACATTTCAAAATGGATGCCACCGTTACAAGAGCATAAACATTCAAAGGAGACAAGAAAACGATCCCCCAAATTAATTAAACATACAGAAGAGGTCCATTTGGAGATTCAAAAACTCTTAGGCCATGTGCACACATTACTGTATTTGGTGAGTTGTTTACCTCATTATTTGAAAGCCAAAACCAGGAGTGGGTAAAAGTGATGTACTTTTTTTTAAACTGTTTCACTCCTGGTTTTGGCTTTCAAATACTGAGGTAAAAAAATCACCAAATACTCAAAGTATGCATGTGACTTAAGGTTTATAGGTTTAAATTAAGTTAAATTGCCAGAGAAGGGAGAAAAACGCCACAAATTACTGCTGCAGAAAGAGGCAAGTTGGATTATTAATGTGAATGAGCAAGGTCCATTAGGATTAAAGGGAACCTGTCACCAGATGTTCATAATACTTACCTAATGGTCGGTGCGGAGCAGACTAGTCGGATGGGTGTCTCCGGGTCCCGCACCTCCTCTTTCAGCCATCTTTGTCCTCCTTCTGAAGCTAGTGTAGATGACACGTTCTACATCATCTACACTAGCCGACAGTGAGGTCCTGCGCAGGCGCACTTTGAGCTGCCCTGCTCAAAGTGCGTCATCCACACTAGCTTCAGAAGGAGGCCAAAAATGGCCGAAAGAGGAGGTGCGGGACCCGGAGAGCTGAGATGCCTATCCGACCAGTCTGCTCTTCACTGACCATTAGGTAAGTATTATAAACATCTGGTGACAGGTTCCCTTTCAACGACAAATATGATCTCTCCGTTTTCTTGTAATATTTGATACTCTCATGTTTTATGTATATGTGCATTGATTCTTTCAATTTTGTTAACAAAAATGTCCATATTTATGTTTTATTTTGCTTTTAAATTGGTGAGTTTAAATGGAAATGCACTCGC
Source organism: Anomaloglossus baeobatrachus (assembly GCF_048569485.1). Lineage (NCBI taxonomy): Eukaryota > Metazoa > Chordata > Amphibia > Anura > Aromobatidae > Anomaloglossus > Anomaloglossus baeobatrachus. The sequence goes on from NC_134353.1 coordinate 559,651,451, forward strand.
ATTACCCTGTAATCAGACCCCTAGAAGCATCCCTATATCTGAAATGGCCATCGTCTGACTAGCTGCAACTGCATCTGCTCACCCCTTCCTTTCCTATATGTTGTAAAGGACATTAATATAGACGTTATTTTACCAGGTGAGTGCTGCTTTTCTTTCTTTATTTTTGCATCATTGTAATTATATCTGGATAATAATATTTCAAGGTCATTTTTACTACAGAACAAATGCCAAAAAAACAACCACCCCCCCCAAAAAAAAATTGTGAAATCATTTTTTTTCTGCAATTTCAGTTAATTTGGATTTTTTTTCCCTCCATTTTATTGTGTGATAAAATTAAAAGTGTCATTTAAAAGTACAATTAGTTCCACAAAATACATGCCCTCATATGTCTTTGTCAGAAAGAAAATAAAATGTTATGGCTCTTGGAAGGGGAGGGGAAAAATGAAAGCCCAAAAATGAAAAATCGCTGTCCTTAAGGGGTTAAAGTTGAAATAGTGTGTTTATTCTTGGCAGTGTATATAAATTTGACACTTTTAGGCACAGCAAAATTTAACGATTACCTATGTTAAAATAGAGTACAAAAACGTAGGAAAACATTTTTTTAAAACTATTTTTTTATATATTTTGAAAATAACATTTAAGACTATTTAATGGACTGTGCTGTGAGACAGTAAAGATCTAGTAGAGGATTACATTAATGAAGGTTTTCTAAGTTTAGATATCTGTAGCTGTAATAGAAATCCCAAGTATAATTCACAGTTGATATTAAATTTATAATGAAATTAATTTTTCAGCTTTGCACAGACATATATAGCAGATAGTACTTAAGAAAGGTGTGACCAGAATAATATTTCATACGGTGTTATAACAGATGATCCAGTTTAATAATAGGGTAATAGGGAACAAAATATCTTTCTGAAATAATAAAAATGGTATATAATTTTTTACCTCTTCAGGAAACATGAATTTCTGAAGTCATAATTTAGTGATTTTAATATTGACTTACGAAGCGTTCTGAAGCTGCAGGAAGCCTTGATTTCTGCAGAACATGTTAAATGGCTATTTGGCACAATTTTAAGGTACATGCCAAGGGTGAAATAAGAACACGTCACCAATTTTCTAAGAACATATATTTCTAAAGGTGCTACTCACATGAAATTCTCACCAGATGTCGGTAACAACCCATCCAGTCCACATAGGTAAAGCATTCAAACCATAGATGTCTCTGGACCGTTGTTGTAAATAAGCATTTGAACCTTGTGTAACCCCAACACCACCACCATACTCCATTGTAGATTGTAAGCTTCTACCAGCAGGGCTGTCTTTATTTTTGCTTTCATTATTGTATCTACTATAACTGTTACTTATATTTGTTTCTATTTGAACCTCTTAATTGTAAAGCGCTTTGGAATATGTTGGCGCTGTAGAAATAAAGATTATGATTATTATTGTCCATAAATTAAGTTATGTGTAGCAATAATACATGGAAAAAGTATTGAACGCATGCAGAAAAACAGGTGAAAAAAGCCTTGGAAAGTCATAATACTGTCTGACATCTATCAGTAATTTAGAAAGCAATCCTACCAATTATGAACAACAATATCAACTGATGAAATTGCTGGTTAATAAAAAGGTGTCTCGGTAAGGATGTGTAAAGGCCGCTTTACATGCTGCGATATCGGTACCGATATCGCTAGTGTGGGTACCCGCCCCCATCTGTTGTGCGACACGGGCAAATCGCTGCCCGTGCCGCACAACATCGCCCAGACCCGTCACACTACTTACCTGCCCGGCGATGTCACTGTGACCTGCGAACCGCCTCCTTTCTAAGGGGGCGGTTCGTTTAGCATCACAGCGACGTCACAGCTGCGTCACTGAACCGCCACCCAATAGAAGCGGAGGGGCAGAGATGAGCGGGACGTAACATCCCGCCCACCTCCTTCCTTCCGCATAGCGGCCGGGAGGCAGGTAAGGAGAGGTTCCTCGTTCCTGCGGTGTCACACGGAGCGATGTGTGCTGCCGCAGGAACGAGGAACAACCTCGTTACTGCTGCAGTAACGATTTTTGAGAATGAACCCCCATGTCACCGATGAGCGATTTTGCACGTTTTTGCAACGATGCAAAATCGCTCATAGGTGTCACACAGAACGGCATCGCTAATGCGGCCGGATGTGCGTCACCAATTCCGTGACCCCAACGAGTTCGCATTAGCGATGTCGTAGCGTGTAAAGCCCCCTTTAGGCTTGGCTGCCTCTATCCTGCAATCTACCATTTGCTTATGTAACTGTGTAATGTTTGTGTAATGTATTTATACAGCCACTAGATGGCCACAATGCATTAACTGCTTCCCTGGTACTCTCCAATAGAGATGAGCCACCCCCCTGGCGTTCAAGTTCGGTTCGGTTCGGCGAACGGAGGCCCCGTTCAACGAACATTCGACGAACCACTCGAACCCCATTGAAAACAATGGGAGGCAAACACAAACACATAAAAACACATAGAAAACATCTTCAAAGGTGTCCAAAAGGTGACAAACAACTCCCAAGACACCACAAACACATAGGAAAGTGACAAGGACATATACTCATGCGAAAACAAAAGAACTGGACGAGTAAAAAAAAGGAGGAGACACAGATATAGGCATGTCATGCCCTTCTAAAATCATGTAAAACACCGCAAGGGGACTCCAAGCAGAGTCTCCCTTTTTTCCAAAAATTGTACTACACACACCACTTCAGTGGCATCACTTGTGCCCCAGTTGCAAACTGGATGTGTTGATTAGCATCAAGCACATTCAAAAATATGCCAGCCTTAACTGTCCCCAGGATGACACAGGGGTAGGTAGTAAAGTCTTTGCTGAGCCATGATGTCAAGCTGCCACCAGTGGGAGCCAGAGCTCAGCAGCAGAAGACACTACACAGAGCAACGAAAACCAGGAAGTAAATACACAGCGTTCTCATACACTGCCTCACAGCACAGCTGAGAAGCAGAACTGCAGGACATGCAAGGAATAGTCAGGCAGGCTGGGTCAAACACCGTATGGGCAGAAGCAGGACCGGAGGAACGAGCAGAAGCGGAGTCAAAGTCAGACCAAGGTCAGTACCAGAGGAAGCAATCGAGTGGGGAAATAGGAGAGGAGACAGATGACAGGAGGGACGACCAGGGGGCGGAACACAGACAAGGACACGGAGGCACAGGAACAGACAGATCAGGATATCACTCACAGGACCAGCAATCACAGGCAAAGCAGTGCTAAGCTTATAGCCGGCGCTGGTTCACTGGAAATGTCAGCTTTAAAGGCATCCAGGGTCCGGAAGTGAGGCCCGAGAGAAGGCTCCGCCCCTTAGCCATGTGGACGGGGAGGCGAACCATGACACATGACTTGTTCATCTTGGCTCATTTTTAAAAACACCGCAAGGGGACTCCAAGCAGAGTCTCCCTTTTTTCCACACTCACCACTTCAGTGGCATCACTTGTGGCCCAGTTTCAAACTTGACATGTTGATTTGCATCAAGCACATTCAAAAATACGCCAGCCTTAACTGTCCCCAGGATGATACAGGGGTAGGTAGCAAAGTCTTTGATGAACCATGACTTGTTCATCTTATAAATAAATAAATACATCTTTATTTTTATATAGCGGTAACATATTCCGCAGCGCTTTACATACATCAGGAACACTGTCCCCATTGGGGCTCACAATCTAGAGTCCCTATCTGTATGTCTTTGGAGTGTGGGAGGAAACCGGACCCCAGTGCTGTAAGACTGCAGTGCTAACCACTGAGCCACCATGCTGCCCATGTTGGCTCATTTTTAAAAAAAAACGCAAGGGGATTCCAAGCAGAGTCTCCCTTTTTTCCAAAAATTGGGCCACACACACCACTTCAGGGGCATCACTTGTGCCCCAGTTGCAAACTGGATGTGTTGATCAGCATCAAGCACATTAAAAAATATGCCAGCCTTAACTGTCCCCAGGATGACACCGGGGTAGTAAAGTCCTTGCAGATCCATGACTTGTTCATCTTGATGAACGTTAGTCTGTCCACATTGTCACTGGACAGACGCGTGCACTTATCTGTCAGCGCACACCCAGCAGCACTGAAGACACGTTCAGAGACAATGCTGGCTGCGGGACACGACAAGATCTCCAAGGTTTAAGTGACAAGCTCAGGCCATTTTTCAAGATTTGAAGCCCAAAATGAGCAAGGCTCCAGTTGCAAAGTCATGGCATCGATGTTCATTTGGAGATACTCCTGTATCATCCTCTCCAGCCGTTGACTATGTGTCAGACTTCTTGTCTCTTGTGGCCTTGCATTGGATGGTCTAAAAAAATTATGAAACGATTCCATAAAATTGCTGTTACCAGCATCAGATACGGTGTTGCTGGTACGGTTTGACTGATAATGATGAGACAGTCCCATGCTTGGCAAGTTACAACTGGGAGATTCACTCCGTGCACCACTGGTGTTTGGTGGAAAAGCCGAGATAAAGGCCACGTCTCACTAAGCAACATCGCTAGCAACATCGCTGCTGAGGCACGACTTTTGTGACGCAACAGCGATGTTGCTAGCGATGTTGATGTGTGTGACATCCAGCAACAACCTGGCCCCCGCTGTGAGGTCGTTGGTTGTTGCTGAATGTCCTGGACCATTTTTTAGTTGTTGCTCTCCCGCTGTGAAGCACACATTGCTGTGTGTGACAACGAGAGAGCAACAACAGAATGTGCAGTGCGCAGGGAGCCGGCTTCTGCGGACGTTGGTAACCAATGTAAATATCGGGTAACCAAGAAGCCCTTTCCTTGGTTACCCGATATTTACCTTCGTTACCAGTGTCCGCCGCTCTCACACTGTCAGTGCCGGCTCCCTGCTCCCTGCACACATAGCCAGACTACACATCGGGTAATTAACCCGATGTGTACTCTGGCTGTGTGCGCTGGTAACCAGGGTTGGTTACCCGATATTTACCTTAGTTACCAAGCGCAGCATCGCTTCCACGCGTCGCTGCTGGCTGGGGGCTGGTCACTGGGTCACTGGTTGCTGGTGAGATCTGCCTGTTTGACAGCTCAGTAGCAACCCGTGTAGCTACGCTCCAGCAATCCCTGCCAGGTCAGGTTGCTGGTGGGATCGCTGGAGAGTCACTTAGTGTGACGGTACCTTAAGATTGAGTAACAGCTTCTGCTGATGCTCCTGCATACGTGTGTCCCTTTCTATGGCAGGAATTATTTCTCTAAATTTGGAATTGTACCGGGGATCTAATTGTGTGGCAACCCAGTAGTGTCTTGCGCATCCATGCGGACCAAGTCCTTGCTGTGTTTGTGGTGGCAAGGTGATAATCGTGCTTCCTTCCTCTGATGTCTCCCCCCCAACCTCGTTCAACCGAAATTTGACCAAGGTCTCCCTCATCTGCTGAGTCTTCCATGCCCATCGACAGTTCGTCCTCCATTTCTTCCTGGTCTCCTGCACCTTCCTCAACATTTTAGCTGCTACCATGTGCCATTATTAATCCCTCTCCCCCACCGTCCCATGCCTGCCGCCTTGGTGATGCTGAACCTTGAAGATGTTGGTATCCCTTGCGCATAGGAATCCTCCTGTACTTCGTCCCCTTCCTCTTGTCCCACAACCTGACTCCGAATAGTGTTTAGAGTGTACTCCAGCATGTAAATGACTGGAATTGTCATGCTGATAATGGCATTGTCAGCGCTAAACATATTCGTCGCCATGTCGAAACTGTGCAGAAGGGTGCATAGGTCCTTGATCTGAGACCACTCCAGCAGCGTGACCTGCCCCATCTCTGCATCACGTTGGCCCAGGCTATAAGTCATAACGTATTGCACCAGGGCTCGGCGGTGCTGCCACAGTCGCTGCAATATGTGGAGAGTCGAATTCAAGCGTGTCGGCACATCGCATTTCAGGCGATGAACCGGCAGGCCGAAAGACTTCTGGAGCGATGCAAGTCGGTCAGCTGCACCGGTTGAACGGCGGAAGTGAGCAGAGAGTAACCGTGCCCTATGCAGAAGCCCATCTAGGCCAGGATAGTGGGTTAAAAATTGTTGGACAACAAGGTTCAACACGTGAGCCATATGAGGCACGTGTGTCACCTTGCCCCGGCGAAGGGCCGCACCCAGGTTTAAAGCATTGTCGCACACGGCCTTCCCTGGCTGCAGGTTGAGTGGAGACAACCATTTACTAAACTCGCTCGCAAGAGCTGACCACAACTCCTCAGCTGTGTGACTCTTATTTCCCAGACATTTCAAGGTAAAGACCGCCTGATGCCATTGAGCTCTGCTGCCAGCATAGTAAGGAGATGTGCGGGATTAATTGTGCACAGTTAAAAAGCGGGTGGCCTGACCAGGCAGGCTTGGGGCGGAGGTGGAGGACCCAAACGAGGTTGAGGAGGCAGAAGCATCGAAGGAACTTCCACATACAGAGGATTGACGCACAAGTCGTGGGGACGGCAAGACTTGTACAGCAGACCCTTCTCCATCTCGCACCATAGTTACCTAGTGCCCAGTCAGTGACATGTAACGCCCCTGTCCAAGCTTACTGGTCCAAGTATCGGTGGTGAAATACACCCTATCACACACAGAGTTTCTCAAGGAAGCGATGATGTGTGCGACATGCTGGTGTAGCGCAGGCACACCTTTTTTGGAGAAGTAGTGGCGACTGGGCATCTGGTACTGGTGCACTGCGACGGACATAAGGCTCGAAAATCCTCTGTGTCCACCAGGTGGAAAGGCAGCATTTCTGTAGCCAACAGCTTGCAGAGAGTGAAAGTCAACCTCTTAGCTTTGTCATGGCTCGGAGGAAATGGCCTTTTAATTGTCCACATCTGAGGGACCGAGATCTGGCTGCTGTGCGGAGACAGTGTGGAGTAGGGTGTCCTTGGAAAACTGCTGGTCTGTGAGGAAAGTGCAGGCGGAGACATGATATTGCCTTCATTCAAAGTTGGTGCTCTCGATGTCTGAGAGAGCTGTACAACAGCACTTGTTTCCCCCCCCCAAAACAACTGATGATGACCTGCCAAGCAAACTGCCTGTTGTGGTTAAAGAGGTGGAAGGTCTGCGTAGAAAAACATGTGTGACAGCTGTCCTCACAGTCATAGAGGATGAAGAGCACGCGGATGCAGTTGAAAGGGCAAACGGTGGTTGGCCCGCTCCGCTAGTATGCATTGTAGCACAGTGAGCTTCCCACTGGGACTTATGCTTGTTATTCATGTGACGGTTCATGGACGAAGTAGTCAAACTAGTGAGTTTTTGGCCTCCATTTACAGATTGGCGACAAAGCCTACAGATCACATGAGTTGGGTGATCCTTTGAAATGTCAAAAAAGGACCAGGCAATGCAACTCTTAGAGCCCATGCGACCTGCAGAGCCACCCCGACTTGTCCTAAGAGACAGAGTTGTGGCTGAGGATGCAGTTGTTGACTTCCAGTACTCCGTCTTTGTCCAGGAAGGCGCAAGCTTACCTCGTCGTCAGTCTCATCCTCCTCCACCGCCTCTGCTGACCTCCTTGAGTGCCTGACTGTGGGTTGACAGTAAGTGGGATCTAGAACTTCATCATCAACCATTGTGGTTGCACTCCCCTTGCCCTCAGACCTAACCTCATTCTGCCCTGACTGAATAGTTAAGTTGTCATTCCAATCAGGTATCTGAGTCTCATCGTCATCAGTATGTTCCTCATTGTCTCCACCAAGAGGTGTTACAGTTTGTGAATGACGGTCTACATTATGCTCAGAAACTTGGTCATCGGGGCCTGAATCAGACTCACAAAGCTTCTGGGCATCACTGCAGACCATTTCCTGGTCTGTACTCACTGTAGCTTGGGAGCAGACCTCTGATTCCCAGCCTAAAGTGTGACTGAGCAGCTCTGCAGACTCACCCATCTCTGTTACACCATACTCTGCAGGGCGGGTGGATACTTGAGAGTTGGGAGAAAGCAAGTGCGATTGGGGTGACAAATCAGAAGACAGTTGTTTTTTAGATGTTGAAGTTGAGGTGGAGGAGAGGCCACTTGTTGGAGCACTTGTGATCCATTCAAGCATGTGTTTTTTTTGTGCATCATCTACCTTTGTTACAGTAGTTCTGTTCCATAAAAAAGGGAGCACATTGGATTGTCCACGGAAAGTAGTAGACATCTTACTTTTGCTTGAACATGGCCTTTCTTCAGCAGATGTTACTGTAGCTTTACCACCTCCCCCACGGACACAAACGTTTTTTCCCTTTCCAACACGCCTGTTCTCCTTTCCACTGGCATCTGTCCTTCTGCCACTCATTTTGTTTGTGACCAGATTGGACACTTCAAATGTCGTAGCAAAAATGGAGAGGTGGTGTAAAATGCAGAGGTGGTCTAGCTTTATTGACAGCTGAAGAACCAACACTGACTATCTCTGACATTGCAACTATGGCCCTAAAACTGGCAACACTGTTTGATATAAAAATAGTGTAGCAAAAATGTGCAGGAGGGTTGAATGCAGAGGTGGTGTACATTGCTTGGCACCAGTGGGACAGTAAGTTAGTATAGCAGACACTTTTTGGATGCCACTAAGTGTCTGCACTGTTTGCTGTAAAAATAGCATATCAAAAATGGGCAGGAGGGTATAATGCAGAGGTGGTGTACCTTGCTTGGCACCAGTGGGACACTATGTTAGTATAGCAGACACTTTTTGGATGCCACTAAGTGTCAGCATTGTTTGCTATAAAAATAGCGTAGCAAAAATGGGCAGGAGGGTAGAATGCACAGGTGCTGTAGGTAGCAGGACAGCAAAGGAAGCCTCAGTTTCTATCCTTGCCAAAGAAAAAATGCTGCAAGGACTTGCCAGAGCTGATGTAGCCAGACGCTGTTATCTAAAGCCCTGCACAGCGTTTGCACGGACCTGCCTAGCAACAATGCCTATGAACGGCTGTAATGCAGTCCTGAAAAGGGCTGAAATTACAAGTAGTCCCTAATCCCTAAGGCGCTATGTAGATTACACTGTATGGCTATAGTGCTCACAGCAGCAACAGCGGGAGTGGTGACTGTCACCCAACCACAGCAGAGAGATAATGGCGGCGACGGGGAAAATGGCCGGATCTTATAGAGCAAAGACATGTGACATGCACAGCCTATGACTTATGCCCTTGCTTGTCTTGCAAAAATCCACTTTGCAGTGTGTGTCTCTGTGATTTGCTGACAGCCTGGCCCGCCCCACTGTACGCGCGGTTGAAGGGGAAAAAAAAAAATGGCGATCGGCATTCTTTCAGCACTCAGCAGCAGCACTGATCTAAACGCCGTCCTCCCCGCACACTATACGCTAAATTTTGATAATAGTGTGATTCACAGTGACTCACACTATTACAGTGAAAAGCCAGCTAGTAACTAGCTAGGCTTTTTATTGATCGAACTGTTCTCGAACGTAACTCGAACTACCGAACTTTTAAAAAATCATTCGAGTTCGTCGAACGACTCGAACACCCCCAAAATCACTCGAACATGAAATTGGCGAACCTCGAACATCACTCATCTCTACTCTCAAGTTAGGGAGAGTTAATTGCAGGGAAGCATTTAGTTAAAAAAAAATACCAGGGACATTGAAAACAGGAGGAGAGTCCCAAGTAGAGATGAGCGAACCGGTCGTGGTTCGGTTCGAGTTCGGTTCGTCGAACGGAGGTCTCGTTCGAGTTCAGTTCGTCGAACGTTCGACGAACCGAACTCGAACCGCATAGGAAACAATGGCAGGCATTCACAAACACATAAAAACACCTAGAAAACATACTCAAAGGTGTCCAAAAGGTGGCAAACAACTCACAACACAACACAAACACATAGGAAAGTGACAAGGACATATACTCATGCGAAAACAAAAGAGCTGGACAAGGAAAAAGAGGAGGAGACACAGATATAGGCATGGCACGCCCTTCTAAAATCATGTAAAACACCGCAAGGTGACTCCAAGCGGAGTATCCCTTTTTTCCAAAAATTGGGGCCCACACACACCCACCCATTCAGTGGCAGCACTTGTGCCCTAGTTGTACACTTCACAGCTAGATTTGCATCAAGCACATTCAAAAATACGCCATACTTAACCGTCCCCAGGATGACACCGGGGTAGGTAGCAAAGTCTTTGCTGAACCATGACTTGTTCATCTTGGCTCCTTTTAAAAAACACAGCAAGCAAGGGTTACTCCAAGCGGAGTCTCCCTTTTTTCCAAAAATTGGGCCCCACACACACCCACCCCTTCAGTGGCAGCACTTGTGCCCCAGTTGTACATTTCACAGGTAGATGTGCATCGAGCACATTCAAAAATACGCCATACTTAACCGTTCCCAGGATGACCCCGGGGTAGGTAGCAAAGTCTTTACTGAACCATGACTTGTTCATCTTGGCTCCTTTTAAAAAACACAGCAAGCAAGGGTTACTCCAAGCGGAGTCTCCCTTTTTCCAAAAATTGGGCCCCACGCATACCCACCCCTTCAGTGGGAGCAGTTGTGCCCCAGTTGTACACTTCACAGCTAGATTTGCATCAAGCACATTCAAAAATGCGCCATTCTTAACCGTCCCCAGGATGACACCGGGGTAGGTAGCAAAGTCTTTCCTGATCCCAGCTCTGTTCATCTTGGCTCCTTTTAAAACACACAGCAAGCAAGGGTTACTCCAAGCGGAGTTTCCCTTTTTTCCAAAAATTGGGCCCCACACACACCCACCCCTTCAGTGGCAGCACTTGTGCCCCAGTTGTACACTTCACAGCTAGATTTGCATCAAGCAGATTCAAAAATACGCCATACTTAACCGTCCCCAGGATGACACCGGGGTAGGTAGCAAAGTCTTTGCTGAACCATGACTTGTTCATCTTGGCTCCTTTTAAAAAACACAGCAAGCAAGGGTTACTCCAAGCGGAGTCTCCCTTTTTTCCAAAAATTGGGCCCCACACACACCCACCCCTTCAGTGGCAGCAGTTGTGCCCCAGTTGTACACTTCACAGCTAGATTTGCATCAAGTACATTCAAAAATACGCCATTCTTAACCGTCCCCAGGATGACACCGGGGTAGGTAGCAAAGTCTTTCCTGATCCCAGCTCTGTTCATCTTGGCTCCTTTTAAAAAACATGGCAAGCAAGGGTTACTCCAAGCGGAGTCTCCCTTTTTTCCAAAAATTGGGCCCCACACACACCCACCAATTCAGTGGCAGCAGTTGTGCCCCAGTTGTACACTTCACAGCTAGATTTGCATCAAGCACATTCAAAAATACGCCATACTTAACCGTCCCCAGGATGACACCGGTGTAGGTAGCAAAGTCTTTGCTGAACCATGACTTGTTCATCTTGGCTCCTTTTAAAAAACACAGCAAGCAAGGGTTACTCCAAGCGGAGACTCCCTTTTTTCCAAAAATTGGGCCCCACACACACCCACCCCTTCAGTGGCAGCAGTTGTGCCCCAGTTGTACACTTCACAGCTAGATTTGCATCAAGCACATTAAAAAATACGCCATACTTAACCGTCCCCAGGATGACACCGGGGTAGGTAGCAAAGTCTTTGCTGAACCATGACTTGATCATCTTGGCTCCTTTTAAAAAACACAGCAAGCAAGGGTTACTCCAAGCAGAGTCTCCCTTTTTTCCAAAAATTGGGCCACACAGACACCCCATCAGTGGCAGCACTTGTGCCCTAGTTGCAAACAGGATGTTTTGATTTGCATCAAGCACATTCCAAATCCACAAGCATTTACTCTCCCCAGGATGACACAGGGGTAGTAAATTCCTTGTGGATCCATGACTTGTTCATTTTGATGAACGTTAGTCTGTCCACATTGTCACTGGACAGACGCGTGCGCTTATCTGTCAGCACACACCCAGCAGCACTGAAGACACGTTCAGAGACAGCGCTGGCAGCTGGACACGACAAAATCTCCAAGGCATAAGTGGAGAGCTCTGGCCATTTTTCAAGATTTGAAGCCCAAAATGAGCAAGGCTCCATTTGCAAAGTCATGGCATCAATGTTCATTTGGAGATACTCCTGTATCATCCTCTCCAGCCATTGACTATGTGTCAGACTTGTTGTCTCTGGTGGCCTTGCAAAGGACGGTCTAAAAAAATTATGAAAAGATTCCATAAAATTGCTGTTACCAGCACCAGATACGGTGCTACTGGTACGGGTAGACTGTTGAAGATGACGAGACCGTCCCATGTTTGTCAAGTTACAACTGGGAGATTCACTCCCTGCACCTGCACGGTTGTTTGTTGTTGGAAAAACCGAGCTAAGATCGAGTAACAGCTTCTGCTGATACTCCTGCATACGTGCGACTCTTTCTATGGCTGGAATTATGTCACAAAATTTGGACTTGTACCAAGGATCTAATAGTGTGGCAAGCCAGTAGTCATCATCACTTCTAATTTTGACAATACGAGGGTCATGTTGGAGGTAGTGCAGCAAGAAGGCGCTCATGTGTCTTGCGCAGCCATGCGGACCAAGTCCACGCTGTGTTTGTGGCATAGAGGTGCTAACCGTTCTTTCTTCCTCTGACATCTCCCCCCAACCTCTTTCAACTGAAATTTGACCAAGGTCTCCCTCATCCGCTGAGTCTTCCATGTCCATGGACAGTTCGTCCTCCATTTCTTCATGTTCTCTTGCACCTTCCTCAACATTTCGCCTGCTACCATGCGCCCTTGTTGATCCCTGTCCCCCATGGTCCCATGCCTGCCGCGTTGGTGATGATGAACGTCTGGACCTTGGTGATGTTGTTGTGTCTTGCGCATATGAATCCTCCTGTAGTTCCTCCCCTTCCTGTTGTCCCACCCCCTGACTCCGAATAGTGTTTAGCGTGTGCTCCAGCATGTAAATGACTGGAATTGTCATGCTGATAATGGCATTGTCAGCGCTAAACATATTCATCGCCATGTCGAAACTGTGCAGAAGGGTGCATAGGTCCTTGATCTGAGACCACTCCATCAGGGTGATCTGCCCCACCTCTGCATCTCGTTGGCCCAGGCTATACGTCATGATGTATTGCACCAGGGCTCGGCGGTGCTGCCACAGTCGCTGTAACATGTGGAGGGTCGAATTCCAGCGTGTCACCACATCGCATTTCAGGCGATGAACCGGCAGGCCGAAAGACTTCTGGAGCGATGCAAGTGGCTCAGCTGCGGCGGTTGAACGGCGGAACTGAGCAGACAGTTTTCGTGCCCTGGTCAGAAGGCCATCTAGGCCGGGATAGTGTGTTAAAAATTGCTGGACAACAAGGTTCAACACGTGAGCCATACAAGGCACGTGTGTCACCTTGCCCAGGCGAAGGGCCGCACCCAGGTTTGCAGCATTGTCGCACACGGCCTTACCAGGCTGCAGGTTGAGTGGAGACAACCATTTATTAAACTCGGACCGCAGAGCTGACCACAACTCCTCAGCTGTGTGACTCCTATTCCCAAGACATGTCAAGCTAAAGACCGCCTGATGCCGTTGCGCTCTGCTGCCAGCATAGTAATGAGGGGTGCGTGATTCCTTCTGCGCAGTGCGAACGCTGGTGGCCTGACCATGCAGGCTTGGGGCGGAGGTGAAGGACCCAGATGAGGTGGAGGAGGCAGAAGCAGTGGCGGAACTTGGACGGACAGAGGATTGACACACAAGTCGTGGGGACGGCAAGACTTGTGCAGCAGACCCTTCACCATCTATCACCATAGTTACCCAGTGCCCAGTCAGCGACATGTAACGTCCCTGTCCATGCTTACTGGTCCAAGTATCGGTGGTGAAATTCACCCGTTGACACACAGAGTTTCTCAAGGAAGCGGTGATGTTGTGCGCGACATGCTGGTGTAGCGCGGGCACACCTTTCTTAGAGAAGTAGTGGCGACTGGGCATCTGGTACTGGGACACAGCAACAGACATAAGGTCTCTTCCACCAGGCGGAAAGGCAGCATTTCGATAGCCAAGAGCTTACAGAGGGATAAAGTCAACTTCTTAGCTTTGTCATGGGTCGCAGGAAATGGCCTTTTGTTTGTCCACATCTGAGGGACAGAGATCTGGCTGCTGTGTGTAGACAGTGTTGAGTAGGGTGTCCCTGGAAAAATGCAGCTTTGTGAGGAAAGTGCAGGCGTAGACATGATGTCGCCTTCATCCAACGTTGGTGCTATCGATGTCTGAGAGAGCTGTACACACGTACTTGTTTCCCCTTCCAAACCAACTGACGACCTACCAAGCAAACTGCCTGTTGCGGTTACAGTGGTGGAAGTTGTGCGTGGAAACCAGGTGTGACAGCTGTCCCCACAGTCCTAGAAGATGAAGAGCGCGTGGATGCACTAGAAGGGGCAGGCAGTGGATGGTTCGCTCCGCTAGGCCGCATTGCAGCACGGTGAGATTCCCACCGGGACATATGATATTTATTCATGTGACGATTCATGGAAGAAGTTGTCAAACTGCTGAGGTTTTGCCCTCTACTAACAGAATCATGACAAATTTTACAGATCACATAATTTGGGCGATCTTTTGCTATGTCAAAAAAGGACCAGGCTAGGCAAGGCTTAGAGGGCATGCGACCTGCTGATCCACCCCGACTAGTGCTCAGAGGCACAGTGGTGGCTGAGGATGCAGTTGTAGACGTGCTACCAGTACTCCTACTCTGTCCAGGAAGGCGCAAGGTAACTTCGTCGTCAGTTGCATCCTCCTCCACCGTCTCTGTTGACCTCCTCGAGGGCCTGACTGTGGGTTGACAGTAGGTGGGATCTAGAACTTCCTCATCAATTGTTGTGTTTGCACTCCCCTCACCCTCAGACCGAGCCTCTTCTTGCCCTGACCAAATATTTAAGTTGTCATCCCAATCTGGTATCTGCGTCTCATCGTCATCAATATGTTCCTCATTGTCTATAACAACAGGTGTTACAGTTTGTGAAAAAGTGTCAACATTATGCTCAGAAACTTGGTCCTCACGGCCTGAATCAGAGTCACAAAGGTTCTGGGCATCACTGCAGACCATTTCCTGGTCTGTACTCACTGTAGCTTGGGAGCAGACCTCTGATTCCCAGGCTATAGTGTGACTGAACAGCTCTGCAGACTCAGCCATCTCAGTTCCACCATACTGTGCAGGGCGGATGGAGACTTCAGAGCTGGGAGAAAGCAAGTTTGATTGGGATGACAACTCAGAGGACTGGTGTTTTTGGATGCGGTAGTTGAGGTGGCGGAGAGGGCACTTGTTGGACCACTTGAGATCCATTCAAGCATTTTCCTTTTTTGGCCATCATCTACCTTTGTTCCAGTTTTTCGTGTCCGTAAAAAAGGGAGCACATCGGATTGTCCACGGTAAGTAGTAGACATCTTACTTTTGCTGGAAGATGGTCTATTTTCAGCAGATGTTAATGGAGCTTTGCCACCTTCCCCACGGACAAACCCTTTTTTTCTTTTTCCAACACGCCTCTTCCCCTTTCCACCAGCATCTGTCATTTTGCCACTCATTTTGATTGCAACAAGATTGTGCACTTAAAATGTGGTAGTAACAATTGAGAGGTGGTGTACATTTCAGGGGTGGTCTAGCTTTATTAACAGCAGGATAAACAACAATAATTATCCCTCACAATGCAACTACGGCCCTTAAACTGGCAGCAGTGTTTGATAGTATAATGGCTTAGTAACAATGAGTTTGAGTGTGCAATGCAGGCAGACGTGCTGCAAATATCTTTGCACTAGTGGACAATACAGAAGTCCAACAGCCACTTTTAGGATGCCACTAAGTTCACTCAGTGTTTGCTAGTATAATGGCTCAGTAACAATGAGTTTGAGTGTGCAATGCAGGTAGACGTGCTGCAAATATCATTGCACTAGTGGGACAATACAGAAGTCCAACAGCCACTTTTATGATGCCACTAAGTTCACTCAGTGTTTGCTAGTATAATGGCTTAGTAACAATGAGTTTGAGTGTGCAATGCAGGCAGACGTGCTGCAAATATCTTTGCACTAGTGGGACAATACAGAAGTCCAACCGCCACGTTTAGGATGCCACTAAGTTCACTCATTGTTTGCTAGTATAATGGCTTAGTAATAATGAGTTTGAGTGTGCAATGCAGGTAGACGTGCTGCAAATATCTTTGCACTAGTGGGACAATACAGAAGTCCAACAGCCACTTTTAGGATGCCACTACGTTCACTCAGTGTTTGCTAGTATAATGGCTTAGTAACAATGAGTTTGAGTGTGCAATGCAGGCAGACGTGCTGCAAATATCTTTGCACTAGTGGGACAATACAGAAGTCCAACAGCCACGTTTAGGATGCCACTAAGTTCACTCAGTGTTTGCTAGTATAATGGCTTAGCAACAATGAGTTTGAGTGTGCAATGCAGGTAGACGTGCTGCAAATATCTTTGCACTAGTGGGACAATACAGAAGTCCAACAGCCACTTTTATGATGCCACTAAGTTCACTCAGTGTTTGCTAGTATAATGGCTTAGTAACATTGAGTTTGAGTGTGCAATGCAGGTAGACGTGCTGCAAATATCTTTGCACTAGTAGGACAATACAGAAGTCCAACAGCCACTTTTATGATGCCACTAAGTTCACTCAGTGTTTGCTAGTATAATGGCTTAGTAACAATGAGTTTGAGTGTGCAATGCAGGCAGACGTGCTGCAAATATCTTTGCACTAGTGGGACAATACAGAAGTCCAACAGCCACTTTTATGATGCCACTAAGTTCACTCAGTGTTTGCTAGTATAATGGCTTAGTAACAATGAGTTTGAATGTGCAATGCAGGGTAGACGTGCTGCAAATATCTTTGCACTAGTGGGACAATACAGAAGTACAACAGCCACGTTTAGGATGCCACTAAGTTCACTCAGTGTTTGCTAGTATAAATGGCTTAGTAACAATGAGTTTGAGTGTGCGAAGGGCAGGAGGGTA